>NC_041387.1:230163788-230206372 GCF_002162155.2 Triticum dicoccoides | reverse complement strand
CAGTTTAGTTTCTTTTAGTTTCTTTTAGTTTAGTTTCTATTTTGGTTTTAGTTTTTGTTTTAGTTTTATTTTTAGTTTAGTTTTATTTTTAGTTTATTTTATTTTAGATTAGTTTTAGTTTTAGTTTAGAAGAAGAAGAGGATTAGAAGTAGGAGGAGGAGGAAGAAGAAGAAGAAGAAGAAGAAGAAGAAGAAGAAGAAGAAGAAGAATCCCTAAATAGCAAGTATCGTCGGTGCGAGAAACATTTGGCCGTCGGTGTCGAACACTACATCCACGTCCCACAAGTGACGCCGACGTCCGGCGTCCCAAAGCGCCGGGCGCCGGCTTCACTTGTGGGGTGTGGATCTAGTGTTCAATGCCAAGCGCCACATGTATCTCACACCGACGATACTTACTATTTAGGGTTAATTAGGGGGTTCGTCGGTGTCGATGGTACCCTAAATAGTAAGAATCGTCTGTGCGAGGTACATGTGGCCGTCGGGGTCGAATATTACATCCACGTCCAGCAACAACAGTTCTCGGCGTCGATGGCGGTCAAACACCATTGCAAATTCGCCAAGGTGTTCGACCGTCATTGGCCACCAGAACTATTGTTGCGGGACGCCAGGCGCCGGCTTCACTTCTGAGATGTGGATGTAGTGCTCAACACCGACGACCTCATGTACCTTGCACCCATGGTAGTTGCTATTTAGTTTACCCGGGGACGAGCGGGTTAGAGGGTTCCTCGGTGTCGATGGTACCGTAAATAGCAAGTATCGTCAGTGCGAGGTACATGTGGCCATCGGTGTCGAATACTTGCTATGTTACTCATCTTTCGATTTATATATGCAGTTATTTCGTCGTTGTGAGGGTCTAGTGTTCGACGAGCTCCGCCCCTGCGTTCGTTGGTGAGCTCAAATGACATCTCCTCCTCCCCCTTCATTTGCTCTGTTCCGGTCTTCGTGCCGACGAAACTTGCTAGCTATAGGTTTCAATCATAAGTATGCGTAACCACTATGCGTCTCCTGTTCGAAAGGGTTACATCTATAAATATGCATGCATGTCATTTATAATCGTGATTCTTTCGAATTTTCCAACGTTATGCATGAACAGCCCGAGTATGTGTAGATCGGGTTCGTTTTCCCATATGCTTAGCTCCGGATCTGATGCAGAATTTCGTGTACACCCTGTTGTTCTTCGGGTACACATCCCTGTTGTTCTTCGGGTACACATCCTCTTTGCTTATTGCCGAGACGTGTATCAAGAGAACAGCGGGGAGGTGCTGCCGAAATTTTGCGTCGGATCCGGAGCAGAGCATGGGAAAATGAACCCGATCTACACATACTCGGGTGGGATTAGGACCTTTCATTACCTATTAGCGTGTAGGTTGCATGGACATCATAAAACTAACAAAGTCCATTAACTGATGGATATAGTTTGCCTAATTATGTATATATTTCTTGTGTGTCCAGTAGGAAGTCAATATGAGTGATCGTGCGTGGATGTACACCGGTTACACTAGTCAGTATGTTTGGACAGAGGAATGGTTAACAAAAACTAAGGGGTTTGTTAGAGCCGCATTTGCAAATGGCCAGGAATTTAGCTAGTGCCCCTGTTCCCGGTGCAAGAACTATAATCCGAGGGACGAGCTTCAAATGAGTAAACACCTGCAAAAGTGTGGTTTTACGTCTGGTTACACGGTATGGACATTACATCGTGAGTCTGCCCAACTTGCCAGGGCCTAGGTGGTTCATCGTTGCACCGACGAGTATGGTACCGGGACCGCAGACATGGTGCAAGACTTTGACGATGCTCGAGACTCGAACGAGGAGATGGAGGAATCTGCAAAGACCTTCACTGAAATGTTGGAGTCCTCAAAACGCCCTCTCCACGAGCACACTGAGCTTTGTCAGCTGGATGCCATCTCACAAATAATGTCTTTGAAGGCTCAATTCAACTTGGGCAGAGAATGCTACGACGCGATGATGACAGTTTTTGGACGATTTCTAGCCAAGGGCCATGTGCTACCTCCAAACCTATACCGGTCAGACAAAATACTCCGTGCTCTTAAGATGCCCTATGAGAAGATACATGCCTATGAGAAAGGATGTGTCTTATTTAGGCTTCAATATGAGGACTTGAACTATTGTCCCATTTGCAATTCTTCCAGGTATGTTGTGGTAGAAAATGGTATGGGTGAGAAGACGCAGACCAAAATACCCATTAATGTTCTTCGGTATATGCCAATCGTACCAAGACTTCAACGTCTTTTCATGGTCGAAGAGACGACCAGACATATGACATTGCACAAAACGGGCAAAAGACCCGAACTAGATGCAGATGGGAATGTGATGATGGTGCACACATCGGATGGTGAAGCGTGGAAGCGCTTCGATGCATTACATAAGGAAAAATCGGTAGATCCAAGGCATCCTCGAGTCACGGTCAGCACAGATGGGTTCAGTGTGTTTGGTCAGATGGCAGCCCCATACAGCTGTTGGCCAGTGTTTGTCATTCTACTCAATCTCCCCCCCAGGCAGATTATGCAAAGAATGAACATTTTCCTGACGTTGATAATTCCAGAGCCCAACTATCCAGGGAAGAATATGAATGTGTACATGCAGCCGCTTAAGGATGAATCGCAAGAAGCTTGGGATAATGGGTTCAAGACATACGACGCCTTTAGCAAACAGAACTTCATAATGTGTGCATGGTACATGTACTCGACGCATGACTTGCCGGCATATGCGCTATTCATTAGCTGGTGTGTGCATGGAAGGTTCCCATGCCCCACGTGCAAGGGAGATCTTGAGTTTCGTTGGCTGACGGCTGGGTGCAAGTATAGTTGCTTCGACTTGCATAGACAGTTTCTAGATCCTCACCATATGTTCAGGAAAGACAAGAAGAACTTCATGAAAGGTAGAGTTGTTAAACACTCTGCACCACCTACGTTGACAGGCCAACAGACCCTAGATCAGATAAACACTCTTGAGCCAGATCCAGAGCGTCCAGGGTATTTCAAGGGGTATAATAAGGAACACGCATGGACTCACAAGACATGCTTCTGGGATCTGCCTTACTTCAAAGACCTCCTTTGCCCACACAACATCGACGTGATGCACACTGAAAAGAATATCACCGAAGCCATTTTTGGTACATTGTTCGGCATAGAGGGAAAATCAAAGGATAATAATGAGGCTAGAGATGATCTAGAGGAGCTCTGTGATAGACCGTTAGAAAACATGCAAGAATCGAAAGGAAAGCAGAACTGGATGAAGCCAATGGCATGGTTCAATCTTGGAAGGCCAGCTATGAAGGAAATTCTTTTGTGGGTGAAAATGCAGTTGATGTTCCCCGATGGTTATGCAGCAAATATAAAGAGGGGAGCGAATCTTGATAAATTGAAAATATTTGGTCTAAAAAGTTGTGATTGGCACATATGGATAGAGTGGATAATGCCGGTGATGTTGCGTGGCTTCATCCCTGAGGATGAATGGCTAGTACTGGCAGAGCTGAGCTATTTCTTCCATGTTCTTGTGCGAAAGAACTATCGCCTAGCCTCCTAGAAGAAATGGAACAGTTGGCGCCGGAGTTGATCTACAAGTTAGAGATGATCTTTCCACCAAGCTTGTTTAATCCAATGCAACACTTGATTTTGCATATCCCGACCGAGGCACGATTGGGGGGGGGGCATGCAAAATCATTGGTGCTACTCAACTGAGAGGATGCAGAAGGCACTTCGAGCAGAATGTAAAATTAAACGCAGAATAGAAGCATCGATGGCCGAGGCATTCATCACTAAGGAGGCGTCAAACTTCGTGACAGCACACTACCAAGCCAAAAGATGTCATTTGCATAATCCAAAGCCTAGGTACAATGCTGACGAGCATACAAAGAGTCAATCCAACCTCAGCCTATTCAAAGGGAATCTCGCAACATACAGTGCTTGGAAACCAGTATCGTTGGATGTTGAAGAATGGCGGACCATTTCGCTGTATCTCTTTAACAACCTAATAGAAGTGCGGCCGTACATCGAGTAAGATCTCGTTACATTGTTTCACAACTTCTAATTTCTTTGAACTGCTCTTATTGCTGGATATTTGATGTAGTCGATATGTCGCCATATTTTCGTTTGGAGTGGTGATCCAAAAGGATTCCCTCGAAGAGTATGAGCTTCTGTCAAAGCAAGGAGGCGAATATCCTGGTTTCATCTCTTGGTTCAAAAAAACGGTAATTTTCATTAGACCCTTTCATTTCTCTGGCTAATTTGTGACTAATGCAACAATCCTTTCTTATTAAAATTGTAGGATAATTAGAGATTATGGATGCCGAATTGAGACAAGTCGCTAACGATTTTGACTATAAGGTCCGTTCATTTGACAATTACGACATCAACGGGTATCGCATTCGTACCAATGGCAAAGAGCTATCTATGGCCGATCAAAAGTCTACAAATTGTTGTGTCTCTGCTATCGGCGAAGGAGGTGTCAAGTATTATGGAAGAGTTGAAGGAATTTATGAACTTCAATCTATGGTGATAACCCACCAAACGCCGTACTCTTCAGATGTTATTGGTTCCAGCCCAAGGAGACTAGAAGGACTCATGAACATATAGGGCTATTCAAAATCAAACAAAGCACCTGTTTGCATGTTCTCGATGTCTATATTATGGCTCAACAGGCAACCCAAGTTTTCTATCTACCATGGGCCTGTCAAAGTGATCCAAATCTCAGTGGTTGGGATGTCGTTGATGAATGCCGCCACGTGTTAAACCACCTCCCCCCAATGAAGAGGATTATGAACGTCACGTTAACCAAGACACATATGACGAAGGAGAATTCTTCCAAGAAACTCATCTTGCCAAAAACGTTTCAACAAATGCTCTACTCCACCCCAGAACACTGAAATAGACAATGATAGTGAATCCGACCCTGAGCCGAAACAAGAACTGCCGGAAGAAGAAGTTACTGCTGTAGATGACCTGTCAATGCTTGGACGATTATGTAAAGGTGACCTTCTAGATGATGATGCATTTATTAATGATGATGATGAGGACGTCATTACCGATAGTGATGATGATGATGCATTTATTAATGATGATGATGAGCACGTCATTACCGATAGTGATTCTTAGGTACTCAAATTTTTATGTTGTACTTTGTATGGATTATATAGTTGGTCTGTATAATTTTCTTACTTTGTATGATTGCTTCTTATACATAGTGCCATGGTCTTGATTTCCATCCCCGTCGGCCCTTGCCTGCTCTATGATTCAGATGTGGTAAATTCTTTTTCATAACTATTTGTTGCATTTCGCATTTATGACAATTATGGCCATCAAGTTGACAAAGAGATATTTTAATCTAGGAGGTATGTGAACCGGAATTAGAAACCGACCCTCTTGTCGAGAAATTAAATTTAGTTGAAAAATAAAATGAGTATTTGAAAGAAAAAATTAAAATAATTGAAGAAGAGAAGATGACATTGGAGTTGTATGTTGTCGATGTCATTGATGATCACAAGATGAAGATGAATGCACTGCGCTTGAAAATGGATGCAATGCACCTAAAGCTTAAGAAGATTAGAAAATATGCCATTGATAATGAGGCTTGGTATCATTATGACGTTGGATTAATTGTTACCTTAGTTGCGATCTTCATCATATTTGTTGTGATGAGGGTAGGTTTTCTCTAATGTTTTGCTTTACAAATGGATACTTAGCTTATTTTCCTCCTAAATGGCATAATTACCTAAGTTACATAAATAATGAGCTATAGTTAGCTTATTCAGTCCATTTATCACATACTTAGCATACTTAGGTCAAAAATGGCATGATAATCTTTATTACCTCCAAAATGATATAGACTTAGCTTTTTTTCCTCGAAAATGACATAATAACCTTACTAGGCTCCAAAATGACCTATTTACCTAGCTTAGTTCTAAAATGACCTACACTTAGCATTTTTACCTAGCTTAGAAATAAAATGACATTTTTACTTACCTTAGTTAGAAGAAGAAGAAGATAAAGAAGAGGAGGGAAGAAAAAGAAAGAGAAGAAAAAAAACTTGTTCTTGTTCTTCTTCTTATTCTTCTTCTTCTTCTTCTTTTTGTTCTTCTATTTCTTCTTCTTCTTCTTCTTCTTCTTCTTCTTCTAGCTAGTCTTCTTCTTCTTTTCTTCTTCTTCTTCTTCTTCTTCTTATTCTTCTTCTTACTTTCTTCTTCTAACTTTCTTCTTTCCCTATTTGCAGATTTTCTTTAGATGAGGAAGCTTTTGCGTCGATGGAGTCTACTCTTCTCTTTATGCTTCCTTTTTGTTTTGATTTTGTAGGATGAACAATGTGAAACTTGCTACCTATATATGCATGTATGGATGAAACAATTGGATGCTTGTTGTTGAATATGTTGGCTAGCTATATATGTTGCGTATGGACTTTTGATTTGCTATGTATATGTGTTGGATGATCATATCCATATTGCAGGGATATGATTTGGTATGTATATGTGTTGGTATGCTTGTCGAAAGTATTTTCATATGTGTGTATATATATATCTGTGAAATTCTGTGAAATTGAATTAATTTAAGAAAAAACAGAAAAAACAAGGGCTATACAGGATCTATGCCGTCTGCTAGCGGACGGCAAAGCTCTTTGTCGTCCGCTAGCAGATGGCAAAGAGGACATGTGGTAATCACCTGTGCAAACTGGCAACACTGGCTTCCTATTTGGTCATATTGCCGTCTGCAAGCAGGTGGCAAAGTGACCAAATAGGCCTGGCAAAAAGGGCCATCTATGCCGTCTGCTGGCAGACGGCATAGCTGGCCATGTGGCAGCTTCCCATTGCTGCCCTAGCTAAGCTCTTTGTCGTCCGTCAGCTGACGGCTAACAGCTTTGCCTCTTTGTCGTCCGCTGGCGGACGGCAAAGATCACGGTTAACCCCCTAACGGATCTCACCCCACACCACTGTCGTCCGTCGTCGTTGCTGTTTGCTGGTCTCGGATGGCGGACGGCACAATCCTTTGCCGTCCGTTTCTACGAAGTGGACAGCAAAGAAGGCCTTTGCTGGCACGTGTTCAGCCGGACGGTTTGCCGTCCGTTGGCTGACGGCAAAGGCTTTTGCCGCCCGCCATGGCAGACGACAAAGAAGCTGATTCCAGTAGTGTCCCTTCATCATGGGGGCTGCTCCAAAGACGGTGGCCCCCGCCGCGGGAAGAGGTGCCATTGCGGGTGCCTAAAGCAACGCTGCCTCTGGGAGGGCACATGCCCGCGCCCCTTAGATGATGCCGAAGTGACCGCAGGGTGCTTGCGGGGACGACCATGACCCCTCTTGGGAGGAGGAGAGGTCGGCCCCTCCTTGGAGGCCTTACCCTTCTCGGCCGCTGAAAACCTCTTCAACAACACCATGGGAGAAAGATGGAGAGGAGAGAAGCAGGAGGAAGCAAGACGAAGGAAAGATGGGCGGGGGCTCTACCCCTCCCTCACATTTATAGCCAAGGGAGGCCAACCGCCGACCTCCACGACCTAGCGCCATCATGACCTTCTGCATGACGCATCGACCAGTCAAGTCGAGTAGTCGCCGAGGCAGCGTGGGGAAGCGGAGTCGCCCACGTCCCATCAATCGCCACGCGTCATCAAGGCCGCAGACAGTTAGGGCCCGCGGTGCTCCGCACTTGCCCTTTGGCTTCGCCTGGAAGCCAAGTCCAAGCGCGCCTTGGGCCCGGGGGCTACTCTCGGCGTCCTAGATTCGAGGTATCCAGTCCTGCCTTCCTGCGGCCCACCACGTGGCTTCATCAACGGCCTGGTACGGCCCAGTTTCAACACCAACGCCACAAGACCCTCGCGAGGGGCCAAGCCTCGCGAGGCGGACAACGCCAAGACCCCCGAAGGAATTGACGTCCTCAGGAGGGCTCCCTGAGGGCAGAGAGTTCTATGCAAGCTACCTCACGAGGCTCAGCTGACGTGAGCCATGACGACAAAAGCCAGGCGGGCGCCAGGCAGGCGCAGAGCATAGGCTTCCTCTTTGGCGCAAAGGAGGCAAGCCAAAGGCATGGAGTCCCGAGGAATCAGCCAAAGGTTTCCATTCTAGGGCAATGAGACCAAGACCGCGAGGACGGCAGGACGGAGGTCATCGACGAGCCCACCACAGCGTCACGACCAGAGGCTTTTCGCAGGCGAAGACTACTTTTGTTAGGATAGACTGTACTACTTGTCCCCTTTCAAATCCGGCTGCTGTGGGAACCCTTCCCGCTCATATTTTTGAAGAGGACCAAGGCCACTATAAATAAGACTAGCCACCACCATAGGAAGGGAGAGGAGATAAGAACAAGTAGAGCTGGCATACACCACACCGGCCCAAGAACACCTCACCTCCTGAGGCTTGTTCATCTATTGTACCAGTTCATCCATAGCCCTCCGAGGCAATCCATCACACCATAGTGGATTAGGGTATTACACCACAATGGTGGCCCGAACTTGTATAAATCTTTGTGTCTTTGTGTCTCTTTGAGCTCGACGCGTTAGGCTTAGGAGGATCGCGAGTAGGCAGGCTGGGCAGGTTGAGATCTCCGCACACACCCCAAAGTTCGAACCTCTCAAGGGTTGCCGGATCCCTAAATCCTACATTTCGCGTGCCAGGTAGGGGTGCGTCGGAATCTTCTTCCTCGACCTCTATATTGTGCCACTGACTCCTATGGATGGTGCTCCTCCGTCGGCCCGGTCGACGCATGTTCCCGAAGAAGCGCCGGGGATGCGGTGCTTCACTCTCTCCCTGCGGCAGGTGCAGTGGCCGTGCTATGATGGCGCGGCAGATCTGGCCCCGTTTCTTCAAGCATAGGAGGAGGCAATTTGGGCGGCAGGTGGAGACGACAAGGTGAAAGCCAACGGCACCCCATGGCCCTTGTAGGCGCGCCACGCGCCTAGCTGCTCAACCTGCCGCATCTTCTATGGCCTCCTGGGAGGAGCTGCGTGACCTCTTCCTCGCCCACTACACGGCACCGGCGCCCCTGGTCGTCGCAGCTGTCCTAGGTGGCTCGCAGGCGCCAGCTTCCGACCTCCACATCAAGCAGTTCTACTGGCAGGCAGGCGCCACTCAGGCGAGCTCGGAGGCTCCCCCTACTAGGCGGCACCCCAAGAAAACCTCACCTTCAGCCCGAAGGATCACCCCAACGCCACAACGGGAGCAGGCACGCTCCCAATGCTCTGCACCCCCACCGTCTGCCACATGGCGATCACCAAGACCATCATCGACGGTGGAGCCGGCCTCATCATGCTCTCCCTGGAGGCGTTCGGCCTGCTCCATGTGCCACCCAGCTGACTCCTCCCTCCAAGCCTTTCTTCGGGTTCAGCGCTGCCTGCGCCAGGCCCCTGGGGCAGATCCGTCTTCCTGTCACCTTCGGGACCCGCGACAACTACCGCACCGTGCTCATCGACTTCGACATCACCAAGATCGACCTGCCGTACAATGCTATTCTAGGATACCCGGCCTTGGCTCAGTTTACGACTGTGACCCACCCCGTGTACAACCTCATGAAGATGCCTGGAAGCAATGGTATCCTCACGGTAGCGGGGGACACCAAAGGCGCGCTGCAGGCCCTCAAGCTCACCTTCAGTACAGCCGCGTCCGCGCCGCCGAGCAAGGAGAAGGGTCAGGAGGCCCCAGAAGTAGCGCCGGACAAGAAGAAGCAGTTATTCTCCCAAGACCGAGCCGAGACGAAGAAGGTGCCGGTCTGTGAGGATGGGACAGCCAGCACAACCTTCACCATAGGGGCTGGCCTCCCTCCGGATCAAGAGGAAGCGTTGATCAACTTTTTACAAGCCAAAAAGGATGTATTCGCTTGGGAACCCAAACACCTGGCCGGGGTCCCAAGGGGGATAATCGAGCCCCACTTGAGGGTATGTCAAAATGTTTGGCCAGTAAACCGGAAGGCTCGCTGTCAGTCCACCGAGATGCGGGCCTTCATCGTCTAGGAAACCCGTAAGCTACAAGCCGCAGGGGTCATTAGAGAGATATGGTACCCAGAGTGCCTCGCAAATCCTGTCATTGTCCCCAAGAAACGAGGGAAGGAGCACATGTGTGTCTACTTCACCAACCTCAACAAGGCCTGCCCACAAGGTCCCTTCCCGCTCCCTCACATCGACCAGATCATCGACTCCACGGCCGAGTGCGACCTGTTGTGCTTCCTGGATGCCTTCTCCGGCTACCACCAGATCAAGATGGCCGTGCAGGATGGGGAGAAGATGACATTCCTCACCCGTGCGGGTTGTACTGTTACACTTGCATGCCCTTCAGGCTGCGTAATGCCAGGGCAACCTTCCAGCGATTGATGCACATCGCCCTGGGTTCGCAGCTCGGGAGGAACGCAGAGGCCTATGTTGACGATATAGTGGTGAAGTCTCGGGAGGCCAGGACTCTGATAGAAGATCTGGAGGAGACATTCGCCAGCCTATGCACGGTGGATCTTCGGCTGAACCCCGAGAAGTGTGTGTTTGGGGTCCCTTCTGGCAACCTGTTGGGCTTCCTAGTGTCACACAGGGGGATAAAGGTCAAGGCTATAGAAGACATGAACCCCCCGCCAACCCTAAGGGAGATGCAGAAGCTGGCTGGCTGCGTAACCTCACTTGGGCGTTTCATTTCCATGTTGGGGGAGCGCGCCCTCCCATTTTTCAAGTTGATGAAGAGGAAGGAGCCATTCAAGTGGACCCTAGAGGCAGACGCAGCCTTCTAGGACCTCAAGAGATATTTGACCAGTCCGCCAGTGATGGTGGCACCGCACCCTCTCGAGTCCTTGGTGCTTTATCTGGCAGCAACCCCTCACTCGGCCAGTGCCGCCATGGTGGCGGTAAGGAAGGAATGCCTAATCGAGAAGCCACAACAGGATGCTCAACCATCAAGAAAGGCACAGCACCCCCAGGGCGAGCCATCTGAAGTCTCGGCCGGCGCCGTGGTCGACATTCCTCCTGAGGCCACGGTTGACCCCGTGGCTACTAAGGCTCCTGAGGACGGGCCTCGTGAGGCCATGAAGGACCTGTGCCCTCGTGAAGAACAAGATTCCACTGATGCCTCCCCCTCGTCGAGCATCATGTCTAGTTCGTCAGTACGATGCTGAGGGAAGCCCGGGCGCGATACCCCATGCCCCTGAAGCTTTTGCTCCTGCTCCTAGTTGCCTCTAGGAAATTGCGCCACTACTTTTAAGGCCACCGAATCATGGTTGTCTCAGAGTACCCGCTGGAGAGGGTGCTCTGGACCCCGAACGCAGTTGGGCGTGTCGCCGAATGGAACATTGAGCTTCAGGCATTCAATCTCGAGTTGAGCACCACCAGGGTCATCAAGGGCACGACCCTCACAGACTTCGTGGCTGAGTGGACTGACGCTCCCGACCAAGGAGTAGGCGAGGACTGCTCCCTCCTACCAGGAGACGAGGAGCCGGACGGATGGACCATGTACTTCGACGGGGCGTTTTCGTGACAAGGTGTAGGAGCGGGGGCCATCCTCATCTCACCTACCAATGACAAGCTCTGTTACGCAGTGCAACTCTGCTTTCAGCAGGGCAAGAAGGTCTCCAACAACATCGCAGAATTCGATGCTCGCCAGACTCAGGCCCGCAGCCACGCTGGGAGTAAAGCGCCTCACCATCAAGGGCGAATCTCAGCTTCTCATCAACTTCTCCAACAAGGAGTACACGCCCAAGGACAAGCACATGGAGGCATACCTGGAGGAGGTGCGCAAAATGGAGAAGCGATTCATGCATGTGGAGATGCAGCACGTGCCGCACGGGACAAACAAGGAAGATGACGACATCGCCAAAAGAGCCTCTCGCAGGCTCCCTGAGGAGCTGGGGGTTTTTGAGGAGAGGCTCTTCAAGCCGTCTGAGACCCCACACGTCACGGCTTCAGTGCCATCTCAGGAGAACTTATACCAGGCACCCGAGATAGGCGCGCCAGCCTGTAGTTACCCCTTAGGAGCCCGCCTGCTGCTCGCGCTCGAGCCTCAGGAGGGGTGCTGGACCGAAGAGTTCAAGGCGTACTTGCTTCAAGGGACCCTACCAGATAAGGAGGAGGACGCCGAGCGTGTGGCCTGTCAAGCCACCGCGTACTGCATCAAGGATGGTGAGCTATATTGCAGGAGGCCCAATGATGTTTCGTTGCGATCCATCTCCAGGAAATAGGGGCTCGAGCTGCTAGCGGACATACACGGTGGGGACTGCGGACTTCATTCGTTGTCGTGCACTCTAGTGGGCAAGGCGTTCGGCAGTAGCTTCTACTTGCCCACCGCGCTCAATGATGCTACAGAGCTGGTGCGCTCTTGTGAGGCATGCCAGTTTCACGCCAAGTAGATCCACCAGCCCGCGCAGGGCCTCCAGATGATCCCGCTCACGTGGTCGTTAATGATCTGGGGGCTGGACATCTTGGGACCATTCCCTCTGGCACCAGGGGGCTACCGATACCTCTACGTCGCCATCAACAAGTTCACCAAGTGGGCAGAGGTAGAAGCCGTGCGCACCATCCCAGCTGGGTCAGCCGTCAAGTTCATTAAGGGAATCGTGACCGGTTTGGGGTCCCCAATCGCATCATCACCGGCAATGGCTCGTAGTTCACCAGCAACCTTTTCAAAACATATTTTTCTAACATTGGAACCAGATCTGCTACGCGTCAGTAGTACTCTCACGGAGCAATGGACAGGCTGAGAGGGCCAATGCGGAAGTCCTGAGGGGCCTCAAGACCCGGACCTTCAAGAAGAAGCTCGAGGCCTGTGGCAGGGGCTGGTCGACGAGCTGCAGTCTGTACTGTGGTCCATCAGCACCACTGCGACCAAGCCAACAAGAGAAACGCCATTCTTCCTCGTCTACAGAGCAGAAGTGGTTCTCCCTCATAAGGTCAAGCATCGCTCCACATTGGTCTTGGCGTTTGATCAGACGCAGCAGGACGCCACGCGGAGGATGGATCTCGTGCTGGGGGAGGAACGTTGTCGTCAAGCCTCGCTCCGAGCAGCGGGGTACCAGCAGGCGCTGCGGCGGTACCACTACTGCAGCGTCCGCTCCAGGACATTATAGGTGGGAAATCTCGTCCTAAGGCGGGTGCTCTCTAGGGAGGGGCTGCACAAGCTCGCTCCCATGTGGGAGGGCCCATTTAGGATTGCCCGTGTGTATAGGCCTGGCACCGCGTGCCTAAAGACCCAGGATGGTGTCCCCAACCAGAACGCCTGGAACATCCAGCATGTCCAGAAGTTCTACCCCTGAAGGAAGGCTTTGGCCTGTGAAGCAAGGCTCCGGCATGTGAAGGTCTCCGCTCGTGACACTCTCACGTAATAATGAGTGGGGTTGTACACACCTCGGAGTCTCCTGAAAGCCGCCCTGGGGCCCGATGAGGGCTCCCTCCCATGTCCTAGTGGCAGCACTTAGCTCCGCGCTGGTGAGAAGACTAGATTAGATGCCAGACGCGGCTATTCATTTGCTTTCTAAAGTTGCTTGTAGTTTATTAGAAATCTTTCAATGGATTTGGTATTCTCGAACTCTGGCTCCTTGAGTTGCTTTCTTCCCGAGTTCTTTCTACCTGAGGGCTTGAAGGAGGCGGCAGTCGCCCGTCAATTCCTCTCGCTCACCTCGCGCGTGCGGCTAGGCAGGTGTGTGCGCCTTGATACGTCGATTTTGCATCACGCTTTTATATTGATATTTATTGCATTATGGGCTGCTATTACACGTTATGTCACAATACTTATGGCTATTGTCTCTTATTTTACAAGGTTTATCATGAAGAGGGAGAATGCCAGCAGCAGGGATTCTGGCTGGAAAAGGAGCAAATATTGGAAACCTATTCTGCACAGCTACAAAAATCCAGAATCTCCATGGAAGTCATTTTTGGAATTAATAAGAATTATTGAGAAAAGAAAGTACCAGAGGGGGCCCACACCCTGGCCAGGAGGTGGGGGGAGCCCCCCTACTGGGCGCGACCCACTGTCTCCTAGGCCCCCTGTTGGCTGTCCGGTGCCCATCTTCTGCTATATGAAGCCTCTTACACTGGAAAAAATCATAAGCATGCTTACGGGACGAAACTCCATCGCCACGAGGCGGAACATTGGTAGAACCAATCTAGGGCTCTAGCGGAGCTGTTCTGCCGGGGAAACTTCCCTCCGGGAGGGGGAAATCATCACCATCGTCATCAAAAATGATCCTCTCATCGGGAGGGGGTCAATCTCCATCAACATCTTCACCCGCACCATCTCCTCTCAAACCCTAGTTTATCTCTTGTATCCATTCTTTAATCCAAAACCACAAATTGGTACCTGTGGGTTGCTAGTAGTGTTGATTACTCCTTGTAGTTGGCTAATTGGTTTACTTGGTGGAAGATCATATGTTCAGATGCTTAATGCATATTAATACTCCTCTGATCATGAACATGAATATTCTTTGTGAGTAGTTACGTTTGTTCCTGAGGACATGGGTGAAGTCTTGCTATTAGTAGTCATGTGAATTTGGTATTCGTTTGATATTTTGATGAGATGTATGTTGTCTCTCCTCTAGTAGTGTTATGTGAACGTCGACTACATGGCACTTCACCATTATTTGGGCCTAGAGGAAGGCATTGGGAAGTAATAAGTGACAGAAGCTTAAACCCAAGTTTATGCATTGCTTCGTAAGGGGCTGATTTGGATCAACTAGTTTCATGCTATGGTTAGGTTTACCTTAATACTTCTTTTGTAGTTGCGGATGCTGGCAATAGGGGTTAATCATAAGTGGGATGCTTGTCCAAGAAAGGGTAGTATCCAAGCACCGGTCCACCCACATATCAAAATATCATAGTACAGAACGTGAATCATATGAGTGTGATGAAAACTAGCTTGACGATAATTCCCATGTGTCCTCGGGAGCGCTTTTCTCATTATAAGAATTTGTCCAGACTTGTTCTTTGCTACAAAAAGGATTGGGCCACCTTGCTGCACTTTATTTACTTTCATTTCTTGTTACCCGTTACAAATTATCTTATCACAAAACTATCCGTTACCTACAATTTCAGTGCTTGCAGAGAATATCTTAATGAAAACCGCTTGTCATTTCCTTCTGCTCCTCATTGGGTTTGACACTCTTACTTACCTAAAGGACTACGATAGATCCCCTATACTTGTGGGTCAACAAGACTCTTTTCTGGTGCGTTTCCGGGGAGTGAAGCGCCTTTCGTGAGTGGAACTTGGTAAGGAAACATTTATATAGTGTGATGAAATTTACTGTCACTTGTTACTATCGAAACTAATCCTTTGAGGGGCTTGTTCGGGGTATCTTTGCCCCGACCAGTAGAGCAAAGAGTTGCTCCTCAACCTACTGAACCTACTGAAAATGCTTACGTTGAGATTCCTTCGGGTATGATAGAGAAACTGCTAGCTAATCCCTTTGCAGGAGAAGGAACATTGCATCCCGATTTACACCTTATCTTTGTGGATGAAGTTTGTGGATTATTTAAGCTTGCAGGTATTCCTGATGATGTTGTTAAGAGGAAGGTCTTCCCTTTATCTCCGAAGGGAGACGCATTGACATGGCATAGGGTATGTGATGATACTGGATCTTGGAACTATAAACAATTGAAATTGGAATTTCACCCGAAGTTCTATCCTATGCATCTTGTTCATGGTGATCGTAATTACATATATAATTTCTGGCCTCGCGATGGAGAAAGTATTGCTCAAGCTTGGGGGAGGCTTAAGTCAATGTTATATTCATGCCTTAATCATGAGCACTCAAGAGAAATGATTATTCAAAAAGTTTATGCTCGACTTTCTCTCAATGATCGCACCATGCTCGATACTTCCTGTGCTAGTTCTTATATGTTGAAGACTACTGAATTCAAGTGCGACTTACTGGAAAGATATAAACACAACTCTGAAGATTGGGGTTCCGACGATGGTAAGGAGTCAGGGATGACACCTAAGTTTGATTGTGTTAAATCTTTTATGGATACTGATGCTTTTCGTGGATTTAGCGCTAAATATGGACTTGACTCTGAGATAGTAGCTTCCTTTTGTGAATCTTTTGCTGCTCACGTTGATCTCCCTAAAGAGAAGTGGTTTAAATATAATCCTCCCATTGAAGTAAAAGTAGTTGCACCTATTACAGTTGAAGAAAAGACTATCACTTATAATGATCCTATTGTTCCTACTACTTATGTTGAGAAACCACCTTTTCCTGTTAGAATAAAGGATCATGCTAAAGCTTCAATTGTGGTTCGTAAGAGTAATACTAGAACATATACACCTCCTGAGAAAATTAAAGTTGAACCTAGTATTGCTATGGTTAAAGATCTCTTGGATGAAAATATAGATGGGCATGTTATTTACTTTTGTGGTGAAACTTCTAATATTGCTAGACCCGATGCTAAGATACATAGACCTATTGTAGGCATGCTTGTTATTTCTGTTAAAATAGGAGACCATTGTTATCATGGCTTATGTGACATGGGTGCTAGTGCTAGTGCAATACCTTTTTCCCTATATGAAGAACTTATGCATGATATTGCACCCGCTGAGTTGGAAGGTATTGATGTTACTATTAAGCTCGCCAATAGAGATACTATTACACCATTTGGGATTGTTAGAGATGTTGAAGTCTTGTGTGGGAAAGTTAAATATCCTGCTGATTTTCTTGTTCTTGGTTCCCCACAAGATGACTTTTGTCCCATTATATTTGGTAGACCCTTCCTGAATACTATTAACGCTAGGCTTGATTGCAAAAAGGATGTTGTTACAATTGGCTTAGGGGATATTCTCATGAGTTTAATTTTCCTAAGTTTCGTAGACAACCTCGTGATAAAGAATTGCCTAGTAAGGATGAAATTATTGGTCTTGCTTCTATTGTCGTTGTCGGGGAAGCTGATCCACGAACACCTATGGGGACCGGCGGACCGAGCACCTTTCGGTTCGGCGGGGGGCGGAGATCGCACGAAGAGCGGATCGAGGCGAAACACACGAGCAGTTTACCCTGCTTCGGAGCTCTCCGGAGAGATAACACTCCTACTACTGCTTGTCTGATTGTATTGAGTTCTTGGTCGGGGGCACTGAGTGCTACAATACACACGGGCTGCTAACGAGACCGAGCATGAGTGTTTTCTGGTCTCGAACCCCCCCCCCTCCGTTGCGCATGGGCCTCCTTGTATATGCTGAAGGGGTCACCGACAGGTGGCAACGTAGTCAAGGGTAAAAATGGAAAAGGTGTTGCGGTTGGTACAACTACCTGTACAGTGTATCCTACCTAACCCTGACGGCAGGGGACAAAAGCATTAAATGCCCGTATGTGTCGGCCAAATAGTGCAGAAAAGGACCGTCAGGGACGCCACCATTCGCCATGATGGCAATCTCGTCAGCATCGCTCGCCACCTCGCACCACTGGCTGCACAGACTCTTGCCACGCGCGCCTGGAAAGACCCCAGGGCGACACGTTGGTGGATGTGCTGGAGCGCGGGTACAGAGTGGTAGCTTTCCGCGGCAAGCGTCTTGCCGCGGTTGTTGTCTTGTCGCGTCCGGAAGCTTGTCGCTCACCGGGCCTCGCCGGGACGCGTGGCGCGTCACGGCAAGTTCCTTTAGATGCCTTGGTTGGCCTTCCCGGCAAGCTCCTCTTGCCGGGGCCTTGTGTCGTTGGCTTGAATACTTTGTTCTTGAATGGCTCCAAAGGAACCACGGAGGACCTTGGCGGTCGCCCGGCAAGCCTTGCCGCGGTGTGCTGCGATTGACCGTGCACAAGTTCGGGATACTAGGGTACCCCTACTCTAGTACATCGACAGGAGCCCCCGGGCCTGGGCCACACATGGCGCCGAGCGCTGTTGGGCCAGCCCCAAAACAGGGCACGGGCATGCACGGCCTGGGTTACGCCGTATCTTACTCCGTATCCACCGCGCCCTCCCCCAACGGCACGCGTCGAATGCGGCATCGTGGGAGAGATCATGGGTGGTTTGTTTATTCGGAAAGGCGGAATGTCCGCCCCCTCCCTCTTTATAAGCAGGGGAAACAGGGGCAGTTCGCCCATCTCACCGGTTGCTACTCCAATCTCGGAAATCTCCGCCGCTGCCCCTTCTTCTCAAAGCCGAAAGAGAGCATCGCGCCGCCCCCCCATTTCCACCAGCACCACCAACGCCGTCGATCTCCCCCACCACCTCCGCCATGGCTCCGAAAGCCGACAAGGGGAAGGGCGTGAAATCGGTCGAGGCGCAGCGGCTCACGGCGCTGTGAAAGGAGCGGGCCATCTTCCCCCCTCAGCTTGCCGCGAAGGAGCTGAGGGAGTACTACTACCTCTTCTAGTCGACGGAGACGCGAGCGCATCCGCGCACGAAGGTACTCCCGGCTGCCGTTCGGAACTGGCTCTGAACGGATACCCCTTCTTTGCGCTGTTCTTCTACTGCGGGCTCTGCCCGCCCTTCTCTGAATTTTTCTGTGTCATCATGAACACCTACGGGTTCCGCCTCCTTGACTTCACGCGCAACGCCGTTCTGACCATGGCAGTTTTCGCACATCTCTGCGAAAACTTTGTCGGAGTCCATCCAAATGTAGCTCTTTTCCGCCACTTCTTTATGCCCCGAGTCAAGAGAGGAGAGCCTTTATCCGGCGGAATCGCCTGTATCTCGAGAGTCGGTAAGAAGGAAGCTTATCTGGAGGGAGAGCTCGGCAGCAAGTGGGAGGAATGGAGAGCAGAGTGGTGCTAGATTGTCGAGGAGAACCCGCAGCCATTTACCGCCCTGCGACAAGCCCCAATAGCGCGCGGCAACGATTGGAGCAACGTGGCCCCGGAAGACGATAGGCTGAAGATTGCTGTCACCCGGATCCTTCGCCTCAGGCTTGCCGGGTTCACCGTAGGCGCCGTTGGCGCAGATTTTCTTCGCCGCCGCATCGCCCCCTTGCAGGAGAGGAGGAGACCCGCCTGGGAGTTCCAGAACTCGGCGGGTATCATGAGGCTGCGCCCGGGCCTCAACTTCAACTTCACTGTCCTGGAGCTTGACGCGATGCTCCTGGAACTGTTCAAGCGCGATCCTCAACATCCATTCATGTTGCCGAGGGGTGTCGTTTTGTGCAACAACTCCTCGCTCGACCACATCCGTGCAATGATGCCGTTGTGCGACTCGCATGGAATTGTCCCAACTTGGCAAGAGCCGGCAGACACCGTCGTGCAGGAGTTCTTTGATGGCTTGGTTGAAGTGCCGGTCCGCTCCGACGAGCAGAAGGGCCTTACTCGCGACACCACCGACGCAGAGATGCAGCGCATCGCCTCTAGGCTGGAAGAGGAGGTGGCAGCCGCTGCCGCGGGTGAGTTTGGATTCACCGTGGAGGAGGCAGAGGCAGCAGAGGCGGCAAGCCTTGACGAGCGCGAGGAGTTTGCCGGCGAGGGAGAGCTTGTCGGGCCCGAAGATGAGTCGAGCGAGCACGGCGAGGGAGAGCTTGTCGGACCTGAACCTTCAGACAGCTTGCCGCAAGCGGAGCCCCCAGCTCCACCAATAAGGCGTCTCCGCAAGGCCGTGGACGTAGCGGGGCGGCAGACGAGTCAACAGCCGCCATGCCGGGCGACACGCTCTACCGCGGCAAGCACTATTGCTGCGGGAGCGCCTCACGCCGCTGCGGCAACTGGAGCGGGGTCTTCCCGGCCCACCGCTACTGCTCCTGCCAAGCGGACAAGGGAAACTACTCCTCCGCCTCGTCGCACCGGAGGTGAGCCGGACTTTGATCTCTCCGCGCTCAGCTCCGACGAGGAAGAAGAAGAGTAAGATTCTTTGCCGTGTTTGTAGTTCTTCAATTCTTGCTGTTTTGTCTTGTATCTGATTTGCTTTACTCCGAACTCATTCCTTTTCAGGACTCTGGCCCAGAGAGTGGCGAAGAGAGCCAAGGTCCTGGTGATTGTCATCGAGGACGAACCCACCGCGACAGCAGAGGGCGTGTCCGAGACCATCTTGCCGGACCCGGCAACTTTTCCCCAAAGCAGCCCCCAGCGCAGCCCCCAGCGTAAGTGTATAGTTTATTTCCTGCTTTCAGGCGCGCATGGGTGCTCTTCCTTTGTTGATATCTGACTGTTGGTTCGTGCAGGAGCGGAGCAGCCTCATCAGGGGAGCCCGGAAGCCACTCCCGAAATGCCATCTTCTTTGACTACACCGCCAAGGGAGGATTCCCCGGCAAGGGAGCATTCTCCGGCAAGGGAGAATTCTCCGGCAAGGGACAGTTCTCCGGCAAGGGATAGCACTAGCGACCCTCCGGTGGTTGAGACCATGACTGCAGATCCTAGTACAGGTAATCCTCTTGCTTTCAAGCTTCCCTTGGGTTCTTCTTCTTCTGATTTTCTTTTTGGATATTTGCTTGACTTTTCTCTTTTCTCCGTTCGTCAGATCCATCTGCCACGGAGCCGATGGAAACCGAGGTCGCCGGCGAGGAAAACGCGCGCAGCAATACCGACGACGACGTTGCTACCGAAGGAGAAGCCGACGTTGATGAGCCCGCGAGTGAAGAGGCCGCCAAAGCTGCTGCCGCAGAAGCTGGCGAGGGATCCGGCGATCGCACTGGCGGCCCTGATGCCGCAGGAGCGCCAGGCACTGCGCCGACCGCCGATCCCTCTGCCGCTGCTGCAGCACCAGGCTCCGAAGAGCCCCAGCCCGGCGCCTATTTGAAGGCCGGCGACGGCATCTTCATCAAGCTCCCCTGGGCGTCAAGGTCTAGGGCGCCAGTTGAAGGAGAAGCCTCCGCTGGGCTGACGCTGGTCGACGCGCCAAACAGCAGCAGCGACGAGCCTGAGGAGGAGTGGCTGCTGCGGAAGCTATTGTTGCTTTATCGCGCCCGACAAGCCAAGATAGAATCCCGAGAAGCGCTTGTCGCGAAGGCGGGAGTGGACATCGAGAAGCACGCGGAGGAGCTCCGGGGTCTCAGGCAGGAAGCTCTCCGGTCCCTGGCAGAGGAGTGGGAGCAAGTCGCCGAGCAACGGAAAGCCTTCCTCCTCGAGAAGGCTGAGGTCGAAGAGCAACAGCGGCTCACTGCCGAGAAGCTATTTGCGCAAGAAGGCAAGTTGGCGCAGCGCAAGGTCAACCTTGACAGCCATGAGGAGGAGCTTGCCGCGCGCGAGCAAGCAATTGGCGGGGCTCTCAAGGAAGCAAAGGATGCTGCCGCAGCTGCCGAGGCCGCCAAGAAGGAGCTGGAGACGAAGACGGCGCAGCTGGAGGCCGATCTCAAGGCGAGCGGCGAGGAGCTTGCCGCGCTCAAGCGTGAGCGTGAGAAGGACGCCGCCACTCATAGCGAGCTGCAGGGTCACCTCGCTGAGAGGAGGAAAGAGCTTAGCGCCGCCAAGGACTCCAACGCAGATCTTGAGTTGAAGCTGGCCACTTTGACCAAGACGCTGGATGGCGCCAGGGAGCAGGAGGTGGCCTTGAAGGAGAAGATCAAGGCCGACGAGGCGCTGCTGGCGAGTGCTGCTGCCACCCAGAATGCTTTTAGGGAGACTGTGGAGCACTGGACCGAGGGTCTGGTGAATGTTGCTGCAGCCATCGATGGGGAGCTGGCGCAGCTGGGGATGGAGGATCTCGGGTACTCCTCCGATGAGCACCTCCAACCCAGCGCCAAGCTCAGCTTGTTCTTCAAAGGCGTGGCGACGGCCCTCCAGCAACTCCGGGAGAAGATCCCAAAGCAGCTGGCCGACGAGTTGCGCAAGATCTGCGCGGGAGTTCTTCAAAAGGTGCTGGTGAAGGTGGCCTTCCGCAACCCAGGCCTCAACCTCACCAACGTCCTCAGGTCCCTGCCGCCGGATGCTGATCTGGAAGCGCTCATGGCCCTTGTCACACCCATTGTGGACAAGGTGAGCGAGATCAAGAGGGTTGAGGGCGATCGTGTAGATTAGGCCGCCCGTTTTCTCTTTTTCTTGTCGCTGTTGGTCATGTTATAAGAACAATCTGTTAGAGCTGCGACAAGCTATCTTGTAATATAACTCTATTTTGGGTAGAGATTGCTGTGTTATTTCCTTTACTTGATTCCTTCCTTTGTATGTTTTTGCCCTACTCTTTTAGGGAACTTGTCGGCGCAGGCACCTTAGCCGCGAGCGCTGAGTGCGGGACATCAGCAGCCTGCTGGCGGTGCCGCTTCCGACAAGAAAACTTGTGCAACTAGTCGCAGCTCACTTAAGTTGTTGAGCAGACTCGAAACAAAGTAAGGGCGCAACTAGCTACGAGTTGGTTCCTCTGCGCACAGGTTTTCCATACAAAGTATAGTCGTTCGAGGAAGATAACTTAAAAATTTAAAACTGATTGCTCAAACTTTGGCAACTTAGCTTTTCTGTCGTTTGCTTTCTGGTAAGGCGAAACTTCCTTGAACGATGCCTGGTCCACACCATTATCTTCTCCTTTCCCCCCGGCAAACTTGTGTGCGAGGGAACCTTTCTTTCCTTTTTGAGAAAAAGAAAGAAGAGAAAATAAAGATATGGAGCCTTACGGCTTGTTATTGCTTACCGAGGGTAGGCGCTGCACAAAGTGTCAGATAACGCATGCAAAGATAGTAGAAAGCATGAAATTGACAAGATGTGCGGAGCACATGAGCTTTACTTATGCACGGGTTCTGTGACCGGCTTTGTACAAAGGATTACATGCAACATCAGCAAGACTTGTACAAAAGGTGGTTGCCGGAACAGGTTCCGGCAACCGCGCCTTACGGGTAAAACTTATGAAGATGCTCAATCTTCCAGGAGTTGCTCACCGGAATGCCATCTTCGGTCTCAAGGCGGACAGCGCCAGGCCTAGTGACTCGTTTCATCCGGTAAGGGCGTTCCCACTTCGGCGTCAACTTGTTGGAATTCTTGGCGGACTGAACGCGCCGAAGAACAAGGTCGCCTTCCTCGAGACTTCTGGCATTAACTTTCCGGCTATGGTAGGGGTGCAAAGCTTGCTGGTATCGAGCAGCTCGTACAGCAGCCTGAAGACGGTCTTCCTCAAGGAGCAGTGCGTCATCTTGTCGCAACTGCTCTTGCTCGAGCTTATCATAAGCGAGCACTCGAGGTGACCCATATACGAGTTCAGTGGGGAGAACTGCCTCTGCTCCATAGACTAGAGCGAAAGGTGTCTGGCCAGTGGCTCGATTTGGTGTCGTCCTGATCGACCAAAGAACCACGGGTAGCTCCTTAATCCAGTTCTTTCCGCACCTGTGCAGCCTGTCGAAAGTCCTGGTCTTGAGCCCGTGCAGCACTTCAGCATTTGCCCTCTCCGCTTGACCGTTGCTTCTCGGATGAGCAACAAAAGCGAAGCATACCTTGGCGCCAAGATCTTGGACGTACTGCATGAAGGTGCGGCTCGTGAATTGTGTGCCGTCGTCGGTGATGATCCTGTTAGGGATCCTGAAACGGCAAACAATCGACCTGAAGAACTTGACTACTGACTGTGCTGTCACCTTCCTCACTGGTTCCACTTCCGGCCACTTTGTGAACTTGTCGATTGCAACATACAAGTACTCAAAGCCCCCGACAGCTCGGGGAAAAGGGCCGAGGATATCGAGCCCCCAGACCGAAAATGGCCAGGATAAAGGGATTGTCTGGAGTGCTTGAGCTGGCTGGTGTATCTGCTTGGAATGGAACTGGCATGCTTCACACTTGGTTACTTGTGCAGTTGCATCCTGGAGGGCTGTCGGCCAAAAGAAACCTTGCCGGAACGCTTTGCCGGCAAGTGCTCTTGTGCCAATGTGGTGACCACATATGCCTCCATGTATCTCTGCCAACAGCTTTTGTCCGTCTTCCCGGTGAATACACTTCAATTTCACACCGTTGAGTCTTCTTCTGTACAGTGTGTTGTCGACAAAATGGTACATACTTGACTGCCGGGATACTCTTTCCGCTTCTTCTTGCTCTTCGGGAAGTTCTCCTGTCTGAAGGAAAAGGACAATCTGTTGTGCCCATGCAGGAGCTTGCGGCTCGACAACAAGGACTAAAGGCACATCTACTACTGCGGGAACATCTGCTTCTACGGCGAGAACCTGCGGCTCAGCCGGAGCTTGATGTTCCCCGGCAAGCTTGCCGGAGCAAAACTTGTCGGGAGCGTCTGCTTCAACGGAACAAATCCTAGTGCTTGCCGGAGCAGACTGCTCCTCAGCACTCTTGGTGTTGATTTTGACGACCTTCTTGGCGGCGGCTTCGGGGAGCTCTGCCGGAAAATAGTCACCAGAAATCAACTTCCTCTTCTTGCTCTATCCAGTTGATGGCGTTACAGATGGTTGAGTCAGCTTGAGCACAAAGATCCCTGGTTCCACAGGTAACTTAAGCGCGGCGCACTTTGACAGGCCATCGGCAATGTCGTTCTGAGCTCTTGGAACATGTTCCATCTGTAGGCCGTCAAAGTGCTCTTCTAGCTTTCTCACTTCATCAACGTAGGCTTCCATCAACGGAGTCTGATAATTCTTGTTCACTTGGCGGACGACAAGCTGTGAGTCACCCCTGACAATGAGCTTCTTGATCCCAAGGTCTGCTACGATCCTGAGACCGGCAAGCAATCCTTCATACTCTGCGGTATTGTTCGTTGCTTGCTCCTTGGGAAAGTGCATCTGGACTAGGTACTTGAGGTGCTCTCCGGTGGGTGCAACAAGTAGCACGCCCGCACCGGCGCCTTGCAGCGAGAAGGCACCATCAAAGTACATCAGCCACTCCTTGCCTGCTTCCTTGACGGGGATGCTCGTTTCTGGAATTTCTTCATCTTGTGTTGGTGTCCATTCTGCTATGAACTCTGCCAATGCTCTGCTTTGGATAGTTGAAGTGCTCTCAAACTTGAGGCCAAAGCTTGACAGTTCTAGTGCTCACTCGACAATCCTGCCTGTTGCTTCTGGATTTTGCAGTATCCTCTTCAGCAGAAAACGAGTGACGACTGTGATCTCATGTGCTTGGAAGTAATAGCGCAGCTTTCTCGAGGCCATGAGAAGGCCGAAAAGCAATTTCTGCACACCAGAATACCTTGACCTAGCCCCTTGCAGAAGGGAACTGACAAAGTAAACTGGGCACTACACCATTCTTTTCTGCATCTTCTCACGCGCCTGCGCAGGTCCATCTTTGTCGGGACCAGAGCTTGTCGGTGAAGTCCCCTGCTTGTCGCTGGATGCATTTGCCATGGTTGCTGGCTCATCATCTGCCTCCCTCTCCACTACTAACGCAGCACTAACCACTTGATTGGTTGCCGCTATATACAGCAGCAACTTCTCTTGTGGCTTAGGTGCGACAAGTGTTGGAGTGGAGGACAGGTATCTCTTTAAGTCCTGCAGCGCAGCCTCTCCTTCCGGAGTCCATTTCATTGGACCTGCCTTTTTCAATATTTTGAAAAATGGCAGGGCGCGCTCAGCAGACCTAGAGATAAACCTGCTGAGAGCAGCCATGCAACCGGCAAGTCTTCGTACATCCTTGACGCGTTTTGGTGCTTCAATCTGCTCAATGGCCTTGACCTTGTCGGGATTGGCTTCAATTCCCCGCCGAGACACGAAGAACCCGAGAAGCTTGCCGGAGGGGACTCCGAACACACACTTCTCGGGGTTAAGCTTGAGGTTAATCTTGCACAGATTTGCAAAGGTTTCGTCTAAATCTTGAATCAGAGTTGACTTGTCCTTGCTCTTGACCACTATGTCGTCCATGTAGGCTTCCACATTTCTGTGTATTTGCGGCTCAAAAGCGTCGTGGACAACCCTTGCAAATGTTGAACCCGCATTCTTTAAACCGAAAGGCATCCGTACGAAACAGTAAGTGCCACATGGGGTGATGAATGCGGTCTTCTCCTCGTCCTCTTCTGCCATGAAGATCTGATGGTATCCCGAGTATGCATCAAGAAATGAAAGCAAGTCACATCTGGCCGTGGAGTCAACAATCTGGTCGATGCGCGGCAAGGGAAATGGGTCTTTGGGGCAAGCTTTATTAACATCGGTAAAATTGATACAAAGCCTCCATTTCCCGTTTGCCTTGCGCACGACTACAGGGTTGGCCAACCACGTAGGATGGAGCACTCCTCTGACGAGGCCTGCTGCTTCCAATTTCTTGATTTCTTCTGTGATGAATTCTTGGCGCTCCACTGCCTGTTTCCTGACTTTCTGCTTGACGGGCCACGCATGAGGACAGACGGCAAGATGGTGCTCGATTACTTTCCTGGGAACACCGGGGAGGTCAGACGGTTGCCATGCAAATACATCAACGTTCGCCCGCAGGAAAGCAACGAGCGCGTTTTCCTATTTAGGGTCGAGAGTGGCACTGATGGTGAAGGTACCACCAATGCCATCCTCCTTGGCGGACACCTTCTTGGTCTCTGGTGGAGCTGCCATTGTCTTCTTACACTTGCCGGTGTAGCTCGATGGTGCGTCCTCGACGGTAGCGCAGCACTCCGAAGAGGTGCGCTTGCCGGAGTGGGCATCAGAACTCTTGCCGGGCTTGGTCTTCTTCTTCGCCCCGGGAGCTTCACCGGCAAGTGACTTGCGATCTGTTGCGGCTGCTGCTTCCCAGTAGATCTTGTCGGCGCAGATAAGAGCAACCTTCTTGTCGCCAGGGACAGAGATGACACTTATCGGGCCTGGCATCTTCAGCATGTTGTATGCATAGTGAGAGGCTGCCACGAATTTGGCGAGTGCTGGACAGCCGAGTATCCCATTGTAAGGCAATGGAAAGTCAGCAGCGTCAAAGGTGACCCTCTCAGTCCTGAAATTTAACTCGCTGCCAAATGTTACCGGCAACGTGATCTTTCCCTTCGGCTTGCCCCTTCCCGGATTGATTCCTTGGAATGTGCCGGTCTCTTTGAGCTCGCTATCAGGGATCTGGAGTTTCTGGAGTACCGCGGAGGCGATCAAGTTCAAGCCGGCCCCGTTGTCAACTAGCATCTTAGTGACCTTGAGGTTGCGGATAGTTGGTGAAACCAACATCGGCAAGCACCCGACCGCAGTTATGCGATCAGGGTGGTCCTCAATATCAAAGATGATAGGCGTGCTGGACCATTTCAGAGGCTTGCGTGACTCGATGGGTGGTTCTGCCGCATTGACTTCCCGCACCCACTGTGTGAGCTGGCGGTGTGAAGTATGCAGAGAAGCACCACCGTCAACACACAGGACCTCTGTGGCTTTATGGAACTCCTGCTCATTGGTCTCGTCATCATCCATATCTTCATCATTGTCGTCATCTTCATCCTTGTTGTGGCCGCGGGGAGGTCTGTCTCCTTGCCGCTGCTTGGCCTTGCCGCGGCGTCCTCCTCGGCCGGGACGTTTCTTGCCGGCTCCTCCAGCACCTTCCTGGGGTTTCTCCTTGTCGCGTCGCTCGTATTCAGCTTTTTGCTGTTCGACAAGCTGTTCGACCTTCTTGCAGCTCTGGAGGTCATGGCCCTTGGTGCGGTGGATCTTGCAGTACTGCTTGTTGGTGCCGTCCTGCTTGTCGGCGTCTGCCACAGCCTGGTAGTTGGTGCCTGCGGCAATCTCCTTGCCGGAGCTACCAGCTTTTGCTTTCTTGGCGCCACCTCCGTTGCCGGACTGCTCAACGACTAGCACATCTCTGCCTTTCTTCTTCCTGTTGTTCCGCCGCCGTTTTCTCTTTGCCGGGGCAGTCTCCTCACTATCAGATCCTCCTGCTCCTATATTCTCTCCGGGGAGTTTCCTCCCTTCCTCAGCTCGTGCACACTTGTCGGCCAGGGCATATAGCTCACTGACGTCTCTGATCTTACACATCGCCATCTCCTCCCGCATCCTGCGGTTTCGCACGTTCTGATGGAACACGCTGATTACCGCGGCAGGGTGGACATCTGGGATGTTATGCTGTACGCGGCTGAATCTCTGAATGTACTTGCGCAGGGGCTCTCCTTCCTTCTGGGCGAGCAGATGAAGGTCGCTCTCTTGGCCATGAGGCTTGTGGCCGCCTGTAAAGGCACCGACAAACTGATGGCATAGATCTGTCCAGGAGGATATGGAGTTATCCGGCAAGTGCATGAGCCAGGATCTGACATTGGGCTTGAGCACCAGCGGGAAGTAGTTAGCCAGGATCTTGTCGTCCCGTCCCCCGGCAGCTTGCACCGCGATGGTGTAGATGCTGAGGAATTCCGATGGATGCGACTTGCCGTCGTACTTCTCTGGTACGTCTGGCTTGAAATTCTTCGTGCTGGGCCACTGCACTTGCCGCAGCTCACGAGTGAATGCAGGGCAACCTACCGCGTACGGCAAGTCGCCTGGTTCCCCTGGCGCATGCATGTCGACAGAAGGCCCAGCGCGCTGGTCGGATTGATGCCGCGCTTCTCTTCGGCGCTCGATGCGAGTACGAGCGTCTTCTTGCTGTCGTTCGTGAAGAACTTGGCGCTGATCGCGACGAGCTCGTGGATCTGATGATGCAGTGGAGTCGCTGTCGAGGTGGATCCGGCGAGTTGGCGATCTTGGCCTTCGGGGTAGAGAGTGCATGGTCGTTGCACCCCCACCGGTTTCGTCGCCATCGGCTCGTGCCTGGCGGTCCTGCCGCGGCAGCGATGTACTCGGCTGCCGCGGAGTGTCTCCATTGGCGAAGCCGATGAGACTCTGAATGGTGGCCCCCCATCCTCGATCTTGTCTTCCATTGGAGGGTAATCCAGGAGCAGTTGAGCTCGCGCGAAAGCTTCTGCTGGAGTGGTGGGTGGCAGTGGCGAACGGTGCGAGGAGTAGGATATGCTCGGACTTCTAACCATGTTAGAAGGAGCAGTATCCCATCCAGGCGACCGTGTCTCGCTCGTGTTAGCATGCTGGCGTGCATGTTGGTCTTGAGCACCCCGAGATCCACCAGCTTGATCTTGGCCTAACAAACGTATGGCACTGCGAGTACCATGACGCTGTCGGTCCTGCGCCTCCTGAGATGGGCGCGGTGCATGTACGGACGCCGAGGTCTGCGCAGCCTTGTCCTTGGACCTGGCAGCACTGTGAGCTCCCTCGTCGATGCCCGTTCTTCCGCCGGCGTCTACCCCACCACCCGATTGCTCCGGTGGTGGTGGGATCGACGTGGACGGAACGGTTGCCGTCGAAGCCTTCTTCTTCGGTGGCATGTCGATGAAGAAGATGAAGATCTAGCTCGTGTGAACGCCGGATCAGGTTCACACAACCTCGACGCCCCCTACCTGGCGCGCCAAAGATGTCGGGGAAGCTGATCCACGAACACCTATGGGGACCGGCGGACCAAGCCCCTTTCGGTTCGGCGGGGGGCGGAGATCGCACGAAGAGCGGATCGAGGCGAAACACACGAGCAGTTTACCCAGCTTCGGAGCTCTCCGGAGAGACAACACTCCTACTGCTGCTTGTCTGATTGTATTGAGTTCTTGCTCGGGGGCGCTGAGTGCTACAGTACACACGAGCTGCTAACGAGACCGAGCATGAGTGTTTTCTGGTCTCGAACCCCCCCCCCTCCGTTGCGCATGGGCCTCCTTTTATATGCTGAAGGGGTCACCGACAGGTGGCAACGTAGTCAAGGGTAAAAATGGAAAAGGTGTTGCGGTTGGTACAACTACCTGTACAGTGTATCCTACCTAACCCTGACGGCAGGGGACAAAAGCATTAAATGCCCATCTGTGTCGCCCAAATAGTGCAGAAAAGGACCGTCAGGGACGCCACCGTTCGCCACGATGGCAATCTCGTCAGCGTCGCTCGCCACCTCGCACCGCTGGCTGCACAGACTCTTGCCATGCGCGCCTGGAAAGAACCCAGGGCGACACGTTGGTGGATGTGCTGGAGCGCGGGTACAGAGTGGTAGCTTGCCGCGGGAAGCGCCTTGCCGCGGTTGTTGTCTTGTCGCATCCGAAAGCTTGTCGCTCACCAGGCCTCGCCGGGACGCGTGGCGCGTCGCGGCAAGTTCCTTTAGATGCCTTGGTTGGCCTTCCCGGCAAGCTCCTCTTGCCGGGGCCTTGTCTCCTTGGCTTGAATACTTTGTTCTTTAATGGCTCCAAAGGAACCACAGAGGACCTTGGCCGTCGCCCGGCAAGCCTTGCCGCGGTGTGCTGCGACTGTCCGTGCACAAGTTCGGGATACTAGGGTACCCCTACTCTAGTACACCGACAGTCGTGCCTCCTACTGATCCGTTAGAACAATATTTGCTAGACCATGAAAATGATATGTTTATGAATGAAAGAAGGGAAATAGATGAAGTATTCCTTCAACAGGGTCCTATTCTGAAACACAACTTTCCTGTGGAAATCCTAGGGGATCCTCCTCCACCCAAGGGTGATCCCGTGTTTGAGCTCAAACCTTTGCCTGATAATCTTAAATATGCTTATCTTGATGAAAAGAAGATATATCCTGTTATTATTAGTGCTAACCTTTCAGAGACGGAAGAGGAAAGATTATTGAAAACTCTGAAGAAGCACCGTGCTGCTATTGGATATACTCTGGATGATGTTAAGGGCATTAGTCCCACTCTATGCCAACACAAAATCAAATTGGACAAAGATGCCAAACCAGTTAGAGATCCTCAACGACGGTTAAATCCTAAGATGAAAGAAGTGGTAAGAAAGGAGATACTAAAGCTCCTTGAGGAAAGTATAATTTATCCCGTTGCTGATAGTGATTGGGTAAGTTATGTCCATTGCTTCCCTAAGAAGGGAGGTATTACTGTCGTTCCTAATGATAAAGATGAATTGATCCCGTAAAGAATGATTACATGTTATAGGATGGTAATTAATTTCCGTAAATTAAATAAGGCTACTAAAAAAGATCATTACCCTTTACCTTTTATTGATCAAATGCTAGAAAGACTATCCAAACATACACATATCTGCTTTCTAGATGGTTATTCTGGTTTCTCTCAAATACCTGTGTCAGCGGAGGATCAATCAAAGACCACTTTTACTTGCCCTTTCGATACTTTTGCTTATAGACGTATGCCTTTTGGTTTACGTCATGCACTTGTTACCTTTCAAAGATGCATGATGGCTATATTCTCTGACTTCTGTTAAAAGATTTTTGAGGTATTCATGGATGATTTATCCATTTATGTATCCTCTTTTGATGATTGCTTGAGCAACCTTGGTCGAGTTTTGCAGAGATGTGAATACACTAGTCACGTCTTGAATTGGGAAAAGTGCCACTTCATGGTTAATGAAGATATTGTCTTGGGGCATAAGATTTCTAAAAGAGGTATTGCTGTTGATAAAGCTAAAGTTGATGCTATTGAAAAGATGCCATGTCCCAAGGACATAAAAGGTATAAGAAGTTTCCTTGGTCATGCCGGTTTTTATAGGAGATACGTTAAGGACTTCTCTAAAATCTCTAGGCCTCTGACTAATTTATTGCGAACAGATATTCCTTTTGTCTTTGATGATGACTACATAGAAGCATTTGAAATACTTAAGAAAGCTTTGATCAGTGCACCTATTGTTCAGCCACCTAATTGGAGTTTACCCTTTGAAATTATGTGTGATGCTAGGGAAAAGAGTTGATAAGAAATTAAATGTTATCTAGTATGCTAGTAAAACTCTTGATACTTCCCAGATAAATTATGCTACTACTGAAAAAGAATTCTTAGCAGTTCTATTTGCATGTGATAAGTTCAGACCTTATATTGTTGATTCTAAAGTGACTATTCACACTAATCATGCTGCTATTAAATATCTTATGGAAAAGAAAGATGCTAAACCTAGACTTATTAGATGGGTTCTCTTGCTCTAAGAATTTGATTTGCATATTATTGATAGAAAGGGAGCTGAGAACCCCGTTGCAGACAACATATCTAGGTTAGAGAATGTTCTTGATGACCCACTACCTATTGATGATAGCTTTCATGATGAACAATTAGCGGTAATTAATGCTTCTTGTACTGCTCCATGGTATGCCGATTATGCTAATTACATTTTTGCTAAATTTATACCACCTAGTTTCACATACCAGCAAAAGAAAAAAGTTCTTTTATGATTTAAGACATTACTTCTGCGATGACCCACACCTTTATAAAGAAGGATTAGACGGTGTTATCAGACGTTGCGTGCCTGAGCATGGACAGGAACAGATCCTATGCAAGTGTCACTCTGAACCATATGGAGGACACCACGCTGGAGATAGAACTGCACATAAGGTATTGCAATCCGGTTTCTATTAGACTACTCTCTTCAAAGATGCTCATAAGTTTGTCTTGTCTTGTGATGAATGTGAAAGAATTGGTAATATTAGTAGACGTTAAGAAATGCCTATGAATTACTTTATTGTTATTGAACCATTTGATGTTTGGGGATTTGATTATATGGGACCGTTTCTTGCCTATAATGGATATACACATATTTTAGCTGCTGTTGATTACGTTACTAAGTGGGTAGAAGCTATTCCGGCTAGTAGTGCTGATCATAACATCTCTATTAAGATGCTTAAAGAAGTTATTTTTCTGAGGTTTGGAGTCCCTAGATATCTCATGACTAATGGTGGTTCACATTTTGTTCATGATGCTTTTCGTAAAATGCTTGCTAAGTATGACATTAATCATAGAATTGTATCTCCTTATCACCCACAGTCTAGTGGTCAAGTAGAATTGAGCAATAGAGAGCTCAAATTAATTTTGCAGAAGACTGTTAATAGATCTAGAAAGAATTCGGCCAAGAAACTTGATGATGCATGATGGCCTATAGAACTGCATATAAAAATCCTATGGGTATGTGTCCGTATAAGATGGTTTATGGAAAAGCATGTCACTTACCTCTCGAACATGAACATAAGGCATATTGGTCTATTAAAGATCTCAACTATGATTTCAAACTTGCCGGTGACAAGAGGTTATTTGATATTAGCTCAATTGATGAATGGACAACCCAAGCCTATGAGAATGCCAAGCTGTTTAAAGAAAAAGTTAAAAGATGGCATGACAAAAGGATACAAAAGCGTGAATTTAACATAGGTGATTATGTGTTGCTATTCAAGTCTTGTTTAAGATTTTTTGCAGGAAAACTTCTCTCAAAGTGGGAAGGACCTTACGTTATCAAGTAGGTCTATCGTTCCGGTGCCATAAAACTCAACAACTTCGAAGGCACAAGTCCGAGGGTGGTGAACAGTCAAAGAATCAAACATTATATCTCAGGTAAGCCTATCAATGTTGAAACTAATATTGTTGAAACCGTAATCCCGTATGTGGTACGGTAAGTAAACCAACTCCAAAACAGTTCTAATGGCAATTATCCTCCATTTTGGAATATTTAGGAATTTTGGAAAGCAAGAGGTAATCCGGGAAGGACACGAGGCCTCCACGAGGGTGGAGGGCGCTCCCACCTTATAGGGCGTGCCCCCTGTCTCGTGGGCACCTTGTGTGCCTCCCGGACTACGTTTTCTTGCATAATACTTCTCTTGGTCGGTAAAAATTCATTATATAATCTCCCGAAGGCTTTGACCACCGTATCACGCAAAAATCCTCTGTCTTTGTTTCGATCTGTTTTCCTGACAGACCTATAGGATCATGACGTCACCCTCCTCCAACAATGAAGACAAGGATGCTTGGCTATTGAAGATAAAGCTGAAAAGAGAAGAACCGGGGGAGATCAACAAGGATGAAGGGATCAAGAAGGACATGGAGGATCAAGTTCCAGCGGCAGAAGAAGAAAACATCCCTCAACCTCTACCCTCTTTACTCCAACTGAGATTGAAGCTTTCAAGATGATTGAGCTAGCTCGCATACAAAACAAGTATCTCACACAGGAAAATATTTTGTTGAAGGATCATATCGTCGGACTCAAGGGCTTTATCCATAAGTTGGACGAGCTTTTACGCTCGATGTGCGATTATCCACCATCATCATCACCACCTTCATCACCTCCGAGGACATAATCACTGGGGTATGGGCACTCCGCTTGGCAATTGCCAAGCTTGGGGGAGGTGCCCCGGTATCGTATCACCATCACACTCCTATCTTTATCGTTTTACTTAGTTCGATCCTTTTAGTAATATATTGATCTGGTAGAATAAAGTTTTGGTATGAATTAGTTTTGAGTTTTGCTTTGTGATCTTTCTATGAATCGAGCCTGTGAGCTATATAATAAAGATTAGTGTTGAGTCAAGGGCTTTGCTATCTTGCTATGATCTTGAGAAAATAGAAAGAATAAAGAGAATAAAAGAGTTCATATTGATCGTATGGATAGTAATGACTTCACATATAGATAGTATGAGGCTTAAAAGTTGTTGAAAGTTGGCAAACATAGTTTTGGTCATCGTTGCAATTAATAGGAAATAATAAAGAAAGAGAGGTTTTCACATATAAATCTACTATCCTGGACATCTTTTCTGATTGTGAGCACTCATTAAGTATGACATGCTAAAGAGTTGATGTTGGACAAGGAAGACAACGTAATGGGTTATGTTTTCTCACATCTAAGTTAAATTATATTGTCATGGATCTTCCGAACATGTTGAGCTTGCTTTTCCCCCTCATGCTAGCCAAAATTGCTTGCACCTAGTAGAGATACTACTTGTGCTTCCAAATATCCTTAAACCCAGTTTTTCTATGAGAGTCCACCATACCAACCTATGGATTGAGTAAGATCCTTCAAGTAAGTTGTCATGTTGCAAGCAATGAAAATTGCTCCCTAAATATGTATGACCTATTAGTGTGGAGAAAATAAGCTTTATACGATCGTGTGATATGGAAGTAATAAAAGCGACGAACTACATAATAAAGGTTCATATCACAAGTGGCAATATAAAGTGACGTTCTTTTGCATTAAGATTTTGTGCGTCCAACCCTAAAAGCACATGAGAACCTCTGCTTCCCTCTGCGGAGGGCCTATCTTTTACTTTATGTCTTTTACTTTATGCAAGAGTCAAGGTGATCTCCACCTTTCCCTTTTTCATTTTATCCTTTGGCAAGCACCTCGTGTTGGAAAGATCCTGATACATATATCCAATTGGATGTAAGTTAGAATGAACTATTACCGTTGACATCACCCAAAGGTGAATACGTTAGGAGGAGAAATTATAGGACCCTATCTTTCTCAGTGTCTGTCGTGGAATTAACACGTCAGATGTCCTAGTGAGAGGACTTAGTCATGGAGCCATCGCAACAAGATTAACAAAAAGGGGTTAAACCGGACAAAGGAAACAGGGAGTTTATACTGGTTTGGCCCCTTGCGGTGACGGTAAAAGCCTACGATCCATTTGTGGTGGAATTGATGGGTCTCGATGAGCAGGGAGCGAATCCGCTTTACTTATCTCTCGAGTTGTTGTCTCTTGTCCCTGAACCGCCTCTGGGTCGTCCCTTTATATACACATGTTGACGCCCGGCGGTTTACAGAACACCGAGGCCGGCTCATACATGTGTCCGGCTCGGTTTCTACCTTTCCTAACTTACAACACAAGTTTACACATCTCACGCCGGTTTATGTTTATGGACTCTAAACGGCCCGTGGGCTCTAGGCCTCTAAGCTTAAATGACTGAGCGCCATACTCCTTGTCTTCATGGGCTTCAATATGGATTAGAATAAACCGGCCCCTTCTGGGAGGTTTATACTCAGTAGTTATATCCCCAACATTAGGCCCCAGATTGATTTGAACATGTTCATGTCAATCTTCAACACTTAGAAAAACTCCTTGAATATCCTCGTATAATCCTTGTAAACCGCCATGATGTCTCCTCCATATGGACTTGATAAACCGCCATGACATCATCTTCTAAGATTGCAGTGAATCGTCATGACATCATCTCTGTATAAAAACCTGTGAATACTTCTTTTATTAATTAATCTCCGAAGACCGAAGCGACAGCTATGTCAAATATCCACGATTCTTGCGCCTATCACTTATCCCTTTGCCTTTATAAATAAGACCGGGGGTCCCTTCCATTCTCCCCCTTGCATCTTCATCTCTTCTGCTTCCTCGCGGCCCCGAAGAGCCCGAGTTCCACTGCCGCCGTCGACCTTCGCATCTGCACCAATAAGGCCATTGCATCAACATGTTCTTGACCAGATAAACTGCGATGCACCTCCGCTGCCCCACAGCACCAGTAGGTACTCCTCTTCCCAAATATCAGACCTGCATTAGGGTTCCACTGTTCATCGGTGTTCTTCATTGTTCATCCTTTTTCTCTCCTAGATCTCATAGCTTGATCTGAAACTGATAATAAAGGTGTGCGGTAGTAGTTCAATGCCCCTAGTCACCCTCAGAAACCACTTTTTACTGCATGAGATCATGTCCAAGCATATGCGTTCTTCTGCTGTCGCGGCCTTTAGGTTTAAAATTTCTCCCCTTTTGTAGAACTGTGGTAGATCTGAAATTATCACACCAACTTGTAAAACCTGTTTGTGCAACACTTAAGAAAATTTCAGATATGTCCCTTCCGCACCATTGTTGGCGGTTTAACAGTTAAGAGTTGATAATCCGTTAGATACCATTAGCCCTCTCTTAAACCGCCAATTTTTCCTGAGCATCAGTATCTGGTTTAACATGTACATTTCCTCTGGTTGATTTCTTCCCCCGGCCTGTCGCCGGTTTATGCATATCCATCTTGAATCGTAAACCGGCATTGAACTTCTTTTACAGCTTGTTATCAAAAATGGCCAAACAGTTCTTCTCTTGCAACTGGGCTCCCTCCCGGGTTACGGAAGTGCAACTTAATTCGTATGTTCTGACTGGCGCCTTAGCAAAGCAAGAATTCATCCATTGGAGAGCCCGGGGTACTGAAAATCTTCCTGAACCTCAAGATGGAGAAGTAGTTGTTTTTGTACATCATCTGGACCGAGGGTTTAGCCCTCCCAGATCAAATATATTCCGGGATGTACTTGCCAGATTCCAAGTCCACCCTCAAGATATTGGACCGAACTCTGTGTCCAACATTTGCAATTTCCAAGTGTTTTGTGAAGTTTATCTACAAGAAGAACCGACCTTTGAGTTTTTCAGAGACTTCTTCAACTTGAACCGCCGTACTGAATTTACTGACGGCCCCAACACTGAACTTGGCGGGGTATCAATTCAAAAAGGAAAGAAGTCAATTTTCCTCACGCCAAACATCACAGCCACCCCAAGGATTGGAATCAAACGTGGTTTTACTGCCGGAATACTGCTCCTGATGATGAAAATCCTCTGTCGGGTTATCGTGCTCACCGGCTCAGTAATGAACATCCATTGCCTCAACGGCTTACTGCCAAGGAACGATCAAAGTATGCACCATAGATTTCTAAGATCTGAGCCTTTATGGCAAATGGTTTAACTGGTATTAACCTTGTCCGTTGCTGGGTTTCGTGGAGTACCTTGCCCTTAAGCCAGCTTCCCGGTTTAATGTGTGAGTAGACAGGAGAGTTAAATGACCCTTAATGTCATATCAATATTCAGCTAACTGATGACGAGATTACTGACGCTATCAAAAAGATGTTGTATTAACTAATATCTGAGTGCAGCAAGACTGGGCTGCGTCCTTTTTATGCATCCAATAAACCGCCAGTGGTAAGAATTGTATCTTTCTGCTTTTAATTCGCCCCCTTGTTGGAACTTTTTTGATGACCTTCTGTTTATCTTTGCAGAGGAATGACCAGTTCTGGAAGAGGAAATATCAAGACAAACCGGCAAAAACACAAGACAAACCGGTGAGAGCACCTCATGCTAAGAGTAAGGCCACAAAGAAACCAGCAAAGAAGAGAACCGCCGAGTCCCCAGATCCGGCTGAAGATGTTGATGACTCGGAATCAGAGGTAGAACTTGATTCCCTTGGTTCATTTTTCATGCACCTTATTGACAATGATCATTATCAGGATGATGCGGAAGCCAGCCGCGCTGATCATGTAGATGTAATTCCCCTTTCTTCCGATTCAGATCATGTGCCAGTACGAAAACTTCGTCGCGCAGTCCGGAAAGTAAAACGTTCACATACTCTCGCTTATTTGGATCCGCACTTTTCTTTGAAGACACAGCAACCTGAAGCTCGTCGCATAACCCGGCATAGCGGCCAACAAGTTACCTCCTCCAGTTTACCGGATACACCGGTTAGAAAACGCCGTTCAAAGGTCTCTTGTACTTCTAACAAATCTTATCCCTCTTAATCCGTCTGATTCCAATTATCAGGGTAGTTCCAACTCATCCTCTGGTGAATCATCAGCCACACATATGCCTCGCCTCAAGAATGTTCCTGGGTAAACATGTTACACTCTAACCTTTTATGCCTTGCACCGGTTTACTATACTGACTTCTGCATCTACTTTCTTCAGTGCCAAAGCCAGACTTAGCAAGAAAGCTAAGTTGAGCAAACCAACTGACGATAGTCCGTCCACTGAACCGGAGAGGGCCTCAGAGGCTGCTGATCAAACTACTGATATTGATCTGGATGACCCAGCACGTCAGGACCAGGACACCTTTGCTGATCCACCAGAGGCAAATCCACCAAGCACACATGCTGATCCGCCAAGCCCTGCCGCTGATCCGCCAAGCCCAGCAAAGGCCTCCGATAAACCGCCGAGCCCAAATAAGACAGTTGAAGGCAAAATAGATGATGTTGTGATTACTGGTTTTGGCCATACCACTCCTGGCAATCCTGTCGCTTTATCAAAGCACAATGCCAAAGAAGAATTTGCTGATGTGCAGAAAGGCAAGTGGAAGACTGATTTGTGAAGCTATGCCCATCTCAATGTTCAAGACATCCATTCTAGATATTTGAACCGGCTGTATACAAGTCGGGATTATGAGGCCGGTTTGGTAATCCTGATGAAAGAGCGATATGAGGTAAACACTTGTTCCTTTGAATAACTTCCTCGTTTCCTTACATCATGCTTCAATGATCAAGCCTAGTAGCCCCCAAGGGCCGGTTCACCAATATGAATGTGAACTGGGACTTATAGTAGGAGAATATTTGAATGTTGCTTGCTTAGCCCTTGTAGACCGGTTTATACCTTTAGGATGAACCGGTATATCTTTTGTAACATAGCTTCCAAAATTCATTCCAGCTATCAATATGATCCGGTTTATTGTTAAAACCTGGATGACCATGAATTGAACCGATATGCATTAGCCCCCAAGTGCCAAGTATATAACTTGTTGTATGCTTGGGACTTAAAATACTAGTTGATAAAAGCAATCCGCATTAGCCCCCAAGTGCCAAGTGTATAACTTGTTATGTGCTTGGGACTTTGATAAAGTATTAACAACTTTATTATCTGTCTTTTACATACTGACTTGAGCAACAAGGATTCCCAAATCACCGATCTTCAAGAAAATATCAAGTCCCAGCAAGTAGAAACTTCCAAGGCCAAAGATGAGTTGAAGGGCATTTTAACCGCCATGGAGCAATTGAAGGATGGCTTCAAAGGCGAGTGGGCAGACTGGGAGGCCGAGAAACCCACTCTGTTAAAACAGGCTGAGGATGCTGAAGCGGCCCTTAAACCGGTAGCGTAAGAGCTGACTGGTTTAAAGCGGCAGATCAATGGTATGACTTCTGCTATCTTTGGTAAGTAGTTTTTTAATGAACCGTACTTCATCAGCCTTGAAACCGCCGATTTAACAACAATATTGCAATTATTGCAGGTAGCCGCGTCGCACATCTTGGCTCAGATATTCGCAAGAAGCTGAAGGTTGCTTATACCTTAATTGACCAGCTATATACCGGCGCTCAACAAGTTATCTGCACTGCTTCATATAACAAATCGGCACCAACTTTAATAAAATATACATTGGCCAAGCTCTCCATGACACTGGCCCAACTATAAGAAATGAAAAGATCTGCTGCAAGGGCTGCTGCTTTATCTGCAATAACTCGGGCCAAAGCTTGGATAGCTGACCTTGATCCGGAGGATATTGGAAATGGTTATCCGAGTCAGAAAGAAGATGGGTCCGATTTTGACGAGGATGCCCTTAAAGCTTTGACAAAGGAAATGCGCCCACTTGCTAGCAAACTGGCCGAAGAGACTGATTTGTCTTATCACCGGTCCATCTATGATGCAGACAACAGACGGATTGCTGCGTCGGTTTATGAAGCCCAAAATCTAATCCCGCCAAGTCGTAGGCACACTTATGCTCCTGACCTTGAACCGTCAGATCTTATAAGTGATGAAGCTGTCTTTCGAGCTTTGTGTGGAATTGACTGGGCCACCATTGACTTCCAGCCAGTGGATGGGCAGGCGGAGGCTGAATAGGCGCAAGGTGATCCACAAACTTCTCATCAAGCCGAAGAGGAATCGTAATCCGGAAGCCGGTTTACCATTTGTGCACCGTCCTCTGTAGAAAAACAATTATCTTTTTGGGCGGTTAAAGCACCTTGTAATAGGCTAGCTTAAAACACTTGGTCTGCTAAGCCATCATGCATAGCTTGAAACACTTGGTCTGCTATGCCGTCATGCATAATCACTGTCGTGAGACTGCCACTTTATCATAAGATGCAATGTTTGCTTATGATTTTTATCAGTGTTATGCAATCCTGTTCGCTGCATGTCATAAACTGAAAACTTATCCTGGCAGTTTACCGCCGAACGGGTTATGATGCCCAATATGAAGCCAGAGTTTATAACCAAGGCTGTAAAGATAATGAAAGATGAAAAACCCTGATAACCCAAATCCTGAGTGTTGATAACTCTCACCATGTTGTGCTGGTATATAATAAACCACGCCGGGTTATGATAAACACCGGATGATCATCCTGGCGACTTATAGTCAATGCCAGATCGGGCTAAGAAACACCAGTTTATAATTGATTTTGTGCTAACAGCTGATAGTTGAAAGCTGCACTGGGTTAAGAAACACCGGGCTGATGAAATGACTTATAGTCAGGACGGGTCAATAGACGCCTGTTTACCTTAACACCTTATCAAAGGAAAGAAAATCTTGCAAAAAACATAATCAAATAAAAACTTGTAGTCGAGGCTTTTGAAGGGCTGTCAGGCCCAAATTCGAGGCTTTTCATGGGCTGCCAGGTCGCTGAGTTAAACCATTTGACAAAGCCTTTTCAGATGGGCCTCCAATTAACCAATAGACGTTTTAACTTTGACAAGTTAAGGGTCTGTATAAGATTGACTTGTCAAACGTTCGGCGGGTCATACCAGGATTACCTGGACGGAGTGGCTTACTTGATGAAGGCAGGTTAACCCGGGGTTATGGTGATTACACCTCGCTTCCAAGCCTGGCTTAATAGCCTATTACAAGGGTCCTTTCAAACTCTTTGTTGATGCACAAAGAGCCCCCAAGTACCATTGTGAGCTGTGCTCAATGGGTATGTATGTTTGAGCTATGCGTCGCAAGAGGCTCTCTTTGGTCCCTTGGGTGTGAAGCTCCCAAGCTATGTTGTGGCTTTATAAGCCGGTTTACTGGAAAACTCTACTTTGTAAACGTGAGCCCCCATGTAACCAAGGAGACATATAAGACGAAAATGGCAGAGGCACCGCTTTCGCAAGGATGTCGGTTTATTTATTGATCATAATATGTACATTGTCAAAAATATATACATAGTAGGAGCCTATGGCTCAGGTGTAGTAAGGCCGAAGATGAGCTATATTCCACGGCCAGCGAGTCTCCTCCTCTGATTTGCATGAGTCTTTGTGCTCTCGAACATTGATGAGGTAGTATGACCCGTTGTTCAAATTCTTGCTGACCACAAAGGGTCCTTCCCAAGGTGGAGACAACTTATGCATGTCAGTCTGATCTTGGATGAGCCAGAGCACCAAGTCGCCTTCTTGGAAAGTTCTGGTTTTAACCCGGCGGTTGTGATAACACCGCAGGTCTTGCTGATAAATCACCGAGCGAGCTGCCGCAATATCCCGTTGCTCATCTAATATGTCCAATGCATCCTGGCGTGCTCTCTCATTATCCACTTCAACGTAGGCTGCCACTCGGGGCGAGTCATGACGCATATCACTAGGGAGAACTGGTTCTGCTCCATAAACCATGAAGAAATGTGTGTAACCCGTAGATCTATTGGGGGTGGTGTTAATACTCCATAGAACGGAAGGCAACTCCTCCACCCAAAAACCCGGCGACCGTTTCAAGGGGACCATAAGCCGGGGCTCGATACCCTTTAGGATTTCGTGATTAGCTCTCTCTGCTTGACCATTAGATTGGGGGTGGGCTATCGATGACACATCAAGCCGGATGTGCTCACGTTGATAGAACTCTTCCATAGCTCCCTTGGAGAGATTCGTGCCATTATCTGTTATAATGCCGCGTGGAAGGCCAAACCAGAAGATCACCTTTTTCATGAACTGAACCGTCGTGGCCGCATCACACTTGCTCAATGGCTCTGTGTCACATCCCTGGTCCTGTTATGCACTAGGCTAGACCTCATGTGAGCATCATGTTTTAATTCAAATGAAATTTGAATTGAGGAATTTTCAAAGCCTCAGAAACCTTCTAAAAATGATCAACATTAAAATCTCCTCAAAGAAGTCCAAGAAAATGTTCCTCTTAGTCTCTGAAAATATTGCAAAGAGGTAAAACTCAAAACAATATTTTTGGTATCTCAGAGTTAATTATTTTGGGCCTTTGAATTAAATAAATAGCTATTTGCATTGGATATATATTTGATATATAAATAATATATGTCCAATAATTACTGGAACATTTTATGTGGTTTGGTATATTTTAACCCTAGCCACATAACTATTTTCAGGATTTTATAAAATGGTTTAGTATTTTACTAAACTAAAACAAAACAGAACTGAAATAGAAATAAAAGAGAGAGAGAGAAGGAAGTTACCTGGCCTCACCCGTGCAGCCCACCAGAGCCTGGCCCAGCTCCCCCAACGGCCCAGCCCACC
>NC_041387.1:230155395-230163529 GCF_002162155.2 Triticum dicoccoides | reverse complement strand
CGCCGCTCATCGCCTGCGTAGCCACTGCCTCCCCCTCGACCCCTCGCCGTGCCAGCGAGCTCCGTCTCGACGTCCCCGACCTCCTCGACGACCCACGAGGCCCCGGACACGCTGCAACGCCGCCACCGAGGCTTTTCCCCTCCTCGGCCGCCGGAGATCGACCTCGCCGCCCCGCTCAGCTCCGGCCTTCCCCGAGCTCGTCGTCCGCACCGTTGCAACCGTCGTAAGCCTCTCCCTCGAACCCCCCTCTCTGTTGTCCTGTTTTCACACCGTGGCTCCTAGTTCACCGACGGCCGAAGCCGCCGCCGCCATGGACGTTGAGCCACGCGCTCCCGAGCTTCGCTTACTCGCCCAATGGCACAGATGTCCTCCTGGTGACCCCACGACGCCGTCCATGCCCTTGGTTGAGCTCCTTGTGCTCTGCCTCGCCGCGCCCGTGCAAACCCGAGCTCCGGCCGCCGCCAAACACGTCGCCGGCGCCTTTTCCGGCGACCCCGAACCCAACTACCTGCACCACTCGCCGCGGCCCACTCCCAGCTATCCATAGAGCCCAACGGCGCCCCGAACGGTGCCCTGTACGTGAAACCCGCACCTGCACCGTCGCGTTTAGCCTCGCCGGCGGCTAAACGCCGGCGAGTTGACCCCGCCGACCAGGGGGTTTGACCCTTTGACCTCGCCGGACTGACGTGTGGGCCCAGCCCCCCCCCTGTTTAATTAGTACCAGGTTAAGTTAGTGTTAACTAACTTAGTTAAGTAGATAGGACACTGACATGCGGGCCCGGGCTCTAATTAAACTTAGGTTAGTTAACTGTGTCACTGACGTGTGGTCCCCACACGTCAGGTTTGACCCGAGCCAGCCCAGTTGACTCTGCTGACGTCACAGTGACGTGGTGCTGACGCCATAATCATTTCTGGATTTATTATTATTTCAGGAATTTCAGAAAATAGCTAAAACTTCAATAAATCATAGAAAATTAACCGTAACTCCAAATTAAATAATTTATATATGAAAAATTATCAGAAAAATTCAAGGAATCCATCTGTACCATTTTCATGCATGTTAGAACAACTTATAGCTGCTGTTTAGCACAAATCAATTAAATGGCATTTGAATAATCACATATGGAGTTTGAATTTGAATCTTGTATTCAAACCAACTTCATTTAATCTGTTGCTAGTTGCATTAGCCCAAAACACATTCATTTTGCCATGTCATGATCATGCATTATATTGTGCATTGCATTGATTGTGTTCCCTTCTGTGTTGCCGGTATTTGTCCCCTCTCGATAGACGTGATACCGATGATGTGATCGTTGACACTAATGAAGACTCAATGTTATCTTCAGAAGTGCCAGGCAAGCAAAACCCCCTTGTTCATTCCGATACAATCCCACTCTCTCGCTCCTGCTCTCTTTTACTGCATTAGGACAACAACGATTCAATGTTACTTGCTGCGGTAGCTGAACCCCTTTATCCTTTGCATGACCTGTCATTGCCACAATAAATAGATGAAACCCACTAGCATGAGTAGGAGTTGTTTGAGCCCTGTTGTGCCTACTCATTCTTGCTTGTTTGTCATGCCTGCTACTGCTTAGAGTTGAGTCAGGTCTGATTCATCGGGGATGAATCAGAGGCGTGTGAACATGTCCTACTGTGTGTGAGCTAAGTGTGTGAACACGTTTTGGTAAAGGTAGCGGTGAGAGGCCATGTAGGAGTACATGGTGGGTTGTCTCATTGCAGTCGTCCTCAGGAACTGAGTTCTGTGTTTGTGATCCATGATTCAGCTACTACCACGCATTGGGCCCGAAACCAATGGACCCTCTCGGCTTCTTAATCACCCTTGTCCTCTGTCCAGGAGTTGCAAGTAGTTTTTGGTGTTTGTAGTATGCTGGAGGCCGTGCGCAGCGCTGACCGTAGGGGTGGGCTGTGATGCGGTAGGCACGTGGCACGGTGTACCGGGCGCCCGTTTGGTGTCTCGGGAACCCTGTTCACATCGTTTGGGGCTGTGAGCGAAACTCCGGCCGGATCTCCTCATGGATGGAACCCGAATAGGCGATAAACCTGGATTAGAGACTTAGGTGATTAGGTAGGTCGTGGCCGACACCCACGTTGGGCTTCCGCTTGAAGGTTGCCGAGTACATGTCGTGTAAACGGCGGTAAGTGGTGAGAGCGTGTGTGAAGAAGTACACCCCTACAGGGTTAATATGATCTATTCGAATAGCCGTGTGCGCGGAAAAGGACTTCTGGGTTGCTTATATCAGTTCATAGACAAGTGAAAGTGGATACTCTAAAATACGCAAGATAAGCGTGAGTGCTATGGATGGCGTTCTCGTAGGGAGACGGGAGCGGATCCATAGTGGTGTATTGATATGGTGAATATGTGGACTCGTGTGCGCCACCTCAAAAGAGTTAATTGCAGTCGTAGTTCAGGATAGCCACCGAGTCAAAGCTGGCTTGCTGCAGTTAAACCGCACCATCCCTTTGTTGATAATGATGCATATATAGATAGTTCTGATGTAAGTCTTGCTGGGTACATTTGTACTCACGTTTGCCTATTTTATGTTTTTGCAGAGAGACTTCAGTCTCACTAGTAGTTCCGCTTGGACTTCGACGTTTAGCTTGTTACCTCAGCTACGATCTTGTGCCCTTGGCAGTATCTGGTAGATAGTCAGGCTTCTCAGCCTTTTTCATTTATAGTGGTCTGTACTCAGACATGATAGCTTCCGCTTGTGCTTTGACTTGTATGCTCTGATTGTTGGGTCATGAGACCCATGTTTGTAATATCTCGCTCCTCGGAGCCTATTGAATAAATTACTTGAGTCGTAGAGTCATGTTGTGATGCCATGTTGTACTTGCACATATCGAGCATATTGTGTGTATGCTATTGAAATGCTTGGTATGTGTGGGATCTGACCATCTAGTTGTTTATCTTTAGTAGCCTCTCTTACCGGGAAATGTCTCCTAGTGTTTCCACCGAGCCATGGTAGCTTGCTACTGCTCCGGAACACTTAGGCTGGCCGGCATGTGTCCTTCTTCGTTCCTGTGTCTGTCCCTTCGGGGAAATGTCATGCGATGAATATCGGAGTCCTGTTAGCCCGCTACAGCCCGGTTCGTCGGAGTCCTACTAGCCCAGTGCTACAGCCTGGATTCACTCGCTGATGACCGACACGTTCGATGCTGGGTCATGAATGCCTGTCCCTGTAAGTCTGTGCCACTTTGGGTTTACGACTAGCCATGTCAGCCCGGGCTCCTTATCATATGGATGCTAGCGACACCGTCATATACGTGTGCCAAAAGGCGCAAACGGTCCCGGGCTAAGGTAAGGCGACACCCGTGGGAATACCGTGCGTGAGGCCGCAAAGTGATATGAGGTGTTACATGCTAGATCGATGTGGCATTGAGTCGGGGTCCTGACAGCGTTGGTATCAGAGCTTGACTGCCTGTAGGATTACCAAGCCAAACTGGTCGATGTTGAGTCTAGAAATTCTTTAGTTATATGTAGGGGAATTGATTGTGGGATGGAACGTAAGGCTCTTTTTACTCCTTATACCTCATGGCCTTCTGATCTGAGTCATCATCTTCTCTTCTATGGGGATTAAGAACTAGGCTATCTCTTCTTTCTATTAGGATCACGTGTTACTAATCAGTGGACTTATAAGATTGTTGGATTTAAGTCTCAGTTCAGTTCCTACTACTTCCGTATGTTAATTGTTGATCTCGAAACCTTGATATTGTGCTTCTGAGTGGTTATGCCACCATTTTTGTGAATGTCTCAAATCTTTTCTGAGCATTTACAGCCGTTATGTTGTCCGAGTCATCCCAGGTTTCTAAGTAGTCTGATGCATTTGCAAATCCTTTCTTCCCGTTTCAATGTTCCCATGGGCCAGATTAACCACACTAATCAGTGAGTTGAGGTACTCCGTTACCTTGACATATATGTTGGAGATATTATTATGACCCTAGGTGTCTTAGAGGATCATCTAGTAATTTAGCCATGATTTGTGTTCCCGGTGTGATGATTCTGGCCAACATTCTCGAAAGCATCCTGTGATGCTACTTAGTAATAGGTATTCTGTTCCTGGGTTCTTGAACCCGAGATTCACTCTACCTACTTCATGTTGATAGTAATTGCTAGTGCCTTTAGGATATTAGTAACCTTTGCGATAGTCCTTGAAGTCCGTGGTATCTTCTTCTTCCAAATACCATGAACTACTTATGGCAGAAGTTCCTCGTTGAACTGAAATATCACAACAGGATTATTCTTGATGAGTTCTCCATTATATATTGTGGCTCTGCCAGTTCTACCTTTCTGCATGGGTTATTCGGAAGAAATATGTTAAACTTCGTTCGACATGCTAATCCATGCATCCACAACTCAGAAAATCATATGTTCTTTTGAGTTGTCCCATCTTAGTTGTTTCCGACCCTCGCCTATCAATTGATAGTCAAGAGTATGCGTGCATTCGTTCGTCGATGCCTATTACCCTTGTGGTCCGCCAAGCCATTCTATTTCAGAATGAATAGGAGAAACAAACTCCAGAATCTCATCCATATCTAGGATTGGGTCAAAGCAATTGTATTCCGCAGATCAAAATGCCAATCCAGCTTCTGGTCTGTTCTACCTTGAAGTATTACCATCTTTACATCAGGAATATCATGGGAATTGTACACCATCTTATGAATTCTTGACGCAGTAATACTTCTGATCATCATTGATAATTTCTCGGTTTCCGTGTTATTGTAACCAGAATGCCGACAAATGAATCATGGCGTGTGAAATCAATACTGCTAGCAACTCCATTGCTTGGTAGTTAAATGGACGATAACCTCATTCTTAGCGTGTTGATTATTGAATCGTCACCCTAAGGTTGATTGTGCTACCTAGTCCTTATTTCTGGTGCACTCCTCGACCAATGAGTTAGGAATTATTTCAAGTCCTCACCCATTTGATCATGTCGTCTTGCCCTCAAAAGCAAGATTGTTCTCGAGCTTAGTAACATACCGGTGGTTCGTGACTTTCCAAATATCTTCTTGGAAGTGTTACCAGGTTGTCACCTGACTGTTATGTTGAGCTCGTGATCAAGTTGGTTTCTTGTGAACCACCCTTTCTCCAAGAATCTGTGTTGGATATCCCTGAGCTAGTTGGTTAAGCTAGACAACAACTTGGAGAGTTGGAAGATAAAAGCTTGCCTGACTTAGTTCGTTCCAAAGGGATATTCTTGTGTAGGGTGTGCTGAAGAAAGATGATATCTTCATCGATTGGTCCTTGTGATCAGTTGCTGGACCTATTGTCTTATCAATCCTTTGATTTGAGTGTGGGCTATCGTCAAATCAAATCAGTACCAACGATGTTCGTAATGTTGTCTTATTCGTGGTTGATCCCTCGAGCATGCACCATTACATCTTTGGTCTGACCAATACTATCACCGTGTCCACTTAACTATGGAATTCCTTTTAAAAGGAAACCTAGATGAATTGTTGTTGAGCCCATTGACAACATCCTTATCTCCTTCATGATTTTGTTGAACATTAAGCTAGTGTTGGAAACTTTTGAAAGCATTTGTTCATGCTAGCTCATGAAGCATATGTTTGGATAAAGGTAGTGACTTCCTTTAATTCATGTGCATCTGATGCAAGTTGCCGCCGTGGATTCGAGAAAGTCAATGTTGTTTCCTTTGGAATCATCCCAAATCAGTCATGCACACGTGCGAAGAATTCTGTGGTTTGAAGACTTGCAACCTTCAATCTATATGTACCCCTAGCACACCAAGCCACTGATTGATTTGTTCAAGGAGAAGGAGTTCCTTCATAAGAGCTAATCCGGAATTATGTAAGGACTTCGATACCCTCGTTGATGGTTCCCCCTCCTGAACTCGGTAGTGTTTTATTATAAGACTACTTTGTGGTCATGCTTGTCTTGGACAACGTGTTCACATGTTGGTAGCAGAACCAGCTCATGTTTTGGAGTTTGCTATCGTAGTTCATTTCCCGAGAATCTCGCAACGTTATCTCGTCAAATTGTGTTGCAAACTTCCATTTTTCTTCCTAGACTCGATGAGTCTGGAATATCCTGACACCAACCAGATCTGAATCTCAGGCAGATGTGATGGTTGGAACATTTCCCAAGAATTATAATATTGGTCTCTCAATAACCGGTAAAGTGGATGTCGTGGCCAACACACCCAACCGGAAGACCTCCTGTTGTAGTATCTTGATTTGAGGAAGTTGGCCACCTCCCCATAGGGATTTCGTAGGGTTTACTCCCTAGTTGCCCCTATGGATTTTTGTATTCCCGAAGTCCGACCTTTTACTTGATGTTCTAGATATCAAACCATATCTATGAATGGGTTACACTAGCACATCAAGGAGAACATTAGAAGCAGAGAGCTAAATGTCTTTCGGTCGATCATCCAGATTTTATTTCCTTGGCCTCTCTAAGATGAAATCTGAGAAGTGTTATCTTCCTTTGCATCTGCATCATCCATCATCATTCATCGTGGTAGCAAGTTGTGTTGCCAGGATCCTTGACACGGATATTGGTAAAACCCTGATGAATATGGAAATGCTCAAGTTCTTGAGAGCACGCACAAGCGCTACGTGTTATCATCGGCACTAACTGGGTTTGCTCTCAGTTTCCTCGGCAATGCTATGACCTATTCAAACAGTGAATTCACTCTCTATTGTTGGGTTCTTCCCCAGTTACCAGAATCATTCCCATCATTTGCATTTTGTTCCCAGCTTGCACCGCCAATGTGTCATTCTACCATGGGTCTCTTCCATTACCGGTGATAAGCAAATTCATCCATTACGTTGTCTTCAACAAGGTAATCCGCATCATCCAAGTTTGAGTATGCCATTCTACCGACCCCCTCCAAATGATCGCTTGTGATTGCCTTAGGCTGGTATAAAGAGTTTCAATGATCTTTGAATCAAAGGTTATTCTTTTTTCCACTTAAGGGGATATATCTACGAGTCACCTTCCCTAAGGTGCATCGTTATGGTGTCATGGCAATTCAACTCCTCGCTACGTTGACAACCGATTACCACCTTAAGCGTGAAGTTGTTGTCTACCTAGTGAACCCTCGTCATCTGTCTCACTCCATTTCTTCAGATATGTGCCTCGTCTCTCAGCTCGAGAGATGTTGCTATGTCCCATTCCGTGAGTTAATCCTGAGTTGTTCGTTCTTTGAGAAGATTAATTCTTCTAGAGTTTTCCTTTCCTCTTCTTGTCATGTTAGTTGGAGTTCTCAGAGAAAGACTTCGAGACAATGATGGTGATCGAATCAACGCTCTTATGAAGTGCACCCTGGATCGTGAAGATTATACTAGTTGTGTTTCCCCTTCACCTTACCCTACGCTTGAATCTCGGGACGAGATTTTTGTTTAGTGGGGGTGAGTTGTCACATCCCTGGTCCTGTTATGCACTAGGCTAGACCTCATGTGAGCATCATGTTTTAATTCAAATGAAATTTGAATTGAGGAATTTTCAAAGCCTCAGAAACCTTCTAAAAATGATCAACATTAAAATCTCCTCAAAGAAGTCCAAGAAAATGTTCCTCTTAGTCTCTGAAAATATTGCAAAGAGGTAAAACTCAAAACAATATTTTTGGTATCTCAGAGTTAATTATTTTGGGCCTTTGAATTAAATAAATAGCTATTTGCATTGGATATATATTTGATATATAAATAATATATGTCCAATAATTACTGGAACATTTAATGTGGTTTGGTATATTTTAACCCTAGCCACATAACTATTTTCAGGATTTTATAAAATGGTTTAGTATTTTACTAAACTAAAACAAAACAGAACTGAAATAGAAATAAAAGAGAGAGAGAGAAGGAAGTTACCTGGCCTCACCCGTGCAGCCCACCAGAGCCTGGCCCAGCTCCCCCAACGGCCCAGCCCACCGCCGCCCCCCCTTCCCTGTCGTCTTCCTCCCTGCCAGGAGGACGGACACCGCGACGCCGCCGCGCGCGCCACCTCCACCCTGCTTGGCCACCTCCTGCTTCCTCCCCGGCCTCCCTATCGACGCCCCGGACGACGCCACGCGCCTCCCCGACCCCCTCTCACTTCTCCCTCGCTCTCTGGACCTCCCTCCCCTCTCTGCTCCCTTCCCGAGCGAAGCCCGTC
>NC_041387.1:230109116-230154741 GCF_002162155.2 Triticum dicoccoides | reverse complement strand
CGCCGCTCATCGCCTGCGTAGCCACTGCCTCCCCCTCGACCCCTCGCCGTGCCAGCGAGCTCCGTCTCGACGTCCCCGACCTCCTCGACGACCCACGAGGCCCCGGACACGCTGCAACGCCGCCACCGAGGCTTTTCCCCTCCTCGGCCGCCGGAGATCGACCTCGCCGCCCCGCTCAGCTCCGGCCTTCCCCGAGCTCGTCGTCCGCACCGTTGCAACCGTCGTAAGCCTCTCCCTCGAACCCCCCTCTCTGTTGTCCTGTTTTCACACCGTGGCTCCTAGTTCACCAACGACCGAAGCCGCCGCCACCATGGACGTTGAGCCACGCGCTCCCGAGCTTCGCTTACTCGCCCAATGGCACAGATGTGCTCCTGGTGACCCCACGACGCCGTCCATGCCCTTGGTTGAGCTCCTTGTGCTCTGCCTCGCCGCGCCCGTGCAAACCCGAGCTCCGGCCGCCGCCAAACACGTCGCCGGCGACTTTTCCGGCGACCCCGAACCCAACTACCTGCACCACTCGCCGCGGCCCACTCCCAGCTATCCATAGAGCCCAACGGCGCCCCGAACGGTGCCCTGTACGTGAAACCCGCACCTGCACCGCCGCGTTTAGCCTCGCCGGCGGCTAAACGCCGGCGAGTTGACCCCGCCGACCAGGGGGTTTGACCCTTTGACCTCGCCGGACTGACGTGTGGGCCCAGCCCCCCCCCCCCTGTTTAATTAGTACCAGGTTAAGTTAGTGTTAACTAACTTAGTTAAGTAGATAGGACACTGACATGCGGGCCCGGGCTCTAATTAAACTTAGGTTAGTTAACTGTGTCACTGACGTGTGGTCCCCACACGTCAGGTTTGACCCGAGCCAGCCCAGTTGACTCTGCTGACGTCACAGTGACGTGGTGCTGACGCCATAATCATTTCTGGATTTATTTTTATTTCAGGAATTTCAGAAAATAGCTAAAACTTCAATAAATCATAGAAAAATTAACCGTAACTCCAAATTAAATAATTTATATATGAAAAATTATCAGAAAAATTCAAGGAATCCATCTGTACCATTTTCATGCATGTTAGAACAACTTATAGCTGCTGTTTAGCACAAATCAATTAAATGGCATTTGAATAATCACATATGGAGTTTGAATTTGAATCTTGTATTCAAACCAACTTCATTTAATCTGTTGCTAGTTGCATTAGCCCAAAACACATTCATTTTGCCATGTCATGATCATGCATTATATTGTGCATTGCATTGATTGTGTTCCCTTCTGTGTTGCCGGTATTTGTCCCCTCTCGATAGACGTGATACCGATGATGTGATCGTTGACACTAATGAAGACTCAATGTTATCTTCAGAAGTGCCAGGCAAGCAAAACCCCCTTGTTCATTCCGATACAATCCCACTCTCTCGCTCCTGCTCTCTTTTACTGCATTAGGACAACAACGATTCAATGTTACTTGCTGCGGTAGCTGAACCCCTTTATCCTTTGCATGACCTGTCATTGCCACAGTAAATAGATGAAACCCACTAGCATGAGTAGGAGTTGTTTGAGCCCTGTTGTGCCTACTCATTCTTGCTTGTTTGTCATGCCTGCTACTGCTTAGAGTTGAGTCAGGTCTGATTCATCGGGGATGAATCAGAGGCGTGTGAACATGTCCTACTGTGTGTGAGCTAAGTGTGTGAACACGTTTTGGTAAAGGTAGCGGTGAGAGGCCATGTAGGAGTACATGGTGGGTTGTCTCATTGCAGCCGTCCTCAGGAACTAAGTTCTGTGTTTGTGATCCATGATTCAGCTACTACCACGCATTGGGCCCGAAACCAATGGACCCTCTCGGCTTCTTAATCACCCTTGTCCTCTGTCCAGGAGTTGCAAGTAGTTTCTGGTGTTTGTAGTATGCTGGAGGCCGGGCGCAGCGCTGACCGTAGGGGTGGGCTGTGATGCGGTAGGCACGTGGCACGGTGTACCGGGCGCCTGTTTGGTGTCTCGGGAACCCTGTTCACATCGTTTGGGGCTGTGAGCGAAACTCCGGCCGGATCTCCTCATGGATGGAACCCGAATAGGCGATAAACCTGGACTAGAGACTTAGGTGATTAGGTAGGTCGTGGCCGACACCCACGTTGGGCTTCCGCTTGAAGGTTGCCGAGTACATGTCGTGTAAACGGCGGTAAGTGGTGAGAGCGTGTGTGAAGAAGTACACCCCTGCAGGGTTAATATGATCTATTCGAATAGCCGTGTCCGCGAAAAAGGACTTCTGGGTTGCTTATATCAGTTCATAGACAAGTGAAAGTGGATACTCTAAAATACGCAAGTTAAGCGTGAGTGCTATGGATGGCGTTCTCGTAGGGAGACGGGAGCGGATCCATAGTGGTGTATTGATATGGTGAATATGTGGACTCGTGTGCGCCACCTCAAAAGAGTTACTTGCAGTCGTAGTTCAGGATAGCCACCGAGTCAAAGCTGGCTTGCTGCAGTTAAACCCCACCATCCCTTTGTTGATAATGATGCATATATAGATAGTTCTGATGTAAGTCTTGCTGGGTACATTTGTACTCACGTTTGCCTATTTTATGTTTTTGCAGAGAGACTTCAGTCTCACTAGTAGTTCCGCTTGGACTTCGACGTTTAGCTTGTTACCTCAGCTACGATCTTGTGCCCTCGGCAGTATCTGGTAGATAGTCAGGCTTCTCAGCCTTTTTCATTTATAGTGGTCTGTACTCAGACATGATAGCTTCCTCTTGTGCTTTGACTTGTATGCTCTGATTGTTGGGTCATGAGACCCATGTTTGTAATATCTCGCTCCTCGGAGCCTATTGAATAAATTACTTGAGTCGTAGAGTCATGTTGTGATGCCATGTTGTACTTGCACATATCGAGCATATTGTGTGTATGCTATTGAAATGCTTGGTATGTGTGGGATCTGACCATCTAGTTGTTTATCTTTAGTAGCCTCTCTTACCGGGAAATGTCTCCTAGTGTTTCCACCGAGCCATGGTAGCTTGCTACTGCTCCGGAACACTTAGGCTGGCCGGCATGTGTCCTTCTTCGTTCCTGTGTCTGTCCCTTCGGGGAAATGTCACGCGATGAATATCGGAGTCCTGTTAGCCCGCTACAGCCCGGTTCGCCGGAGTCCTGCTAGCCCAGTGCTACAGCCTGGATTCACTCGCTGATGACCGACACGTTCGATGCTGGGTCATGAATGCCTGTCCCTGTAAGTCTGTGCCACTTTGGGTTTACGACTAGCCATGTCAGCCCGGGCTCCTTATCATATGGATGCTAGCGACACCGTCATATACGTGTGCCAAAAGGCGCAAACGGTCCCGGGCTAAGGGTGCGTGAGGCCGCAAAGTGATATGAGGTGTTACATGCTAGATCGATGTGGCATTGAGTCGGGGTCCTGACACTCTGCCTCCACCCACTTGGTGAATTTATCAACCGCCACCAGGAGGTGGGTCTTCTTATCCTTGGACCTCTTAAAAGGCCCAACCATATCCAGCCCCCAAGTTGCAAACGGCCAGGTAAATTGAATCATCTTCAACTCTTGAGCCGGAACATGAGCTCGACGTGCAAACTTCTGACAACCGTCACACCTTCGGACCAGATCTTCCGCATCAGCATGAGCTGTTAACCAGTAAAAACCGTGCCAGAAAGCCTTAGCCAGCAAAGATTTTGAACCGGCATGATGACCACAATCTCCTTCGTGGATTTCACGCAAGATCTCACAGCCTTCTTTAGAAGAAACACAACGCTAAAACGCCCATGAGACACTGCAGTGGTGTAACTCGCCATTGACAATAGTCATGGACTTAGACCGCCTGATTATCTGTTTGGCAAAAACCTCGTCCTCTGGTAACTCGCCCCGGTTCATGTACGCTAGGTAGGACAATGTCCAATCAGGGATAGCATGAAGAACCGTCACCAATTGAGCTTCCGGGTCAGGAATCGCCAGATCCTCCTCCGTCAGTATCTTGACAGATGGATTATGCAGAACATCGAGAAAAACATTAGGCGATACCGGTTACCAGTAATAATTTGGGTCTGCCGCTTCTTTTTTACACCGATCAATGTGCTCGACCTGATAACCCTTGAAGTGACCAGCAATGACATCCACCTCCCGTCGATAAGCCTCCATGAGTGGATCCTTGGAATCCCACGTACCGGATACTTGCTGAGCCACTAAATCGGAGTCACCAAAGCACCGTACCCCGATTAAGTTCATCTCCTTAGCCATCCGCAGACCATGGAGTAAGGCCTCATACTCAGCTGAATTGTTAGTACAGGGAAACATTAAGCGGAGAACATAACAAAATTTGTCACCTCGAGGGGAAGTAAGAACAACTCCAGCCCCCGAGCCCTCCAATTGTCTGGATCCATCAAAGTGAATAGTCCAGTATGTGTTATCCAGTTTATCCTCTAGAGCCTGCAACTCTGTCCAGTTGTTGATGAAGTCTACGAGCGCTTGGGACTTGATAGGAGTGCGAGGCATGTATTTCAACCCGTGAGGCCCAAGCTCAATAGCCCACTTAGCAACCTGGCCAGTTGCCTCCTTGTTTTGAATGATGTCTCCCAATGGAGCAGAACTGACCACAGTGATGGGATGGCCTTGAAAGTATTGCTTAAGCTTCCGGCTTGCCATAAACACTCCATACACCAGCTTCTGCCAATGGGGATATCTCTGTTTGGACTCGATAAGCACCTCACTGATATTAATAAACCGGCCGTTGAACCGGATATTCCTTACCAGCCTCCTTGCGCTCCACCACAATAGCCATGCTGACAACCCGGGTATAACAGCAATGGTTCCTTATCAATGGGGGCAGCAAGGACGGGCGGTTCTGCCAACTGCTTCTTCAAATCCTCAAACGCCGCATCAGCACCATCGCTCCAAACAAAGTTTTCTATTTTCTTCATCATCTGATAAAGCGGGATCGCCTTCTCCCCCAAACGGCTGATAAACCAGCTCAGTGCTACAATCCGACCTGCCAGTCTTTGAACGTCATTGATACACACCGGTTTAGCCAGGGACGTGATAGCCTAGATCTTTTCCGGATTAGCCTCAATGCCCCTGTTGGACACCAGAAAACCCAAGAGCTTGCCAGCCGGTACAATAAAAACACACTTAGCCAGATTAAGCATCATCTTATAAACCCTCAGATTATCAAAAGTTTCCTGCAAGTCAGTTATGAGTGTCTCTGCTTTCCTGGATTTCACCACGATATCATCCACATAATTATGAACATTGCGCCCAATCTGATTATGAAGGCAATTCTGCACACACCACTGATAAGTCACCTGATCAATGTTGATCCCAAAAGGCATAGATACATAACGAAGGCTCCAAAAGGAGTTATAAAAGTTGTCTTCTCATATTCCTTAACTGCCATTTTGATCTGATGGTAACCCGAATAAGCATCCAGGAAACTCAAACGCTCATAACCCACCGTAGCATCAATGATTTGATCAATACGAGCGAGGGCAAAGGGATCAGTTGGGCAAGCTTTGTTCAAATCTATGTAGTCCACGCACATACGCCAAGTGTCGTGCTTCTTAAGTACCAGCACTGGGTTAGCCAATGTCACAACCTAGCTAGTCATGCATTAGAGTGTTGCATCATGTTTACTCTTTCATCAGAAACTTGAAATGGGGATGACAGAACCCCCAGTCCCCTCTGAAACCAACTAGGGTTACTAAAATAATTTTTCAATGAACCTGAAATGCCCTTCTAAAATGCCCATCATTTTTGTCTTGGTTCAGAACCTCTGCCAAAAATGGTGCACATTTTCCTAGGCCATCCTAGGGTTTTTGAATTAAATCATAAATATTTGAATTTGGGCATTTAAAATAATATAAAATATTTAAATGCTCAAATATCTCCAAACTAAAATGTTTCATGTTGGAAATAATCCAACTATGGGCCAGGAATAGTTTGGTGATTTTTGAACTTGCCTAGGTATTTTATTTAATTCAACAAAGTTGCAGATATATTAAATAAAACAGAAACAGAAATAAAAAAAAAGGGAAAACTTACCTGGGCTCCTCCACTGTGCGGCCCAGCCAGCTGGCCGGCCCAGCCAGCAGCGGCCCAGCCCACCACTGCAGCTCTCCGTCGTCTTCCTCCCCTCGCCCCGAAGCTGCTGCGTGCTCGCGCGCGCACGGCCGCGCGGCCACCTCCTGCTTGCGGACGCGCTCCTGGCCGCGTGGACGACTCCCGCAGGCCGTCCCGATCCCCCCCTGCTCTCTCTCACTCTCCCCCGGCTCTCCCCTCCTCTCCCTCGCTCTCTCTCTCTCACACGGCCGAACACCACCGTCGCCGCCGTTCGCCATAGCAGCCGACTCCGGCCACCCCTCGCTCCCCCGACTAGCTCAGGAGCTCCGCCTCGACCTCCTCTTCCTCCCCACCGCTCCACGGGTCTCCGGAAGCCCTGCATCGCCGCCACGTCGCCGTTCCCCTCCTCGGGCTCCGATCATCGTCGCCGTCGAATTCGTCGTCTCCAGCGCGTCCCCGAGCCCGCTAACCACCTCTGCAGCCCCGCGGTGAGCCCCCGGATCGTTTCCCCCTTCTCCCCTGGTCTCTTTCGACCTCTAGGCCCTAGCCCCACCTTGGCCGAGAGCTCCACGCCGCCGGCGATGTCGCCGTCGTGGCCACGGTCACCGTAGCACCCAACCGAGCACACCATCGTGCTCCACACCTCACTAGGAGCACGTAGCATGCACCAACGCCTCTCCAAACACCCTGCAACGCCGACTCCGACCGCACCCGAACTCCGGCCGCCGCTCACGAGCTCGCCGTCGACGGTACCGGCCACCCCAGGCTCGGCCACCACCACCGTTCGACGCGCGGGAGCAAGAGCTCTCCAACGAGCCCAAGCACAGCCTCGCCCGTGCCCTGTAGTGCGATCCCGCATCACGCCGCCGTCTCGGGCCTCGCCGACGTCACGTCGCCGGTGGGTTTGACCCACCTTGACCACGGCAGGAACCCCCTGAGTCCCTGACAGGTGGGCCCAGCCCTGTAGCTAATTAGGATTAGCGCTAACCACTGTTAGTTAACCCCCTGACACTGACCAGTGGGCCCCAGCGCCACTAATTAGTAATTAGGATTAATTTAACCCTGTTTAACCCCCCTGTCACTGACGTGTGGGCCCCACACGTCAGGTTTGACTCCAGCCAGCCGCAGTTGACCACTGACGTCATGCTGACGTCATGCTGGCGCAATAACTATAATTTCTGGATTTAATTTAAATCAGGAAATTCCAGAATATTATTTAAACTTCAAAAATTCATAACTTTTATTCTGTAACTCCAAATTGGACAAATTATATATGAAAAATGATCAGAAAAATCCAATCTATCCATCTGTACTATTTTCATGCATGATCAAACAAGTTAAATTGATGTTTTAAGCAGAACAAGGAAAAGCACTTTAAAAGGCCATATTTGAATTTGAAATTTGAATCCTTGATTCAAATTTGTTCAAACCCTTCTGGTTTTAGTTGCATTAGCCCAATACACTCATTTTGCCATGTATCATGCATGCATCATATTGTTGCATACTGTTTGGTAATGTTTGTGTATCGGTGCTCTCTGCGGCAGGTTCTGCCCCCGAGGAGTACCGTGATAACCCCGACGAAGAGCAATACCAGTGCACCGACCCGTCAGGCAAGCAACCAACCATTTGATCATATCGATACAATCCCATGTTCTCGCTCCTGCTCTCTTTTACTGCATTAAGACAACGCGTTTCAAACTGCTGTGTGCTACGGTAGTTGAACCCATTTCCTCTGCATGACCTGTCATTGCCACAGTAACTAGATGAAACCCACTAGCATGTGTAGGAGTTGTCTGAGCCATATGTATGTGTTGTTCCTACCTTGCTATGCCTGCTATGCTTAGAGTCGTGTCAGGTCTGGTTCATCGGGGTGATGGGCTAGAGTGAAATGATTATGTCGGTAATGAGAGTAGTGTGGTGAACACGATTTTGGTAAAGGTATCGATGAGAGGCCATGTAGGAGTACATGGTGGGTTGTTTCATTGAAGCCGACCTTAAGCACTGAGATCTGTATGCGTGATTTAAGATACAGCTACTACCATGCATTGGGCCCTGAAATATGACCCCGCTCGACTTCTTATTCACCCTAGCTCTCTGTCCAGGAGTTGCAAGTAGTTTCTGGTGTTTGTAGCCTACTGGAGGCCGTGGACAGCGCTGACCGTAGGGGTGGGCTGTGATGCGGTAGGTACGTGGCCGGGTGTACCGAATACCCGTTAGGTATCTCGGGAACCCTGTTCACATCGTTCGGGGCCGTATGGGAAACCTCGGCTGGACTCCCTGCGGATGGAACCTGAATAGGCGATAAACCTGGACTAGAGGCTTAAGTGTTTAGGTAGGTCGTGGTCTACACCCACGTCGGCTTTCGCTTGAAGTCTGCTGAGCACATGTCGTGTGCAGACGCTAAGTGGTGGAAACATGTATGAAGAAGTACACCCCTGCAGGGTTATCATAATCTATTCGAATAGCCGCGTCCGCGGTAAAGGACTACTTGGTTGCCTATACAGTTCATAGACAAGTAAATGGAAACTGTTAAAAGCCTCAAGATAAGTGTGAGTGCCGAGGATGGCTCTTCCGTAGGAAGACAGAGGTGGATCCTCGGTAGTGTATTGAATTGGTGAGTAGTGGACTCGTGTGCGCAAAACTATTTCAAGTTGGAGTCTCGTAGGATAGTCTAGCCAAGAGTCAAAGCTGGCTTGCTGCAATAACTCCACCAACCCTTCTTGATACTATGCATGTATGTAGGATCTGATGTAAGTCTTGCTGAGTACCTTTGTACTCATGTTGCTATAATCTACATTTTTACAGAAGACGCTGCAACCCCTTCTGATGGGTTCTATGTAGACGTTGACATCAACGAATAGGCTAAAGACCCAGGTGGTGACCCTGAGCTTGTGAAGGACCACGTAGTATAGCTAGGCTTTCCAAGCCTCTTTTATTTTACTAGTTGTCTGTACTCAGACAAGTTACTTCCGCTGCTGGTTTGTATGACTGTATGACTTGTATGTGGGGTCGTGAGACCCGTACCTTTGTGTATGTTATGTATGGCTCACTGAGCCTTAAATAAAGTACTTGTGTCATAGAGTCATGTTGTGATGCTTCGTTGTATTTGCACATATCGAGCATATTGTGTGTATGATTGAAATGCTTGTATGTGTGGGATCTGACTATCTAGTTGTTTATCTTTGGTAGCCTCTCTTACCGGGAAATGTCTCCTAGTGTTACCGCTGAGCCATGGTAGCTTGCTACTGCTCTGGAACACTTAGGCTGGCCGGCATGTGTCCTTCTTCGTTCCTGTGTCTGTCCCTTCGGGGAAATGTCACGCTTTGAGTACCGGAGTCCTGTTAGCCCGCTACAGCCCGGTTTACCGGAGTCCTGTTAGCCCAGTGCTACAGCCCGGACCCACTTGCTGATGACCGACACGTTCGAAGCTGGGTCATGGATGCCTGTCCCTGTAAGTCTGTGCCACTTTGGGTTTACGACTAGTCATGTCAGCCCGGGCTCTTTATCATATGGATGCTAGCGACACTATCATATACGTGAGCCAAAAGGCGCAAACGGTCCCGGGAAAAGGTAAGACGACACCCGTGGGGATACCGTGCGTGAGGCCGCAAGGTGATATGAGGTGTTACCAGCTAGATCGATGTGACATCGAGTCGGGGTCCTGACAGCCAACCACTCAGGGTGAAACACCTCCACAATAAACCCTGCCGCCAATAGCCTGGATACTCTTCACCAATGGCCTTGCACCTCTCTTCATTAAAGTAGCGAAGAAACTGTTTGACCGGTTTGAACTTCGGATCCATATTAAGAGTGTGCTAAGCGAATTCCCTTGGTACACTTGGCATGTTAGAAGGTTTCCATGCAAAGATGTCCCGGTTCTCACGGATGAACTCGATGAGCGCGCTTTTCGATTTCAGATGTAAGTTAATGCTGATGCTGAACTGCTTGGAGGAATCGCCAGGAACAAAATCAACCAACTTAGTCTCATCAGCCGATTTAAACTTCAAAGCCGGATCATGCTCTGTAGTGGGCTTCTTCAGAGAAGTCATATCTCCCGGATCAACATTGTCCTTATAGAACTTCAACTCTTCCGTCGCGCAAACCGCCTCAGCATAAGCTGCATCACCTTCCTCGCAATCTAGAGCAATCTTGCGGCTACCATGAACCGTGATGGTCCCCTTACGACCCGACATCTTGAGCTGCAGATAAACATAACACGGCCTTGCCATGAATTTAGCATAAACTGACCATCCAAACAGGGCATGGTACGGACTTCTGATTTTAACCACTTCAAAGGTCAATGTCTCGGGCCTTGAATCATGATCATCTCCAAAAACCACCTCTAGAGCTATCTTACCGACCAGGTAAGCTAGTTTCCCAGGTACCACACCGTGAAAAACAGTGTTTAAAGGTTTAAGACTCTTATCTGTTAACCCCATACGCCGGAAGGTTTTATAATACAAGATGTTGATACTGCTCCCTCCATCCATGAGCACCTTGGTGAACTTATAACCTCCAACTTGCGGTGCAACCACCAACGCTAGATGACCAGGATTATCAACCTGGGGCATATGATCCTCCTGACTCTACACAATAGGTTGTTCAAACCAGCGCAGATAACGGGGCACTGTTGGTTCAACGGAGTTTACTGCCCTTTTATGGAGCTTCTGATCGCGCTTGCACAGACTAGTCATGAAGACATGATACTGTCCACCATTTAACTGCTTCGGGTTGCTCTGATAACCCGACTGTTGGTGTTGCTGATTCCCTTGCTGATTATAACCACCTTGGTTGCCCTGCTTTCCCTGTCCACCTTGGTTACCTTGAAAACCTGAACCGGAATTACCTCCACCGTAACCCGGTCCGTGAAACCCGGGTCCTGAACTGCCGGACAGTCCATGATCATACCGGAAGAGATCTGAATTTTTGAACTCTCGCATAATGAAGCAATCCTTCCATAAATGCGTAGCCGGTTTGTCTTGCATCCGTGCTTTGGGCAAGGCTGGTTCAACAGACGCTCCATATTCATCCCTAATCCTCCGCCCCGCGGGGGCAGTTTACCCTTACGGCGCTGATTATTACCTTGAACATGGTGTTAGCCCCATAATCAGAATTATTGTCTGCGCTTACTGTTATTCCCATGACCAGCTTGGTTATCTTGTCCTTTTGTGCCGGCATTCTTCTTTCCCTTCTTCGGCTTCTCTTCGTCAGACTCGGGATCCTTGGTATTATAAGAATCGGCATACTTAACCAAAGCTGCCATGAGCGTTCCCATGTCATTGCAGTGACGCTTGAGCCGTCCCTATTTCATCTTCAGCGACTTAAACCGGTAATTGCCTTCCAATGTTATAATTTCCGAATCAGCATTGATGCGGTCCGACGAATGCAGGATTTACGAAACCCAGCGCACCCAATGAGTCGTTGATTCGTTTTCTCCTTGGACATAAGCAGCCAGATCCACGATCGACAGGGTTGTTTGCACATATCCTTGAAGTTCGCTATAAACTGGGCCTTCAACTCATCCCATGAACTGATCGAGTTAACAGGTATACTTTTTAACCAGGTGTGAGTCGTTCCGTCTAACATTATGGTGAAGTATTTTGCACATGCCGCTTCATGTACATCCAGCATCTCCATTGCCATCTCATAACTCTCAACCCATGAATCGGGGGGTAAATCGGCAGTGTAATTAGGCACTTTACATGGACCCTTGAAATCCTTGGGTAGCAGCACATTACGCAGAGCTGGGGTGAGGCACGGTACTCCCCAAGAGCTAAAAGTCAATCCACGTTCAACTAATGCCGCCGGCTGAACCGGAGCGGGTTGATGATTCGGGTACTGCGCTGCCAACTACGCCGCTAACTCTGCCTCTCGTCGTGGTCTGCCATTGTTTACCACATCCTGAGCATTCATACCACCGCGCGCCGGACTAGGCCCTCGAGGGGCATCACGGTGCCGCGCACTGCTTGACACAGCCGGTTCGTCAATGTGCGTGATGTAACTCTTGCTCGGACGAGGGGTTGAGTGTATTCTATCTAGACTATATGAATAAGCTTGCTGTTGCACCATGGCGGTTTGAAGAATATCCCTGGCCCGTCGCGTTTCAACCGCCGCCAGTGATTCGCGCTCCATCGGAATAGCTGCCAAACGAGACGCTGCAGCAATCATGTTATCCAAAGGGCTAGAGAAGTGACCCGGCGGGATTGGTACATATTTCGGCGGGTAATCCGTCTGTAGAGGCGGGTCCATCGCCCGTGCCTGACCCGGAGCTCCGGTCCCAGGTGCCTCTGTCCGGTTCACTGCTGCCGGATCACTTGGCCCAGCCCCCGGCGTATTGAAGAGATTCATTCCTTCGTAAACCGGCGGCAGACGAGATCGGTGCCTCCTCCTTAGCACTTCGCTTGACATGTTCTGATCCAACATAAGCCGGTAATTCTGTGCTTGGATCTGCTGTACCTGGGCATCTAAAGCGGCCTGTTCTTCAGTCATCCGGGCTTCCTCAGCCGCCAAGTCCTCCTTGGCCTGAGTTATCTGATCCCTCATCTTTGTAACCTCCGCATTATGCTGATCCTGAGTCTCTGGGGTAACTGCCGTGGTCAACAATGTTGTCCAAGCATCCAGCAAACCAGAAAGAACTTGAGACAGCCGGCGCGCAGGGCCTCCTGCCCCGGCTGCCGATCCGGAAATTGTTGCTGCTACAGATGAAGATTGTAATGTGGGGTGTGTACCAGCCATGAAGATTGCAACCCGGTTCGTCAGTTCAAAGGGGTCCGGAATACTGTCGCTATTGGAACAGCCCCCAATCCGGCCTTCTTGCGATTGGTACAGCGACTCGGTTTCGCTAGTGGATGACTCGCCATCTGAGTAGACGGCCGTCTCACCGTCGGACACCGGTTTAGATTTCACACCATGGATGAATCCTACGAATGCACGCTTCATGGCAGGCCGAACCCGGGCAGGACTCGCACGCTGAGCCGTCTCGACGAGGTCGGTGGAGATGTCCGGCTCAGGGCCCGGTTCGCCGATCTTGCCGATGAAAACGTGAATTTCACCAAAGGGGACCCGGTACCCGTACTCAATTGAGCCGGCCTCGGGGTAGAGCTTGCTGCGTCGACTCTTGGTCATCCAGCCAACCGCGTATCCCTTGAGTCCTTCAAAGTTGCCCTTTAAGAAGTCGACACCATCGTGCAATAGCCCTACGGTGGGCGCCAACTGTCGTGGAATTAACATGTCAGATGTCCTAGTGAGAGGAGTTAGTCGTGGAGCCATCACAACGAGATTAGCAAAAAGGGGTTAAACTGGACAAAGGTCACGGGGAGTTTATACTGGTTCGGCCCCTTGCGGTGAAGGTAAAAGCCTATGATCCAGTTTTGGTGGAATTGATTGGTCTTGATGAGAAGGGAGCGAATCCACTTTACCTATCTCTCGAGTTGTTGTCTCTTGTCCCTGAACCGCCGCCGGGTCGTCCCTTTAGATACACTGGTTGATGCCCGGCGGTTTACAGAACACCGAGGCCGGCTCATACATGTGTCCGACTCGGTTTCTACCTTTCCTAACTTACAACACAAGTTTACACATCTCACGCCGGTTTACGTTTATGGGCTCTAAACCGCCCGTGGGCTCTAGGCCTCTAAGCTTAAATGACTGAGCGCCATACTCCTTGTCTTCATGGGCTTCAATATGGATGAGCATAAACTGGCCCCTTCTGGGCGGTTTATACTCAGTAGTTATATCCCCAACAGTGTCCGATTGAAACTCCATAACCTTAAGTTTTGCGTGAGTGTTAGCAATTGTATAAGACTATATGATACTGAAGTATGTGCGCTTGCTGAAAAGCTCTATTCTTTACTCTTTCCAATGTTATGATAAATTGCAATTGCTTCAATGACGGAGATTATTGTTTGCTAGTTCTCAATGAAGTTTCTGAACCATACTTGACATTGTGAATAGATTATTACTTGAGCATAATAAATCATATGACAAAATCTATATATGTGTTGTTATAAGAATGATCAGGATGCCCTCATGTCCGTATTTTATTTTTATCGACACCTCTATCTCTAAACATGTGGACATATTTTTCGATATCGGCTTCCGCTTGAGGACAAGCGAGGTCTAAGCTTGGGGGAGTTGATACGTCCATTTTGCATCATGCTTTTATATTGATATTTATTGCATTATGGGTTGTTATTACACGTTATGTCAAAATACTTATGGCCATTCTCTCTTATTTTACAAGGTTTATCATTTAGAGGGAGAATGCCGACAGCAGGGATTCTGGCTAGAAAAGGAGCACATATTGGAAACCTATTCTGCGCAGCTCCAGAAATCCTGAAACTCCACGGAAGTCATTTTTGGAATTAATAAGAATTATTGAGCAAAGAAAGTACCAGAGGGGGCCCACATCCTGGCCAGGAGGGTGGGGGCGCAGCCCCCTACTGGGCGCGTCCCCCTGTCTCCTAGGCCCCCTGTTGGCCCTCTGGTGCCCATCTTCTGCTATATGAAGCCTCTTACCCTGGAAAAAATCATAAGCAAGCTTACGGGACGAAACTCCGCCGCCACGAGGCGGAACCAATCTAGGGCTCTGGCAGAGCTGTTCTGCCGGCGAAACTTCCCTCCGGGAGGGGGAAATCATCACCGTCGTCATCCCCAACGATCCTCTCATCGGGAGGGGGTCAATCTCCATCAACATCTTCACCAGCACTATCTCCTCTCAAACCCTAGTTCATCTCTTGTATCCAATCTTATATCCAAAACCACAAATTGGTACCTGTGGGTTGCTAATAGTGTTGATTACTCCTTGTAGTTGATGCTAATTGGTTTACTTGGTGGAAGCTCATATGTTCAGATCCTTAGTGCATCTTAATACTCCTATGATCATGAACATGAATATGCTTTGTGAGTAGTTACATTTGTTCCTGAGAACATGGCTGAAGTCTTGCTATTAGTAGTCATGTGAATTTGGTATTCGTTCGATATTTTGATGAGATGTATGTTGTCTCTCCTCTAGTCGTGTTATGTGAACATCGACTACATGACACTTCACCATTATTTGGGCCTAGAGGAAGGCATTAGAAAGTACTAAGTAGATGATGGTGTCGTCATTCTGGGAACAGGGGTACCCAGACTTGCCTGCCTGCGGCCTGCGGCGTGGCTCAAGGAGTGGCCCAGTACGGCCCATATTCATCAACACATGCTCAAGACCCTCGCGAGGGGCCAAGCCTCGCGGGGCGGACGACAGGAGGCTTCCTTTGACACAGCCTCGTCAGGCTAGCTCGCGAGGAGGCGGAGAGATCAAGGCGGGGTACCTCATGAGGTGCCCATGATGCAAGCCATGACGACCAAGGCCAGGCGGGCGCCAGGCGGGCGCCGGCCTGTGTAGAGACCTTGTTTCCTCTTTGGTGCAAAGGGGGCAAGCGCAGGTGAGAGTATCAAGCAAAGGCAACCATTTCAGTGCAACAAGACCAAGACCAGCAAGACGGCAGAACGGAGGTCATCGTGGAGCCCAAGCCGGCGTCATCGTCAGGGTCTTTGGCAGGCGAGGACCAACTTTAGTCAGGATAAGTGTACTAGATGTTCCCCTGCAAAATGGACAATTGTTGGTGCCCTTGCCGCTCAATATTTGAGAAGAGGCCCGGGGCCTTCGCCTATAAATAGTACTAGCCACCCACAGGGTAGAGGGATCCGCATCGGTAGACGGAGGAGACTAGAGGCATCTGATACAGAGAGAGAGAGAGGATACTAAACTCCCATAGCAGTTCATCGCTCCAGCCAAGAACAGACCCTCGCGAGGCTGTTCTTCCATTGTACTGTTCATCATCAGCCCCTGAGGCAATCCACACACCACAAACTGGAGTAGGGTATTACACCATAATGGTGGCCTGAACCAGTATAAACCTCGTGTCCTCTGTGTTGTTCTTCGTGTAGTTTAGATCCGTGCGAGGTGGCGAGACATGGGTAGGCAGGGGGTGTGATCTCCGAGTGCACCCCAGAGTTCGAACCTTGAGCATCTGCCGGAACCCGAAATCCGACATTTGGCGCACCAGGTAGGGGTGCACCAGAATCTGCCTTCCGTCGCCTCGTGTTTCGCCACCCGTCACATCATCATCATCATGTCCAGTGACCCAACGGGCAATCCCGATCCCTGGGTGGCCTGGCCCGCCCGCGCAGAGCCGCTTGCCCAGGGCGACCTCAACCCTGTGCCCTAGGCAGCCCGCGGTCCGAGGGCGACGCGTGTGACACCCCAAAAATTTGGCCTTGTTTTAATGAATTAAAAATAATTCTAGGAATTAAAACTTTGGATATCTGAGCTCCTTTTTGATTTTTTTAAATCATTTCGTTCCCTGTGATGATGAGTTTTTCCCAAAGAGAAAATTTTTCAAATATGTCATTGGACATATTTAATCTCTCAAGAGAAACTTTCCCTTATTTAATATAACTAATTAAATAATTAAGTTGCTTGATCTTTACTTTCTTGAAAATGGTTTTTCAAGGTTAAATGGCCATATTTGAACTACAACCATTTGATAGATTCACTTAAAATTCCCACAAAAATTTGGAGATGTCATGTGATGTTTTTTTAAATCACTTTTATGCAAAAATATATTTCATTCATGAAATATTTTGAGCCATACACTCAATTTTTCTTCTCTGGTCCAGAGTGCATTTTGCACTACAACCCATTTAAATATTTCTTCCTGGCCTCCACCAAAATTATGGGATATTGTTAGTAGCATATGATTCAACTTTATGCAAAAACCTAGTGCTGTTCTTTGAAAATATTGAGTGAATCAACCTCTTTTTCATTCTGGTCCAGCCTTGTGATTTCTACTGCAACCCTATTTATTTTTGCTCCAATGATCTTGTGCTTTCTCCTACTTGTAGATAGCCCTACCAAACCCCTAAATCCAGGAGCATGCAACCCTTGGATTAATTTTGGTTCATGAAATAATGTCATTTATTTCCTGTCCAGAATTGTAGTTTTGCAAAACTTGCACTAACAAGTTTCTACTTTTGGCAAACCAACCTCACCACCCTCTTGTACATCTAAAGAGACCACCATCTGGAGTTTTTGGCCACTCCAAGACCTGCCTAAGTGCCCTTAGCATTTTGTCAAACACCTTACGGGCATGATCTGTTTTGACATGAATTGTGGCATTGCACTGTGAACTTGCACCTCTAATCAAACAAGCATGTCCACTAGACTCCCCGTTTCTCCTAACCTAGATCTGTTAATTGCCAGCCTCACCCAAGCTCTGTAGCATGCTCTGGAATTGCGTCGAGCACGTCCCGTGCACGCCCGGAGCGCGAGCAGAGCGTGCGTTTGGCATGCACGTGCGCCGAGCCGACACACTGGCCCCCACGGTTTTTGCCCGCTCTGCAGCACCACGCCACGCACTCCCCTTCTCACCGCTATGCGCCAAGCCGCCCCTCACCACGCCGGCAGGCCAAGAGCTAGCCGCCACAGCCGCCCGACAGCCTCTGCCCATGTCGGCGCCGCCAAAGCCACAACCGCTCGCCACCTGGCCCCTGGAACAACGTGTGCTCATCCGCGAGTGTGTCCACTAGCGCTCGTCGCCGCCACGACGCCCTAGCTACAGAATGGCGGTCGCCGGAGAGCTTATCCACGGCCGCCGCAGAACCGCCTTGCCACGCCTATAAAAGGAGCCCGAGCTCATCTCCGCACGCAGGCAGTCCCAAGCCACCTCCCGAGGACCCCCATTTGCAGCCAATCGACCCGGGGAGGCCTCCTTCCTCATCTCCGGCAACCGCGGCCGCCGCCACTGCCCCGGCCATTCCGGCACCACCAGGGCCTCCCCCTCTCTGTTCTCTTCGCCAGGAACCTCCTCATCCTTCCGTGAACACATCCCCCTACTCGATTTTGATCGGGAACCACCGTAGCCCCAAAACCACTCTGCTCCCGAAGCTCCCCTCCGCCGTGAAGCTCACCGCCGATGACTCTTTCCACCCCCGTCTACCCAGCGACCACCGGAAGGACCACCGCAGTCTCGCGGATCCATCCAGACCCTCTGGAACCCGTGGGGAGCCACCGTTCACCGGCGACGATCGCCGTTGTCTCGCCTCCGTTCGGGCAGAGTAAGAGGAGGGAGGGATAGACTGGTCAAACATGACCAGTGGGCCCTCTGGACCCACTGTCAGCGACCCCGTGCCTGTCCACGTGGGATTAAGTGAAGGCGTAATCCCCCAGTACGTTTCCCCCGCTCCGAAAGCGTATTCCCCTCCGAAACGTTTTCTTTTCTGTTTTATTTAAATAACAGATTTTGACCAGAACTTTGACTGGCTATAACTTTTTAAATACAACTCCAAATGAAATGATTCTTTTTCCTACCTCTCTCAAATTTCACCTAGTTTATTTTATTATTTATTTGAAAAAAATTCAGAACAACTTTTGGTGTTGTTTTTATTTTGTGTGTTAATTCTTTTATATTGCTAAAATAGGATTTTTGAAGAGAGGAGAAAGGTTTCAAGTTTTGGAGTGCACCCTGCCTTTCCACACATTGAAGGCAAGCATTCTGAACCCCGGCATAATATTTTTGTGTGTTCGATGACACGTTCATAACATCACCTCACTTTGGAGAAACTTGTTATTTCATGTGATATGATCATATGCATGGGTGCATGTTATTGATTTCCATGCTGTTGGAAATGGACACACTTGTGATGATAATCACCCTCATGTGCCTTGCATGCATACCGGCAGGAACCCGGGAAAACATCTGCTTTGGGTAGGCATGAGTTTGTCGCCGGTCTCCGTCGGGACGGTTATGTCTGGTATGGCATGGCAAGGTGATATGAGCGGTGACTCTGTAGGTTGAAATATATTCGTCATGCTAATCATGCAGGGAACACTTAAACCTCCTGAGTCGATCGTAGATCGAGTCTTGTGCCAGTAACCCCCATACTTGTTTCGTACTACCACTCGTCTCTACAACAAGTAGAGTACGGTTCAGTAAGTTGTCAACCTCTTTCTAGCACACACCGTACAGAGAGGCCATGGTGGAAGATACCGGTTGTAGCTGGTAGGCAGGCCACCAGGTCCGGGGGCATGGGTGTTTCCGGTTGGGACCGAGAGGGGAGGCCACCCCTTAGAGCGCGTGATATAAATTTGATCCCATGCTACGCGAGGTTGTAGCCTCCCCACTTAAAGTTTGCTTGACAGGTGTCGTGGGTGATTCCAGACACGTGTTAGTTAAGCTGGTGTGTGCAAGTTAGGTGTCTTTTCAACAAAAAGACCGTAGACGGAATTAGTCCCGATGGACTAAAGAAATCCGTTACTCGTGGGTAAAGAGTACACCCTCTGCAGAGAATAAACCTATTCGAATAGCCGTGTCCATGGTTAAGGATTACAGTCTGGGATGGGTCAGGTGTCGGTCTTAGTGTCGGTCTTCGGAGGTGAAACTGTTAACCAGAAATGGAATTACTACTTGCGACTTGTGATAACTATGATTATTATTGTTGTTGACTAACCCGTGATATTATTGTTAATATCGAGTATTTCTGGGATGGTTCTACCTCCGGGATATTCACTATGATTGTTTATTTTAAAGCCCTTTATGTGGTGTCGCTCAGACGCCCGACTGTGGCATTTCTTTTAAAGCCCTTTATGTGGTGTCGCTCAGACGCCCGACTGTGGCATTTCTTTTAAAGCCCTTTATGTGGTGTCGCTCAGACGCCTGACTGTGGCATTTCTTTTAAAGCCCTTTATGTGGTGTCGCTCAGACGCCCGACTATGGCATTTCTTTTAAAGCCCTTTATGTGGTGTCGCTCAGACGCCCGACTGTGGCATTTCTTTTAAAGCCCTTTATGTGGTGTCGCTAAGACGCCCGACTGTGGCATTGCTTGTTATTTGTTTCATAAATTTTAATACTACTATGTTATTGCATTTTTATAAATAACCTCCTGCACGCATCAGAATTTTATTTACTATTTTTGACTGACGTCATGAGCATAAAATATTTTCAGCACATCATTGTTATATTATACCTGTGTTCATAATGTTTCCGAGTACATTCAAAGTACTCACTGGCTTGTCCCTGGCTATTGTCTTGGCCAGATTTTATTGCACGAAGAGGAGCGACACGATGCCAGCCCCGGAACCTACACAATGGAGATAGCAGCCTCGCGAAGATAGGAGTTAACCTGGTCAGCTGTTCCCGTGGGAAATGGAGTCCCATAGACACTGATGTTTCACAACCCGCTTCCGCCATCAACCACTAGAAACCATTTGTTGTACTCACAGGCCATAATGGCCTTGTACTACATATTTTGTTTTCTGCTTGGAATTTTTGTATCAAGTTGGAGCCTCATCAGCTAACAGTAATCCTGGGGCTGATGAGCACGACGGTCTTTTCTGGAAATTTATTACCCGGAAAACCGGTCGTGACAGACTTGGTATCAGAGCCAGGCTGACCATTGGCTAATCCTATCTTAGCCGGGTCTATAAACTTAGGCAAACCAACCCACTAGACCTTAACCAAACCCCAGCCAAGCTTCTCGTGCAAGATAGCCACACAGTGACCCAACATCCTTTTGGCAGTCGGTGCCCAACCTATCAACCTAACCTATCACTCATGCGCCAGTGACCGGCCCCTAAATAGTCATTTCTCGCAAGCGTGCGAAGGAAGACTCCGTCCCCTTTTTCCTATAAAGAGGGGCACACTAGTCCCAACACAGCACATCACAGCCTCTACCCCAAACCAAGCTACAATGCCTGGCCCTGTCGTGCACAACGAGACCACAGCAACCAACCTTGGAGGTTTTGTGACCATCCTCGCAAACCTCGCCCGTCGTGCCTATGCGTTAGAGGAGCCACCAGAATTTGTTGTGTACCAAGGACCCATGAGCGGTGAAGACCGTCAATTTTGGGCCACTGTGCACATTTACGGTAGGGGTCTAGCACCCGAGCGCCCCTACAGGTTCACCGGAAGAACAACTTCCTTTGAGCCACAAACCATACAACTAGCTGATCGAGAGGCTATAGTTCATCTCAGGCACTTGTCGCCCAGAGTTAACTGTCGCTCGTTCCACTACTACCCCAGACGTGAAGGGTATGGTAGACCACCCCAAGTGGCCAACGGAGATCACGAGACAGATCCTGCATTGTTGCACCTGGTGCGCTACGTAACTGCACTAGAGGAACTATGCGATCAAATCACTATTGATTTAATTGCAGCTCGTGGAGAGCTGGTTCGTCGAGCCCCGGCGAGAGAAGAAAACGAGCCCAACGCCGACAACCCAGTCGTGCTGTTTGGACAACCGATCGAGACCCCGAGATCAGCTCCAGCCATCAGCCGAGATGCTTTGATGACCCCAGAAGTGCTTCGTCGCCTTTTGGGAGCACACTCCAACGGGGTTGTGGCCAACAATCCCCGCGATGGTCATCATCACTACCCCGACCCTGCAGTTCCTCTGCCATCTCCGACTAATCCCGGCAGTGAGACACGTGGAGAAGCCTCGACATCCACCAGGCACGCCCGTTTAGACATAAACGAGGTAGACTAAGCCGTATGAGTAGCACCGAGTTTCAGTGTATCCTCACTTTGTAATCATGCGACCGTGTATATCAACGCAGCCTGTCGTTGTGCCTCTGTTTTAATAGTAGCCTTGCATATTTGGTCAGTGGATAGTTGCATATTTCTCCGGGCACAACTACCAAAACCAACCCGACGACAACCACAGTAACACGTCTCTTTATGAGATATGTGTATCCCTAACACTGACATGACCTTTGGAGCTAAGCTGGCAAATTTATTACCTTTCACCACGGTAAAACGAATCCGGCTCCATTGCTATATAAAGGCCACCTTGTGACCTTACCCAGCAACCCTCACTTTGTGCACCACACTCACAACTTTCTCCTGTCATGCCGAGCCCCAGCATTCATCTGAGAACCCCAGATGCAACCCCAGGTAGCTTTGTCAAAATATTGTGGGATTTTACCCGCAGTACCATGAGTTCTACCCAGCCACCTCAGTACGAGCTGTTTAAATCAAGGATCACCCCTTCCACCTCGGAATATTGGGCAGCAGTGCAGATCCCTCCCGTAGACTCCAATCAAGATCCAACGGAAGTTTCCTTCGTGGGGAAATCTATGCCAACCCCACACTTGGCCATAGAAGCTGCTGCGAAAGAAGCGATTGCTCGCCTTCGATCCGCAGTACCCTATGCCCGCGAACGAGGATATTATTACTTCCTGAGCCGTGCAGCACCCGGAGAAGTAATGTCTTTTCCCGGTGGGCGTATTGAGAGAGACCCAGTTCTGGCCAACCTTATCCAGTACATCATCGCTCAAGAGCATTTGAACCAACGAGTGATGGATTATCTCCAGGATCTCACTGATCTGAATCCTCAGATTGCCATCGGCAGACCACTGAGGCCCGACCCGGAGAGATGCATACATCGACTGGTCAATCCACTTCCTCCGATAGAAGAGGAGTGTATCCCTTTACCAGAGACATTTTATCAGGATCCCGTCCAGTTACCGTTTCCATTTTAGACGTCGCTGCAGTGTTCATTATTTGCAACATTTATTTATGTGTGTGACCTATGCGTGATGTCCTGAGTTTGTACGACGAGTCAAATATTTGGCTTCTACTAATATATGTAGTTTTTGTTGTGGTTTATACTCCTTTAAATTACCTGTTTTTCCTCGCGAAATTCTGGAGTGAGATTTCTTTTCCCTGAGTTGCTACATCTACACTTTCTCACGGCGTGGATGTATTAACTTCACGCAGCACCACGGCAGCAGTCTCACAACCGCTCGAACGCACATGGAACTTTTGTTTTTCACAACGGCTCTTAGCAAATCTCGAGGACGAGATTTTTCTTAAGGGGGGTAGTATTGTGACACCCCAAAAATTTGGCCTTGTTTTAATGAATTAAAATTTTTTCCAGGAATTAAATCTTTGGATATCTGAGCTCCTTTTTGATTTTTTTAAATCATTTCCTTCCCTGTGATGATGAGTTTTTCCCCAAGAGAAATTTTTTCAAATATGTCATTGGACATATTTAATCTCTCAAGAGAAACTTTCCCTTATTTAATATAACTAATTAAATAATTAAGTTGCTTGATCTTTACTTTCTTGAAAATGGTTTTTCAAGGTTAAATGGCCATATTTGAACTACAACCATTTGATAGATTCACTTAAAATTCCCACAAAAATTTGGAGATGTCATGTGATGTTTTTTAAATCACTTTTATGCAAAAATATATTTCATTCATGAAATATTTTGAGCCCTACACTCAATTTTTCTTCTCTGGTCCAGAGTGCATTTTGCACTACAACCCATTTAAATATTTCTTCCTGGCCTCCACCAAAATTATGGGATATTGTTAGTAGCATATGATTCAACTTTATGCAAAAACCTAGTGCTGTTCTTTGAAAATATTGAGTGAATCAACCTCTTTTTCATTCTGGTCCAGCCTTGTGATTTCTACTGCAACCCTATTTATTTTTGCTCCAATGATCTTGTGCTTTCTCCTACTTGAAGATAGCCCTACCAAACCCCTAAATCCAGGAGCATGCAACCCTTGGATTAATTTTGGTTCATGAAATAATGTCATTTATTTCCTGTCCAGAATTGTAGTTTTGCAAAACTTGCACTAACAAGTTTCTACTTTTGGCAAACCAACCTCACCACCCTCTTGTACATCTAAAGAGACCACCATCTGGAGTTTTTGGCCACTCCAAGAGCTGCCTAAGTGCCCTTAGCATTTTTTCAAACACCTTACGGGCATGATTTGTTTTGACATGAATTGTGGCATTGCACTGTGAACTTGCACCTCTGATCAAACAAGCATGTCCACTAGACTCCCCGTTTCTCCTAACCTAGATCTGTTAATTGCCAGCCTCACCCAAGCTCTGTAGCATGCTCTGGCATTGCATCGAGCACGTCCCGTGCACGCCCGGAGCGCGAGCAGAGCGTGCGTTTGGCACGCACGTGCGCCGAGCTGACACACTGGCCCCCACGGTTTTGGCCCGCTCTGCAGCACCACGCCACGCACTCCCCTTCTCACCGCTACGCGCCAAGCCGCCCCTCGCCACGCCGGCAGGCCAAGAGCTAGCCGCCATAGCCGCCCGATAGCCTCTGCCCATGTCGGCGCCGCCAAAGCCACTCCCGCTCGCCACCTGGCCCCTGGAACAGCGCGTGCTCATCCGCGAGTGTGTCCACTAGCGCTCGTCGCCGCCACGACGCCCTAGCTACAGAATGGCGGTCGCCGGAGAGCTTATCTCTGCAGGCAGGCAGTCCCAAGCCACCTCCCGAGGACCCCCATTGGCAGCCAATCGACCCGGGGAGGCCTCCTTCCTCATCTCCGGCAACCGTGGCCGCCGCCACTGCCCCGGCCATTCCGGCACCACCAGGGCCTCCCCCTCTCCGTTCTCTTCGCCAGGAACCTCCTCATCCTTCCGTGAACACATCCCCCTACTCGATTTTGATCGGGAACCACCGTAGCCCCAAAACCACTCTGCTCCCGAAGCTCCCCTCCGCCGCGAAGCTCACCGCCGATGACTCTTTCCACCCCCGTCTACCCAGCGACCACCGGAAGGACCGCCGCAGTCTCGCGGATCCATACAGACCCTCTGGAACCCGCGGGGAGCCACCGTTCGCCAGCGACGATCGCCGTTGCCTCGCCTCCGTTCGGGCAGAGTAAGAGGAGGGTGGGATAGACGGGTCAAACTAGACCAGTGGGCCCACTGGACCCACTGTCAGCGACCCCGTGCCTGTCCATGTGGGATTAAGTAAAGGCGTAATCCCCCAGTATGTTTCCCCCGCTCCGAAAGCGTATTCCCCTCCGAAACGTTTTCTTTTCTGTTTTATTTAAATAACAGATTTTGACCAGAACTTTGACTGGCTATAACTTTTTAAATACAACTCCAAATGAAATGATTCTTTTTCCTACCTCTCTCAAATTTCACCTAGTTTATTTTAAGATTTATTTGAAAAAAATTCAGAACAACTTTTGGTGCTGTTTTTATTTTGTGTGTTAATTCTTTTATATTGCTAAAATAGGATTTTTGAAGAGAGGAGAAAGGTTTCAAGTTTTGGAGTGCACCCTACCTTTCCACACATTGAAGGCAAGCATTCTGAACCCCGGCATAATATTTTTGTGTGTTCGATGACACGTTCATAACATCACCTCACTTTGGAGAAACTTGTTATTTCATGTGATATGATCATATGCATGGGTGCATGTTATTGATTTCCATGCTGTTGGAAATGGACACACTTGTGATGATAATCACCCTCATGTGCCTTGCATGCATACCGGCAGGAACCCGGGAAAACCTCTGCCTTGGGCAGGCATGAGTTTGTCGCCGGTCTCCGTCAGGACGGTTATGTCTGGTATGGCATGGCAAGGTGATATGAGCGGTGACTCTGTAGGTTGAAATATATTCGTCATGCTAATCATGCAGGGAATACTTAAACCTCCTGAGTCGATCGTAGATCGAGTCTTGTGCCAGTAACCCCCATACTTGTTTCATACTACCACTCGTCTCTACAACGAGTAGAGTACGGTTCAGTAAGTTGTCAACCTCTTTCTAGCACACACCGTACAGAGAGGCCATGGTGGAAGATACCGGTTGTAGCTGGTAGGCAGGCCACCTGGTCCGGGGGCATGGGTGTTTCCGGTAGGGACCGAGAGGGGAGGCCACCCCTTAGAGCGCGCGATATAAATTTGATCCCATGCTACGCGAGGTTGTAGCCTCCCCACTTAGAGTTTTCTTGACAGGTGTCGTGGGTGATTCCAGACACGTGTGAGTTAAGCTGGTGTGTGCAAGTTAGGTGTGTTTTCAACAAAAAGACCGTAGAAGGAATTAGTCCTGATGGACTAAAGAAATCCGTTACTCGTGGGTAAAGAGTACACCCTCTGCAGAGAATAAACCTATTCGAATAGCCGTGTCCATGGTTAAGGATTACAGTCTGGGATGGGTCAGGTGTCGGTCTTAGTGTCGGTCTTCGGAGGTGAAACTGTTAACCAGAAATGGAATTACTACTTGCGACTTGTGATAACTATGATTATTATTGTTGTTGACTAACCCGTGATATTATTGTTATTATCGAGTATCTCTGGGATGGTTCTACCTCCGGGATATTCACTATGATTGTTTATTTTAAAGCCCTTTATGTGGTGTCGCTCAGACGCCCGACTGTGGCATTTCTTTTAAAGCCCTTTATGTGGTGTCGCTCAGACGCCCGACTGTGGCATTTCTTTTAAAGCCCTTTATGTGGTGTCGCTCAGACGCTCGACTGTGGCATTTCTTTTAAAGCCCTTTATGTGGTGTCGCTCAGACGCCCAACTGTGGCATTTCTTTTAAAGCCCTTTATGTGGTGTCGCTAAGACGCCCGACTGTGGCATTGCTTGTTATTTGTTTCATAAATTTTAATACTACTATGTTATTGCATTTTTATAAATAACCGCCTGCACGCATCAGAATTTTATTTACTATTTTTGACTGACGTCATGAGCATAAAATATTTTCAGCACATCATTGTTATATTATACCTATGTTCATAATGTTTGCGAGTACATTCAAAGTACTCACTGGCTTGTCCCTGGCTATTGTCTTGGCCAGATTTTCTTGCACGAAGAGGAGCAACGCGATGCCAGCCCCGGAACCTACACAATGGAGATAGCAGCCTCGCGAAGATAGGAGTTAACCTCGTCAGCTGTTCCCGTGGGAAATGGAGTCCCATAGATACTGATGTTTCACAACCCGCTTCCTCCATCAACCACTAGAAACCATTTGTTGTACTCACAGGCCAGAATGGCCTTGTACTACATACTTTGTTTTCTGCTTGGAATTTTTGTATCAAGTTGGAGCCTCATCAGCTAACAGTAATCCTGGGGCTGATGAGCACGACGGTCTTTTCTGGAAATTTATTACCCGGAAAACCGGTCGTGACAACGCGGCCAGGCGGCACAAGCTCTCACACCGTGGCAGGTGCGTTCGGCAGCAAGGGCCTCAAGCCACGTCGCGGCCACGGCGCCGTACACCCGGCGAGAGCAGGAAATCTCAAGGGCCGCGCTCACAGTGGCCCGAGAGCTGTTGCGATGCAGGCTGCTGGAGGGTGGCCGCGACGTGTTAGTGGAGCGGGTGGCGGAGCTCTTGGGCTCAGCCGCCGTGGGGGATCACCCCTTTGGCGCCCAGCCGCCGCCTCGGGCCCAACGTGGACTGCACGGAGGCCCCGCGCGCGCCCTCACAACTCCGAGCAGATTCCAGAGCCACTCCAACGCCAACCTGACCGTCGGTGCCGGGCTGCCGATACTGCCGCCTCCGCCTCTGACCAACAAAGGGGGATCCACTATGATTCACGGGCCCGGTGGACCGCCGCGCTACCACTCCCAGGTGGGCACTGTTGGGGAACGTTGCAGAAAACAAAAATTTTCCTACTCGTTTCACCAAGATCATCTAGGAGTTCATCTAGCAACGAGTGATCAGATGCATCTACATACCTTTGTAGATCGCGCACGGAAGCGTTCAAAAGAACGGTGATGATGTACTCGTACTCGACGTGATCCAAATCACCGATGACCAGCGCCGAACGGACGGCACCTCCGCGTTCAACACACGTACGGAACAGCCACGTCTCCTCTTCTTGATCCAGCAAGGGAGGGAGGAGAGGTTGAGGGAGATAGCACCAGCAGCAGCATGACGGCGTGGTGTTGATGGAGCTGCAGTACTCCGGCAGAGCTTCGCTAAGCACTATGGAGGTGGAGGAGGTGTTGGGGAGGGAGAAGGAGGCAACCAAAGGCCAAGGCGTTCAGGTATGAAGTCCCTCCTCTCCCCCACTATATATAGGGGTGCCAAGGGGGGGTGGCCGGCCCTAGGAGATCCAATCTCCTAGGGGGTGCGGCGGCCAAGGGGGGTTTCCCTCCCCCCCAAGGCACCTAGGAGGTGCCTTACCCTCCTAGGACTCTTGCCCCCTTGAACCCTAGGCGCATGGGCCTATGTGGGGCTGGTGCCCTTGGCCCATTAGGCCAAGGCGCACCCCCTTGCAGCCCATGTGGCCCCCCGGGGCAGGTGGACCCACCCGGTGGACCCCCGGGACCCTTCCGGTGGTCCCGGTACAATACCGATAACCCCGAAACTTGTCCCGATGCCCGAAACAGGACTTCCCATATATAAATCTTTACCTCCGGACCATTCCGGAACTCCTCGTGACGTCCGGGATCTCATCCGGGACTCCGAACAACATTCGGATTACTGCATATACATATCCCTACAACCCTAGCGTAACCGAACCTTAAGTGTGTAGACCCTACGGGTTCGGGAGACAAGCAGACATGACCGAGACGACTCTCCGGTCAATAACCAACAGCGGGATCTGGATACCCATGTTGGCTCCCACATGCTCCACGATGATCTCATCGGATGAACCACGATGTCGAGGATTCTATCAACCCCGTATGCTATTCCCTTTGTCTATCGATATGTTACTTGCCCGAGATTCGATCGTCGGTATCCCAATACCTCGTTCAATCTCGTTACCGGCAAGTCACTTTACTCGTACCGTAATGCATGATCCCGTGACCAGACACTTGGTCACTCTGAGCTCATTATGATGATGCATTACCGAGTGGGCCCAGTGATACCTCTCCGTCATACGGAGTGACAAATCCCAGTCTCGATCCATATAAAACAATAGATACTTTCGGAGATACCTGTAGTGCACCTTTATAGTCACCCAGTTACGTTGTGACGTTTGATACACCCAAAGCACTCCTACGGTATCCAGGAGTTATACGATCTCATGGTCGAAGGAAGAGATACTTTGACATTGCAAAAACTCTAGCAAACGAACTATACGATCTTGTGCTATGTTTAGGATTGGGTCTTGTCCATCACATCATTATCCTAATGATGTGATCCCGTTATCAATGACATCTAATGTCCATAGCCAGGAAACCATGACTATCTATTGATCAACGAGCTAGTCAACTAGAGGCTTACTAGGGACATGTTGGTGTCTGTTATTCACACATGTATTACGATTTCCGGATAACACAATTATAGCATGAATAAAGACAATTATCATGAACAAAGAAATATAATAATAATGCTTTTATTATTGCCTCTAGGGCATATTTCCAACAGTCTCCCACTTGCACTAGAGTCAATAATCTAGTTACATTGTGATGAATCGAACACCCATGGAATTTTGGTGTTGATCATGTTTTGCTCTTGGGAGAGGTTTAGTCAACGGATCTGCTACATTCAGGTCCGTATGTACTTTACAAATCTCTATGTCTCCATCTTGAACATTTTCACGGATGGAGTTGAAGCGACGCTTGATGTGCCTTGTCTTCTTGTGAAACCTGGGCTCCTTGGCAAGTGCAATAGCTCCAGTGTTGTCACAGAAGAGCTTGATCGGCCCCGACGCATTGGGTATGACTCCTAGGTCGGTGATGAACTCCTTCACCCATATTGCTTCATGTGCTGCCTCCGAGGCTGCCATGTACTCCGCTTCACATGTAGATCCCGCCACGACGCTTTGCTTGCAACTGCACCAGCTTACTGCCCCACCATTCAAAATATACATGTATCCGGTTTGTGACTTAGAGTCATCCAGATCTGTGTCGAAGCTAGCGTCGACGTAACCCTTTACGACGAGCTCTTCGTCACCTCCATAAACGAGAAACATTTCCTTAGTCCTTTTCAGGTACTTCAGGATATTCTTGACCGCTGTCCAGTGTTCCTTGCCGGGATTACTTGGTACCTTCCTACCAAACTGACGGCAAGGTTAACATCAGGTCTGGTACACAGCATGGCATACATAATAGAACCTATGGCTGAGGCATAGGGGATGACGCTCATCTCTTCTATATCTTCTGCCGTGGTCGGACATTGAGCTGAGCTCAATTTCACACCTTGTAACACAGGCAACAACCCTTTCTTGGATTGATCCATATTGAACTTCTTCAATATCTTATCAAGGTATGTGCTTTGTGAAAGACCTATGAGGCGTCTCGATCTATCTCTATAGATTTTGATGCCTAATATATAAGCAGCTTCTCCAAGGTCCTTCATTGAAAAACTTTTATTCAAGTAGGCCTTGATGCTGTCCAAGAGTTCTATATCATTTCCCATCAAGAGTATGTCATCTACATATAATATGAGAAATGCTACAGAGCTCCCACTCACTTTCTTGTAAACGCAGGCTTCACCATAAGTCTGTGTAAACCCAAACGCTTTGATCATCTCATCAAAGCGAATGTTCCAACTCCGAGATGCTTGCACCAGCCCATAAATCGAGCGTTGGAGCTTGCACACTTTGTCAGCATTCTTAGGATCGACAAAACCTTCCGGCTGCATCATATACAATTCTTCCTTAAGGAAACCATTAAGGAATGCCGTTTTGACGTCCATTTGCCATATTTCGTAATCATAGAATGCGGCAATTGCTAACATGATTCGGACGGACTTCAGCTTCGCTACCGGTGAGAAAGTCTCATCGTAGTCAACCCCTTGAACTTGTCGATAACCCTTAGCGACAAGCCGAGCTTTATAGATGGTCACATTACCATCCGCGTCTGTCTTCTTCTTAAAGATCCATTTATTTTCTATGGCTCGCCGTTCAACGGGCAAGTCAGTCAAAGTCCATACTTCGTTCTCATACATGGATCCTATCTCGGATTTCATGGCTTCTAGCCATTTGTCGGAATCTGGTCCCGCCATCGCTTCTTCATAGTTCGAAGGTTCACCGTTGTCTAACAACATGATTTCCAAGACAAGGTTGCCGTACCACTCTGGTGCGGAACGTGTCCTTGTGGACCTTCGAATTTCAGTAGGAGCTTGATCAGAAGTATCTTGATCATTATCATTAACTTCCTCTCTAGTCGGTGCTGGCACCTCAGGAACATTTTCTTGAGTTGCGCCATTTTCCGGTTCAAGAGGCAATACTTCATCAAGCTCTACTTTCCTCCCACTTACTTCTTTCGAGAGAAACTCTTTCTCCAGAAAGGACCCATTCTTGGCAACAAAGATCTTGCCTTCGGATCTGAGGTAGAAGATGTACCCAATAGTTTCTTTTGGGTACCCTATGAAGACGCATTTTTCCGATTTGGGTTCGAGCTTTTCAGGTTGAAGTTTCTTGACATAAGCATCGCATCCCCAAACTTTTAGAAACGACAGCTTAGGTTTCTTCCCAAACCATAATTCATACGGTGTCGTCTCAACAGATTTCGACGGAGCCCTATTTAAAGTGAATGCGGCAGTCTCTAAAGCATAGCCCCAAAAAGACAGCGGTAAATCGGTAAGAGACATCATAGATCGCACCATATCTAACAGAGTGCGATTACGACGTTCGGACACACCATTACGCTGAGGTGTTCCAGGCGGCGTGAGTTATGAAACTATTCCACATTTTCTTAAGTGTGCCCCAAACTCGTGACTCAAGTATTCTCCTCCACGATCTGATCGCAGAAACTTGATTTTCCTGTCATGTTGATTTTCAACCTCACTCTGAAATTCCTTGAACTTTTCAAAGGTTTCAGACTTGTGTTTCATTAAGTAGATATACCCATACCTACTTAAATCATCAGTGAGGGTGAGAACATAACGATAGCCACCGCGAGCCTCAACACTCATTGGACCGCACACATCAGTATGTATGATTTCCAATAAGTCGGTTGCTCGCTCCATTGTTCCTGAGAACGGAGTCTTGGTCATTTTACCCATAAGGCATGGTTCGCACGTGTCAAATGATTCATAATCAAGAGACTCTAAAAGTCCATCAGCATGGAGCTTCTTCATGCGTTTGACACCTATGTGACCAAGGCGGCAGTGCCACAAGTATGTGGGACTATCATTATCAACTTTACTTCTTTTGGTACTCACATTATGAACATGTGTAGCATCACGTTCGAGATTCATAAGGAATAAACCATTCACCATAGGAGCATGACCATAAAACATATCTCTCATAAAAATGGAACAACCATTATTCTCAGATTTAAAAGAGTAGCCATCTCGAATTAAACGAGATCCCGATACAATGTTCATGCTCAAAGCTGGCACTAAATAACAATTATTAAGGTTTAAAACTAATCCCGAAGGGAGATGCAGAGGTAGCGTGCCGACGGCGATCACATTGACCTTGGAACCATTCCCGACGCGCATCGTCACCTCGTCCTTTGCCAGTTTCCGCTTATTCTGCAGCCCCTGTTTTGAGTTACAAATGTGAGCAACTGCACCGGTATCAAATACCCAGGAGCCACTACGGGCACTAGTAAGGTACACATCAATTACATGTATATCACATATACCTTTGGTTTTGCCGGCCTTCTTATCCGCTAAGTACTTAGGGCAGTTCCGCTTCCAGTGACCGCTTCCCTTGCAATAAAAGCACTCAGTCTCGGGCTTGGGTCCATTCTTTGGCTTCTTCCCGGCAGCTTGCTTGCCGGGCGCGGCAACCTCCTTGCCGTCCTTCTTGAAGTTCTTTTTACCCTTGCCTTTCTTGAACTTAGTGGTTTTATTGACCATCAACACTTGATGTTCCTTCCTGACTTCTACCTCCGCTGATTTCAGCATAGCAAATACTTCAGGAATGGTCTTTTCCATCCCCTGCATATTGAAGTTCATCAAAAGCTCTTGTAGCTTGTTGGAAGCGACTGGAGGATTCTGTCAATGACCGCATCATCCGGGAGATTAACTCCCAGCTGAGTCAAGCGGTTATGCAATCCAGACATAGTGAGTATGTGCTCACTGACAGAACTGTTTTCCTCCATCTTACAGCTGAAGAATTTGTCGGAGACTTCATATCTCTCGACCCGGGCATGAGCTTGGAAAACCATTTTCAGCTCTTCGAACATCTCATATGCTCCATGTCTCTCAAAACGCTTTTGGAGGCCCGGCTCTAGGCTGTAAAGCATGCCGCACTGAACGAGGGAGTAGTCATCGAAACGTGCCTGCCAAGCGTTCATAACGTCTTGTTCCGCAGGGAGAACGGGTGCGTCACCAAGCGGTGCTTGTAGGACATAATCTTTCTTGGCAGCTATGAGGATGATCCTCAGGTTCCGGACCCAGTCCGTATAGTTGCTGCCATCGTCTTTCAGCTTAGTTTTCTCTAGGAACGCGTTGAAGTTGAGGACTACGTTGGCCATTTGATCTACAAGACATATTGCAAAGATTTTAGACTAAGTTCATGATAATTAAGTTCAACTAATCAAATTATTAGTGAACTCCCACTTATATTAGACATCCCTCTAGTCATCTAAGTATTACATGATCCGAGTTAAACTAGACCGTGTCCGATCATCACGTGAGACGGACTAGTCAACATCGGTGAACATCTTCATGTTGATCGTATCTTCTATACGACTCATGCTCAACCTTTCGGTCTTCTGTGTTCCGAGGCCATGTCTGTACATGCTAGGCTCGTCAAGTCAACCTTAGTGTTTGCATGTGTAAATCTGTCTTACACCCGTTGTATGTGAACGTCTGAATAAAACACCCGATCATCACGTGGTGTTTTGAAACAGCGAACTGTCGCAACGGTGCACAGTTAGGGGAAACACTTCTTGAATTTTATTGTGAGGGATCATCTTATTTACTACCGTCGTTCTAAGTAAACAAGATGCAAAACATGATAAACATCACATGCAATCAAATAATAAACGTGACATGATATGGCCATTTTCACATAGCTCCTTTGATCTCCATCTTGGGGCTCCGTGATCATCTTGTCACCGGCTTGACACCATGATCTCCATCATCATGATCTCCATCATCGTGTCTCCATGAAGTTGCTCGCCAACTATTACTTCTACTACTATGGCTAACGTGTTTAGCAATAAAGTAAAGTAATTTACATGGCGTTTCTCGATGACACGCAGGTCATTAAAAGAATAAAGACAACTCCTATGGCTCCTACCGGTTGTCATACTCATCGACATGCAAGTCGTGAATCCTATTACAATAGCATGAACATCTCATACATCACATATAGATCATTCATCATTCATCACAACTTTGGCCATATCATATCACAAACCACTTGCTGCAAAAACAAGTTAGACGTCCTCTAATTGTTGTTGCAAGTTTTACGTGGCTGAATTAGGGTTCTAGCAAGAACGTTTTCTTACCTACGTTAAAGCCACAACGTGATTTGTCAACTTCTATTTACCCTTCATAAGGACCCTGTTCATCGATTCCGCTCCAACTAAAGTGGGAGAGACAGACACCCGCCAGCCACCTTATGCAACTAGTGCATGTTAGTCGGTGGAACCGGTCTCACGTAAGCGTACGTGTAAGGTTGGTCCGGGCCGCTTCATCCCACAATACCGCTGAAGCAAGAAAGGACTAGTAACGGCAAGAAAGTTGACAAATCTACGCCCACAACAAATTGTGTTCTACTCGCGCAAGAAGAACTACGCATAGACCTAGCTCATGATGCCACTGTAGGGGAACGTTGCAGAAAACAAAAATTTTCCTACTCGTTTCACCAAGATCATCTAGGAGTTCATCTAGCAACGAGTGATCAGATGCATCTACATACCTTTGTAGATCGCGCACGGAAGCGTTCAAAAGAACGGTGATGATGTAGTCGTACTCGACGTGATCCAAATCACCGATGACCAGCGCCGAACGGACGGCACCTCCGCGTTCAACACACGTACGGAACAGCCACGTCTCCTCTTCTTGATCCAGCAAGGGAGGGAGGAGAGGTTGAGGGAGATGGCACCAGCAGCAGCACGACGGCGTGGTGTTGATGGAGCTGCAGTACTCCGGCAGAGCTTCGCTAAGCACTATGGAGGTGGACGAGGTGTTGGGGAGGGAGAAGGAGGCAACCAAAGGCCAAGGCGTTCAGGTATGAAGTCCCTCCTCTCCCCCACTATATATAGGGGTGCCAAAGGGGGGTGGCCGGCCCTAGGAGATCCAATCTCCTAGGGGGTGCGGCGGCCAAGGGGGGTTTCCCTCCCCCCCAAGGCACCTAGGAGGTGCCTTACCTTCCTAGGACTCTTGCCCCCTTGAACCCTAGGCGCATGGGTATATGTGGGGCTGGTGCCCTTGGCCCATTAGGCCAAGGCGCACCCCCTTGCAGCCCATGTGGCCCCCCGGGGCAGGTGGACCCACCCGGTGGACCCCCGGGACCCTTCCGGTGGTCCCGGTACAATAACGATAACCCCGAAACTTGTCCCGATGCCCGAAACAGGACTTCCCATATATAAATCTTTACCTCCGGACCATTCCGGAACTCCTCGTGACGTCCGGGATCTCATCCGGGACTCCGAACAACATTCGGGTTACTGCATATACATATCCCTACAACCCTAGCGTAACCGAACCTTAAGTGTGTAGACCCTACGGGTTCGGGAAACAAGCAGACATGACCGAGACGACTCTTCGGTCAATAACCAACAGCGGGATCTGGATACCCATGTTGGCTCCCACATGCTCCATGATGATCTCATCGGATGAACCACGATGTCGAGGATTCAATCAACCCCGTACGCTATTCCCTTTGTCTATCGATATGTTACTTGCCCGAGATTCGATCGTCGGTATCCCAATACCTCGTTCAATCTCGTTACCGGCAAGTCACTTTACTCGTACCGTAATGCATGATCCCGTGACCAGACACTTGGTCACTCTGAGCTCATTATGATGATGCATTACCGAGTGGGCCCAGTGATACCTCTCCGTCATACGGAGTGACAAATCCCAGTCTTGATCCATGTCACCCAACAGACACTTTCGGAGATACCCGTAGTCTACCTTTATAGTCACCCAGTTATGTTGTGACGTTTGGCATACCCAAAGCACTCCTACAGTATCCGGGAGTTACACGATCTCATGGTCTAAGGAAAAAATACTTGACATTAGAAAACTCTAGCAAACGAACTATACGATCTTGTGCTATGTTTAGGATTGGGTCTTGTCCATCACATCATTCTCCTAATGATGTGATCTCGTTATCAATGACATCCAGTGTCCATACTCAGGAAATCATGACTATCTGTTGATCAACGAGCTAGTCAACTAGAGGCTCACTAGGGACATGTTGATGTCTGTTATTCACACATGTATTACGATTTCCAGATAACACAATTATAGCATGAATAAAGACAATTATCATGAACAAGGAAATATAATAATAATGCTTTTATTATTGCCTCTAGGGCATATTTCCAACAGGCACCTCGAGCGGGACTGCGTGCCACACGGGGCACTACAACGAGGCATTCGGGCGGCGGCCCCGGAAGCGTATTTGCCCCACATGGTGGATCAAGGACACGTGCAGGAAGAAGACTATGGTGTGTTCCTTTGCCCAGGCTAGGGGGAAGAGACACACGAAGCCGAACTCTTTCAGGAGCCCAGGGAAGGCCTCGTTGACCGTGCTGGAGGCAGCGACTATCGGGTACCACTAATCCCTCAGGAACAGGCATACGCTAACCATGGATCGCAGGAGGTACAGGTCGTCGCGTCGGATGGCCGCCCCAATCCAGCAGCTTCCTACCCCTCAGGAGGAGGGCACCGGGGGCTGCAGGAGGGGGCCGAGATCCAGCCTCACCCCCGCGGAGCTCGGAGCAAGGCGTCCTCAGGAGTTAGGCCCTCTGCCGGGGAGGTGCCTTAGGGCCTTCCCCCGGTAGAGGACCCGTGGTCGTCGGGGGAACCACTGCCAACCACTCTATCCCATCAGTGGCGTCCTCGGTCTCCGGCCGTCATCGGTGGCGATAGAGTGTACCGCAAGGCGGGGCCCTCGCGTGGCGATATGAAGCAAGGCCGGTACCTGTGAAGAAGGCCCAGTGCCTGTGAAGCTCGCCGCCCCGTGACACACTCATGTAATAATGAGTGGGGCTGTACACGCACCGGAGTCTCCGGAGAGCCGCCCACGCCCACTGGCAGCGCTTAGCTCCGCGCTTGTGAGAAGACGTCGAAGACTAGACTAGGTGCCGGACGCAGCCTATCTGCTTTTTTGCCTTTCCTTTGGTTGTCGTTTTCCCTATTCGGATTTAAGTTGGATTTGAACTTGAGACTTGCGTGTCTTGGGGGAAGGGGTGTTTAGTCTCGTTCGAGCAATCTCTTGTGTTCTGGTTATCGCTTTACGTCCATCCAGCTTCAGCTGCCTCCCCTCGTGAGCCCCTCGCGAGTCGGGCCAGGCCCAGCATGCGCGCAACCTAGACTGCCGGCACCTCGCCTTCTCAGGAGGTTCTCATTACAGGTTCAACGGGCCCGATCAGCAGGCATCCAGGGCGCCACGGCCCTCCGCACGCTAGCTCGAGTCCCACGTGGGTCGAAGATAAACCAGTCAGTCGACTCGTCATGAGACCAACCGCTTGGCGCAGGCATACGAGTGAAATCATGTCTACAAATACGCTAACTGAAAGTTTTTACACGAGGGGCTCCCCCTCCCAAAATGCTCTTACAACCTTCTGGGCCAAGCCTGAACTCTCACTACGTAGGGTAAAAGCAGGAACATCACGCGCTCAATCGGATAAATCCCCCAATGCATCGTCAGGGACACCTCCGGAGTTGTCACTCGCATCACTGGCCTCGCCATCACCAGCACCTGGGCCGTTCACCACGCCTCCCTCATCAGCAACCACGACCACACCGTCATCATCAGCGATGAAGGCCCTAACAAGGGCATCCACGTTGTCTTCGTCCCAACGCGCCAGGTTGCCCCGGATGGCCAGGGGCACCGGTGCGATGGCGGCATCAAAGTCAAAGTGGGGGTCCATGTTCTGAAGATGGTTGAAGACACGAGAAAAAGCATGCCTGAGCAGGGCACGGCTCCTCTCCTCCACCAACCTGTCGGCTCTGCCCGACCGAGCCTCCAGCTGCGTCACCACGTCGGTGAAGAACTGAAGGTTGCCAGCATGGTTGACCACATGAGGCTCCCCAACGGCTGCCTCGCAGATGTTGCCCATGGCCGTGTTAGCTCTTTCCCGGATTGTGCTGAGCATGGGGCATGCATGTGCTCCAAGGTCTGCCACTGGCGTGTCTCGTCCTCGCTCCGCCACGCGACAACCTAGGCCACGACCACCCTTTGATGGAGAAGAAGCACCTCGGCTCGGGAGGAAGCCAGCTCCGCCTGTGCCGCGCCAAGGGCGGCCCCGGCAGCGTCTGCATGTAGCGTCACTTCATCCAGCTTGGTCTTCAGGGCGGCGGTCCTGCCCTCTGCTTCTATCGTGATCAACTCCATCCTCTCCCCAAACTCGGGCTCGAGGTTCGAGCGGGCCGCCGCCACCCGACGATCTACCTCTTCTGAGGGTCGGGCTTCCCTCGCGGCAACGTGATCCTCCGCCTGCAACACGAGGCGCTCCCTCATCTCCAATCGCTCGAGGTCCAGGGTGCGCTCGATGGCCTCCAGCGTCGGCGCCTCCTCACGTTTCTGAAGCTCCGCCCGGTCGACCGAGCCCCCCTTCATCGACGCAAGGGCCGCCTCACGCAACTCCACCTGCTGCTCCAAGGAGCTACTCTAGGCCCGAAGCTCCCACGCCCGCTCTTCTGTGGCCCGGCGCCGCTGGTCAGCCTCCTGAGCCTCCAAGACGGCCTGGGAGCAGGCCTCCCGAGAAGCCGCCAGCGACATCTCGGCTTTCTCATTATCGAGGTCACGCTAGTGGCGCGCAAGGGCAACGGCCATCTTCAGCTTGCGCCTCTCCTCAGCTAGGCACAGGCTCTTGGCCTCAAGGCGCGCATCCTCGTTAGCGAGCACTACACCAAGCTGGCTCAGTGCATCCGCCGCCCTCCAGAGGAATCCTTGGCGGAGGGCGCGGCGCTCCTGAGCGCGCTCGAGCACGTCTTCCACATCATCCTCTGCCCCGGGCGTGCGCAGAGGGCCACGAACCAGCGCTCCCCCTCTGGGCAGGGGGCTGGGGGCTGGCACCCTTGCGATGGCCGGACGTGCCTCGCCAGAGCCTGGCCCAGAGCCGGTTCGTCCTCCAAGGAAGAATGCAAGATCGACCTCAGCAAGCCGCCATCCACGACCAATCGAAGAGCCCAGGGCAGGCTGGCTATGCCCAGGGAGGGCTCGCGAAGGATGGTCGCGAGGTGCGCAGAATCATGACGCATCACAGGATGGCCCACCTCTCCTACCGGCCTCACCACAAGGGCAGTGCTTGAGGTCAGGGCGCTTGGGGACGGTGAAGAGGGCGAGGCCTGGAGGGATGGATCCTCAGCCATCTCCGTTAACTCGGCAGGAAGGGCCCTGCATGGCAATGATCAGCTGAAGCAGGAGGGAAGTAAGGGACTGAGAAAGGGGAAGGCTTACTCATCAGTGGCGAAGTACTTCATGCGCTTCAATAGGCAGCAAGGGTACTTGTCACCCAAGGCCTCCCTCCTCTTTCGAAGAGCCTCGAAGTCCACACGGAAGTGGCCCAGGAGCTTGGCGCATGGATCAGCCTGCAATGAGGAAGAAGCGCCAATGCGACAGGCGTCAGGGACATCGCCCTGGCGAATGTCGCCAGACGCCGCACCAAGAAAGGTGGTCGGGGCCTCAAGGGCCTCTGCCACTGGAGCCGCGGGCCGCGGCTCAACACCTTCAGCTGCCGCAGGGCAGGCCTCAGGAGCTGCCGCCTCAGGAGTTCCGCACGATGTCGTCGTCCCGATGGTGGCCCCCTCAGCCCCCGATGGCCCTTGCCTCCCAGCTCCGCCACTCGAGGGAGGACCATCGCGGGCAACCGGAAGGGCCACCACCACAACTGGGTTCTCGCGAGGTCCCCTAAGGCCTGCGGGGCGCAACCCCCATTCATCGAAGCTGGGCATCTACTTCACAAAATCAGCCCTGTTTGACCAAAGGTACATCAGGGCACCCCCTTGCCGGATGCTGCCAGGGGAAGGGTCCCCAGTCAAGATCATGAGAACCTTCCTCATCACTTCAGGCGTCAGATCTTCCTCTTGGAGCCTCATGCGGTCTTCACGCCCCCCGAAGGCCCACATTCGGCGGGAATGGCGTTGGAGAGGGGCAATGCGGCACAGGAGGAACTCCTTCACCACCTTGGGAGCCGTCACACCGAACCCCTCAAGTTCGCGAAGCGATGCCAGATGAAGACGAGCCGGGGGCTCGTGAGTGTCTCCTGGCCCCAGCCCGAATTGGGAATAGCGGGCAAGGTTGGCTCTATTAGCAGGGGGCTGGGCACTCCGACATCCACGTACAGCCAACGCTCACGGAACCCAGTCGCAGGCGGAGGAAGGCTGAAATCAATCCCCGAGGCCGCTGTTTCAGGTGCGGCAAGGAAGCTCACGCACCCCGAGCATTGGGTGGGATCGCTGAGGCGGAGAGAGAAGAACTGGCGCAGCAAGGCAACTGAAGGAGGAATGCCCATCATCGCCTCGCAGACAAACACTACTAGGGAAAAGCCTATACACAGAAAGTTACTAGTAGCGAGGGTTAAAAACCCTCGCTACTGCTACTTACCAGTAGCGCAGGTTTTTAAACCTCGCTACTACTAAGTTGATAGTAGTAGCGCAGGTTTTTAACCCTCGCTACTACTAAGCGGTCTCTACCGTGCCCCCCGGGACATGCCATAGTAGTATCGCGGGTTTTTAAAACCTCGCTACTACTAAGTTTGATAGCAGTAGAGTTGGTTTTTAGCCCTCGCTACTACTAAGTGGTGCCATAGTAGTAGCGAGGGGGTAAAAAACCGCGCTACTACTAAAGGTCCCATTTTCAAACTCTACCCCCCCTGTGGATCGCCTTTTCAGTTGTAAAAAAAATAACGGAAAATGATGAAAATGTCAAAAAATAAAAGAAAATAAGTTTCCCATGTGATATGTGGTCTAGTTGATGGGAAAATTTGCAAATATGAATTTCGACTTTATTTGCAAAATCTCTCGAGAATTTGTAAAAATGGGCATAACTTTTGCATACTAACTCGGATGAAAAAGTTTTCTATATGAAAAATCATCTACTCGAAAAGTTGCACCCAAATTTAACTGGGGGAACCCCGTTAAACATTTTCAAAATCCTCAAAAACCAAACAAAAAAAAGTTACGGGGCTTTTAAGATCTAGAGTGGAAAAAATCGAAAAAATTTCAAACTGTGTGGTCAAACTGTGGTAAAATAATGGTCAAACTAATTATTCTAGAATATTAGTGTTACTAAATAATTATTTTAGTTTTTTTGAATTTTGGTCAAATCTGGTCAAATTATGGTCAAACTGTGGTCAAATTGTGGTCAAACTAATTATACAAGAAATATTAGTGTTACTAATTTTTTAGAACAATAGTTTCAAACTCAAATAGTGAAATGTGTGACTTCATGCTCAAGATAAATTCCTGAGGTTAATAGGATTGACATCTTACTATTGTCAGGAAAACAACAAGTGCAGACTTGGAAACGAGGGAGAATAGAACCCGAATGTTAAGCGTGCTCAGGCTGGAGTAGTGGGAGGATGGGTGACCGTCCGGGAAGGTAGATAATTTGGAATCATGAGGGGTGATTAGAGATTAAATTGAGCAGCGATGAGGGGTGATTAGAGATTTGAGGTTAAAATAATTCAGAAATTTGAAAATTAGGGAAAAAATCGAAATATTTTTTCGAAAAAATTCAAAAAAAACCGGCGCTGGTTGTAGTAGCGCGGGTTTTTACCCACGCTACTACTAAAGGACGTAGTAGTAGCGTGGGTGGCACCCGCCCTACTGCTATAAGTTAGCTGTAGCGCCTTATTAGTAGCGCCGCCCCCCGCGCTGCTAATAGGCACCCGCGCTACTGCTATAAGTTAGCTATAGCGCCTTATTAGTAGATGTAGCGCCTTATTATCAGGAAGATATATGTTCCTTTGAGTTGTCCCTCTTCAGTCGTATTCTGATCTTCGTCTATCAATTGATAGTCAGGAGTAATTGTGCATTCATGTTATCGATGCTTATTATTTTTGTGGTCCGTCAAGCCATTCTATTCAGGATGACTAGGAGAAACAAACTCCGGTACCTCATCCATATCTAGGATTGGGTCAAAATAGTTGTGCTCCGCAGATCAAAATGCCAACCCAGCTTTTGATTCTGTTCTACCCTGAAGTATTACCGTCTTTATGTCAGGATTTTCATGAGAATTGCACCGACTCTTGTGAATTCTTGACGTAGTGATACTTCTCGCCATCATTACTCATTACTCGGTTCCGTGTTGTCGCAACCAAAATGCCGACAAGTGAATCATGATGTGTGAACTCAATACTCCTAGCAACTGTGTCGCTTGGTAGTTAAATGACAATAATTTCATTCTTAGTGTGTTGGTTCTTGAATCGGCATTCTAAGATAGATTGTGCTATCTAGTCCTTATTGTTGGTGCACTCTTCGATCGGTGAGTTAGGATTTTGTCAATCACTCACTCATTTGATCATATCATCTTGCCTGGAAAGCAAGATTGCTCTCGAGCTTAGTAACATATCGGTGGTTCATGATTTTCTGTATATCTTCTCAAAAGTATCACCAGGTTGTCACCTGACCGCTATGTTGAGTTCATGATCATGTTGGTTTTCCTCCAAACCACCCATTCTCCCAGAATCTGTGTGGGATACCCCTGAGCTAGTTGGTTAAGCCAAACAACAACTTGGAGAGTTGGAAGATAAAAGCTTGTCTGACTTAGTTCATGTTAAGGGATATCTTTTTGTGTGTGTGTGTGTTGAAGAAAGATGATATCTTCACCGATTGGTCCCTGTGATCAGTTAATGGACCTATCATCTTATCCAATCTTTGATTTGAGTGTGGGCTATTCTCAAATCAAATCAGAACCAACGATGTTCGTAATGTTGTCTTATTCGTGGTTGAACTCTCGAGCATACACCATTACATCTTTTGGTCTAACCAATGCTATCACCTTGTTCACCTAGTCGTGGAATTCCATTTTATGGAAATTTTGATAAATTGTTGTTGAGCCCATCGACAACATCCATATCCTCTCCATGATTTTGTCGGACATCAAGCTAGTGTTGGAAACTTGTGTAAGCATTTCTTCATGTTTCGTTCATGAAGCATATGTTTGGATGAAAGAAGTGACTACCTCTGATTCACGTGTACTTGGTGAAAGTTGCCGCCGTGAATTCGAGAAAGTTTGTCTTGCCTCCTCTGGAATCATATCAAGTCAGTCATGCATGAGCGAAGTATACATTGGTTTGTGAGACTAGCTACCTTCATTCCATATGTATCCCTAGCATACTAAGCTACTAATTGATTTGTTCAGGGAGAAGAAGTTCCTTCTTAAGAGCATGCCTTATGTAAGGACTTTGATATCCTCGATGATGGTTCCCCACCTGAACTCGGTAGTGTTTTATTATAAGACTACTACGTGGTCATGCTTGTCTGGGACAACATGTTCACATGTATGTAGCAGAAGCATCTCATGTTTTGGAGCTTGCTATCGTAGTCCATTTCCGAGAATCTCGCAACGTCATCTCGTCGATTTGTGTTGCAAACTTTAATTTTTCTTTCTAGACTTGATGAGTCTGGAATATCCTAACACCAACCAGATCTGAATCTCAGGCATATATGATGGTTGGAACGTTTTCCCAAGAACTATAATATTGGTCTCTGTATAGTCCGTTAAAGTGGATGTCGTGGCTGACGCACCCAGCCGGAAGACCTATTATTGTAGTATTTTGATTGAGGAAGTTGGCCACCTCCCCATAAGGACTTCGTAGTAATTACTCCCTAATTGTTCCATATGGATTCTTGTGCTCCCGAAGTCTGACCTTTTACTTGATGTTTTAGATACCAAACCATGTAAATGGGTTATGCTAGCACATCAAGGAGAACATTAGAAGCGGAGTGCTAAATGTCTCTCGGTCGATCATCCAGATTTTGTTTCCTCGGCCTCGCTAAGGTGAAATCTGAGAAGGTGGTATCTTCCTTTGCATCTGCATCATCCATCATTATTCATCATGGTAGTATGTTGTGTTGCCAGGATCCTTGACACGGATATTGGTAAAACCTTGATGAATATGGAAATGCTCAAGTTCTTGAGAGCACGCGCAAGTGCTAGGTGTTATCATCGCCACTAACTGGGATTGCTCTCAGCTTCTTCGGTTATGCTATAACTTTTTAAACAGTGGACTCACTCTCTACTGTTGAGCTTCTCCCCAGTTACTAAAATCATCCCTTGTGTTGTTATCAACACGGTAATCCACATCATCCATTCTAATCCGTGTATGCCATTCTACCGAACCCCTCCAAACGATCGCTCGAGATTTGCCCTAGGCTGGTATAGAGATTCTCAATGGTCTTTATATCAAAGGTAATTCCTTTTGCCACTTAAGGGGATATTTGTACAAGTCACCTTCCCTAAGGTGCCCCGTTATGGTATCATGGCAACTCAACTCGTCGCTACGTTGACAATCGTTTACCACCTTCTTAAGTGTGGAATTGTTGTCTACCTAGTGAACCCTCGCCATCTGTTCCACTACATCCCTCTAGATGTATGCCTCGTGTCTCAGCTCGGGGGATGCTGCTATGTCTCATCCCATGAGTTGATCCTCAGTTGTTCGATCTTCAAGAAGATCGATCCTTGTAGAGTCTCCTTCTTCTCTCCTTGTCATGTTGGCTGGAGTTCTCAGAGCAAGACTTCGAGACAATGATGGTGATTGAATCAACGTTCTTATGAAGTGCAACCTGGATCGTGAAGATTGTGTTAGTTTGCGTTCCCCTTCATCTTACCCTACGCTTGAATCTCGGGATGAGATTCTTGTTTAGTAGGGGTGAGCTGTCACATCCCTAGTTCTGGTATGCAGTAGGCTAGCCCTTCATGTGTTCATCATGTGTAACTTGCATTTAAACTTGAAATGGGGATTTACAAACCCTAGCACCAAAATTAAATCAAATAGGGTCAACCATAAAATCTTTTCAATAAACCAAAAAATGTCCCTAAGAAAAGTTCATGATTTCTGGTTAAGGTGGAAACCTCTGCCAAAAATGATGAATATATTCTTAGATCATTTTTGATTTTTGAATTAGGGCATTTAAATCCTATAAATAATTTTAAAACCTCTAATAATTCTGAAACTGCTTGAGGGCTGTTGGGAATAATTTCACAAGTGCCCACAGTTATTTTCAGCATTTTATCAAATGGTTTAGTATTTTACTAAATCAAAACAAAACAGAATAAATAGAAAACAGAAACAATTTAAATTAGAAAATAGAGAGAGAGTTACCTGGGTCGGCCTACCTGTTCTGGCACTATAGCGGCCCAACCCACCAAGGGCAGAGCCGTCTTCTTCCTCCTGCCAGTAGGCAGAGGGGAAGCGTGGCGCGCGCGCGTGCGTTCCCGGCCACCTCCTGCTTGCCGACGATCCCCTGGACGCGTGGACGACTTTCCCGTGTCGTCCCGATCCCGCTGACCCCCTCGCTCACTCTCCCTCTTCTCTGGCTCTTTCACTCTCGCACACGCGAGCGGCACCGTCGCCGCCGCTCGCCGCTGCCGCGGCCACAGCCACTGCCTCACCTCCCCAACGCGTCCCAAAGATCCGCCTCGACCTAATCTTCCTCCTCACCACGCCAAGCGACGCCGGGAGGCCCTGCTTCATCGTCATCGCGGTCATCTTCAACCTCGGGCACCCGAGCCCCTCACCGTCGATTCGCGCCGTCAAGGACGTCCCCAGGCCACTGACCTACTGCGCCGCCTCCCTGTG
>NC_041387.1:230071155-230108874 GCF_002162155.2 Triticum dicoccoides | reverse complement strand
CCGAGCACCTGGTTGAGCTCCTAGGGCCCGGTAGCTTCTGCTTGTGCTCTCCCTTCGCTTGGAATTGAGCTGCAGCCCCGCGCCCGCATCTAGCCGAGCTCCGGCCACCGCCATGGTTGCAGTGGCCATCGTCTCCGGCCACCCCTCAGCCTCCCGCATGATCCTATGGATGCGCGAGAGGATGCGAATCCCTCTGGTGCCTCCAGCGCGTCGAGCTAACCCCTGTAGCGCTATCCCGAGCAACTCCGGCGATCCTCCGCCGTCGGGTTTGGTCGGCGGCATCCAACTCCGGTGGCTGGTGACGTGGCACCGTCATTAGCGCCTAACTAACCCCCCTAGAGTCACTGACAGTCGGACCCGCATGTTTAACTCAGCGGGCTAATTTTCCTGGTTAAGATTAGCGGGACCCACGTGCTAGAGTTGACTGTGCTGACTTTGCAGCTGACCGACCCCACACGTCGGTTTGACCTGGACTAGCGTTGTTGACCTGCTAACCTCATGGTTATGTCATGCTGACGCAGTAAATAATTTCTGTATTTAAAATAATTCAGAAATTCCAGAAATTAGTTAGAACTTCTAAAAATCATAGAAATTCAACCATAGCTAAGAATGAAATAATTTATATATGAAAAATTATCAGAAAAATCCAATCTATCCATTTGTACCATTTTCATGCATGTTAGAACAACTATAGCTGCTGTTTAGCACAAATCATATAAATGGCATTTAAACCTTCACATATGGAGTTTGAATTTGAATCTTGGATTCAAACCAACTTCATTTAACCTATTGTTAGTTGCATTAGCTCAAATCACAGCATATTGCCATGTCATGATCATGCATCATATTGTCCATTGCATTGATTATGTTTCCTTCTGTGATGCCGGTATTGTCCCCCTCTCGATATACGTGATACTGACGATGAGATCGATGACACCGATGAAGAGATATATTATCTTCAAAAGTGCCAGGCAAGCAAAACCCCATTGTTCATTCCGATACAATCCTACTCTCTCGCTCCTACTCTCTTTTACTACATTAGGACAACAACGATTCATCTGTTACTTGCTGCGGTAGCTAAACCCCTTTATCCTCTGCATGACCTGTCATTGCCACAGTAAATAGATGAAACCCACTAGCATGACTAGGAGTTGTTTGAGCCCTGTTGTGCCTACTCAGTCATGCTTGTTTGTCATGCCTGCTACTGCTTAGAGTTGAGTCAGGTCTGATTCATCGGGGATGAATCAGAGGTGTGTGAACATGTCCTACTGTTGAGAGCTAAGTGTGTGAACATGATTTGGTAAAGGTAGCGGTGAGAGGCCATGTAGGAGTACATGGTGGGTTGTCACATTGCAGCCGTCCTCAGGAACTGATTCTGTGTTTGTGATCCATGAACAGTTACTATCACACATTGGGTTCCGGTAACTCGACCCCTCTTGACTTATTAATCAACATGATCTCTGACCAGGAGTTGCAACTAGTTTCTGGTGTTTGTAGGTAGTGTTAGTAGTCTACCAAGTGGCACCCGGTACAGGTGGGCTTGGGCAGACTAGGCACAGTGGCCCGGTGTACTAAGTGGCACCCGGATGGTGGACTTGGGAACCCTGCACACATCGTTTCGGGCCGTGAGCGACACCCCGACCGGATCTCCTTGCGGATGGAACCCGAATAGGCGATAAACCTGGACGAGAGACTTGTGTGGTTAGTCAGGCCGTGGCCGACTCCCTCGCCAGGCTTCCGCTTGAAGGTTGCCGAGATACACGAGGTGTAGATGGCGGTAAGTGGCGAGAGCGTGTGTGAAGAAGTACACCCCTGCAGCGTTAATATGATCTATTCGAATAGCCGTGTCCACGGTAAAGGACTTCTGGGTTGCCTGTACAGTTCATAGACAAGTGAAAGTGGATACTCTAAAATACGCAAGATAAGCGTGAGTGCTATGGATGGCATTCTCGTAGGGAGACGGGAGCAGATCCATAGTGGTGTATTGATATGGTGAATATGTGGACTCGTGTGCGCCACCTCAAAAGAGTTACTTGCAGTCGTAGTTCAGGATAGCTACCGAGTCAAAGCTGGCTTGCTGCAGTTAAACTCCACCACTCCTTTGTTGATAATGATGCATATGTAGTTAGTTCTGATGTAAGTCTTGCTGGGTACATTTGTACTCATGTTGCTTAGTTTATGTTTTTTGCAGAGAGACTTCAGTCTCGCTAGTAGTTCCACGTGGACTTCGACGTTTAGCTTGTTACCTCAGCTACGATCTTGTGCCCTCGGCAGGATCTGATAGATAGACAGGCTTCTCAACCTTTTTCATTTGTAGATGTCTGTACCTAGAAATGTTAAGCTTCCACTTGTGTTTGACTTGTTTGCTCTGAATGTTGGGTCATGAGACCCACGTTTGTAATATCTCGCTCCTCGGAGCCTATTCAATAATATACTTGAGTCGTAGAGTCATGTTGTGATGCCATGTTGTATTTGCACATATCGAGCATATTGTGTGTATGTTATTGAAATGCTTGGTATGTGTGGGATCTGACTATCTAGTTGTTTATCCTTGGTAGCCTCTCTTACCGGGAAATGTCTCCTAGTGTTTCCACTGAGCCCTAGTAGCTTGCTACTACTCCGGAACACTTAGGCTGGCCGGCATGTGTCCTGCTTCGTTCCTGTGTCTGTCCCTTTGGGGAAATGTCACGCGGTGTCTACCAGAGTCCTATTAGCCTGCTACATCCCGGTTTTACCGGAGTCCTGCTAGCCCAGTTGCTACAGCCCAGATTCACTCGCTGATGACCGACACGTTCGTTGTTGGGTCATGTAAGCCTGTCCCTGTAAGTTAGTGCCACTTTGGGTTCACGACTAGCCATGTCAGCCCGGGTTCTTTGTCATATGGATGCTAGCGGCACTATCATATACGTGAGCCAAAAGGCGCAAATGGTCCCGGGCCAGGTAAGGTGGCACCCGTGGGAATACCGTGCGTGAGGCCGCAAAGTGATATGATGTGTTACATGCTAGATCGATGTGACTTAGGATCGGGGTCCTGACACGCTCACATGGCCGTTCGCGGTCTGGGGGCTGGACATCTTGGGACCATTCCCTCGGGCGACAGGGGGCTATCGATACCTCTACATCGCCATCGACAAGTTCACCATGTGGGGGAGGAAGAAGGCGTGCGCACCATCCCAGTTGGGTCAGCCGTCAAGTTCATCAAGGGAATCAAGAGCCGGTTTGGGGTCCCCAATTGCATCATCACCGACAACGGCTCGCAGTTCACCAGCAACCTTTTCAAAACATATTGTGCTAACATTGGAACACAAATCTGCTACGCCTCAGTAGCGCACCCATGGAGCAATGGACATGCTGAGAGGGCCAATGCGAAAGTCCTGAGGGGCCTCAAGACCCAGATCTTCAAGAAGAAGCTCGAGGCCTGCGGCAGGGGTTGGCTCGATGAGCTGCAGTCCGTGTTGTGGTCCATCCGTACCATCGCGACCAAGCCAACAGGACAAATGTCGTTCTTCCTCATCTACAGAGCATAAGCGGTTCTCCCTCACGAGGTCAAGCATCGCTCCACGCGGGTCCTAGCGTTCTATGAGACGCAGCAGGACGCCACGCGGAGGATGGATCTCTTGCTGGGGGAGGAACGCCGTCAAGCCTCGCTTTGAGCAGCGAGGTACCAGCGGTGCTACGGCGGTACCACTGCCGCAGCGTCCGCTCCAGGACGTTAGAGGTGGGTGATCTCATCCTGAGGCGGGTGCTCTCCAGGGAGGGGCTGCACAAGCTCTATCCCATGTGGGAGGGCCTATTTCGGATTGCCCGTGTCTCTAGACCTGGCGCCGCACGCCTGGAGACACAGGACGGTGTCCCCATCCAGAATGCTTGGAACATCTAGCACCTCCAGAAGTTCTAACCCTAAAGAAAGGCTCCAGCCTGTGAAGCAAGGCTCCGGCCTGTGAAGGTCTCCGCTCGTGACACCCTCACGTAATAATGAGCGGGGATGTACACGCCCCGGAGTCTCCTGAGAGCCGCCCTGGGGCCTCATGGGGGCTCCCTCCCACGTCCTAGTGGCAGCACATAGCTCCGTGCTGGTGAGAAGACTAGATTAGGTGCCGGACTTGGCTTTTTATTTGCTTTCTAAAGTTGCTTGCAGTTTTTTAGAAATCTTTCAATGGATTTGGTATTATTGAACTCTGGCTCCTAGAGTTGCTTTCTTCCCGAGTTGTTTCTGCCTGAGGGCGTGAAGGAGGCGGTAGTCGCCCGTTGTTTCCTCTCGCTCAGCTCGTGCGTGGGGCTAGGCCGGTGTGTGCGCCTCAGGCACGCCTTCGCGCGCACGCACCACGCTGAACCCTTGTGTTTTTGCCTCATCCTCGCGAGGAGCCCTCGATCAAGCTCACGGGCACCAGCACACCTCATATCCGTGCCTCTCAGGCAGTGCGATGCTATTCGTCAAGCTGAAGCTAATCTATGACAGGGGACTCATGCAAGAGGGAGTGAGCCGCTTGACAGTTTTTTCTTTTTCGAGAGCAGCCCTGCAGTGGCTCCGCAGCAGCTCTCGAGACCCCACGTCAAGGTGGCCCCATTGAGTGCCTTAGGCCAAGCCTCGCGAGGCAGCGAACTACTACGTACATACCAACCTAAGTCATCCTACCCTTGCATACCCAGAGCACACACATTACGACACAACATTAAGGCAAAAAGCATAGCATAAGGGCATAACTGCCATGATTCATTACACAACATCCTTTTTTCGAATTACATGAGAAGGAAAGGCTACACAAGGGGGGCTTGAAAGCGTGCGAACCCGGCACCAGCACCGCATCCTTAAGCAGCACCTCAAGGTGGTGGCCTTGAGCCCAAGTTCGCCAGCCCCCAGCCTCATGCTGGGCTCCTCTCCAGCTTCACTGGGGAGCCGCGGCGGGATGAACCACCAGCATCCTCGACACGAGCACGACGAGGCGTAGGCCGGTCATAACCACCGCTACTTGAGCTCTCGTCCGAGGAAGAGCGGCCATCACGGGAGGAGGAGCACGCGCCGTCGAGCCCAAGCTCGCCGTCACCTCCATCGTCGTCGCTGCCGTCCTCAGGGCAGAACCCCACGCGGCGGCTTCCTCCCTGAACACCCTCACGTAGAGGGTCGCCAGGCCGTCGTACATGAAGTGGAGGGTGCACCTTCCGCCTAGGCCACGCGCGCGGGCGAAGGTCTGCAAGCCGCGGGTTAGGACCACGCTGCCGGAGGCGGTGACCTTGGTACCAACCCACGAGGCTCTGCTGCAGCACCCGTCAGCCTGCAGCCAGAGGCCATCGAGCCCCGAAGAAGGAAGCTCGCCGTAGGAGAAGCGTGGGAGCCGGAGCGAGGTGCCAGCCGAGCTCTCCGACCAAACCACAAACTCAGGGAGCACGTCCGGCGAAGAAAATTGCGGTCGAGGTGGGCGCACGATCACGGCGTGCCTCCCTTCATCATGGCGGCTGCTTCGAAGCCGGTGGCCCCCGCCGCAGGAAGAGGTGCCATTGCGGGCTCCTAGAGCAACGCTGCCTCTGGGGGGTGCACGCCCACGCCTCTTGGATGCTGCCGGAGGGACCGCAGGGTGATTGCGGGGACGGCCATGGCCCCTCTTGGGAGGAGGAGACGCTAGCCCTCCTTGGAGGCCATCCCCTTCTCAGCCGCTGAAAACCTCTTTGGCGACGCCATCGGAGCAAGACAAAGAGGAGAGAAGCAGACGGGAGTAAGAGAAACGAAAGATGGGCGGGGGCTTTGCCCCTCCCTCACATTTATAGCCAAGGGAGGCCAACCGCCGGCCTCCACGACCTCGCGCCATCATGACCTTCTGCATGCCGCATCGACCAGTCAAGTCGAGCAGTTGCCGAGGCAGCGTGAGGAAGCGGAGTCGCCCATGTCCCATCAATCGCCACGCGTCATCAAGGTCGCAGGCGGTTAGGGCCCACGGCGCTCCGCACATGACCTTTGGATTCGCCTGGAAGCCAAGTCCGAGCACGCCTTGGGCCCCGGGGCTACTATCGGAGTCCTAGATTCGGGGGTATCCAGCCCTGCCTGCCTGCGGCCCACCACGTGTCTTCATCGACGGCCTAGGACAGCCCAGCTTCAACACTAACGCCACAAGACCCTCGCGAGGAGCCATGCCTCGCGAGGCGAACAACGCCAAGACTCCCGAAGGAATTGGCCTCCTCAGGAGGGCTCCTAAGGGGCGGAGAGTTCTATGCAAGCTACCTCACGAGGCTCAGCTGACGTGAGCCATGACGACCAAGGCCAGGCGGGCGCCAGGTGGGCGATAGGTGGGCGCAGAGCACATGCTTCCTCTTTGGTTAAAAGGAGTAAAGCCACAGGCACAGAGACCCGAGGAATCGGCCAAAGGTTTCCATTCTGGTGCAACAAGATCAAGACCGCCAGGACGGCAGGACGGAGGTCATCGACAAGCCCACCGCAGCGTCACGACCAGAGGCTTTTCACAGGCGAAGACTACTTTTGTCAGGATAGACTGTACTACTTGTCCCCTTTCAAATCCGGCCGTTGTGGGAACCCTTCCCGCTCATATTTTGGAAGAGGACCAAGGCCGATATAAATAGGACTAGCCACCACCATAGGAAGGGAGAGGAGATAAGAACAACTAGAGCTGGCATACACCACACCGGCCCAAGAACACCTCACCTCCTGAGGCTTGTTCATCCTCTGTACCAGTTCATCCATAGCCCTCCGAGGCAATCCACCACACCACACTGGATTAGGGTATCACACCACAATGGTGGCCCAAACCAGTATAAATCTCTGGGTCTTTGTGTCTCTTTGAGCTCGACGCATTAGGCTTAGGAGGATCGCGAGTAGGCAGGCTGGGCAGGTTGAGATCTCCACACGCACCCCAGAGTTTGAACCTCTCAAGGGTTGCCGTGTCCCTAAATCTGATAAGCAAGAAGTCCAGAGCAGCCCCGCCAGAAACCAAGAAGGTGTCCGTCAAGGAGGATGGCACGGGTGGAGCTTTTACCATAAGCTCCAACCTTGACAGCAAATAGGAACACGCGCTTGTCGCCTTCTTGCGAGCGAATGTCGACGTGTTTGCGTGCCAAGCATCCGACATCCCCGGTGTTCCCAGGGAGGTGATTGAGCACCATCTTGATGTCTGCCCTCATGCATGGCTTGTCAAGCAGAAGGTCAAAAAGCAAGCTTTGGAGCGACAAGAGTTTATCATCGAGGAGATCAAGATGTTGGAGGTGGAAGGTTTGGTGAAGGGAATACTCCACCCGACATGGTTGGCTAATCCAGTAGTAGTACATAAGGCGAATGGGAAGTGGAGGCTATGTACAAAGGATTCTTTCCCATTGCCACGTATCGACCAGATAGTGGACTCCACAGCTGGGTGCGACCTGCTGTCGTTCCTTGATGCTTACTTAGGATATCATCAGATCTTCATGATGAAGGAAGATGAAGAAAAGACCGCGTTCATCACCCCATGTGGTACGAACTGTTTCGTACGGACGCTTTCGGGTTGAAGAGCGCTGGTTCAACATTCACCCGAGCGGTCCAAATCGGTTTTGAGCCCTAGCTCCATAGAAATATGGAAGCTTACATGGATGATATAGTGGTCAAAACCAAAGACAAGGCCACGCTCGTGCAAGACCTGGAAGAAACCTTTGCAAATTTGCACAAGATCAACCTCAAGCTCAACCCAGCAAAGTGTGTGTTCGGTGTCCCGTCTGGAGAACTTCTTGGGTTCTTCGTGTCTCAACAAGGAATCGAAGCGAGTCCCTACAAGATCAAAGCCATTGAGCAGATTGAGGCGCCCCGGTGAGTCAAGGAGGTCCGTAGGCTTGTCGGCTGCGTTGCTACCCTAAGTAGGTTTATCTCAAGTCTGCTGAGTGTGCCCTCCACTTTTTCAAAATTTTGAAAAAGGCGGGTCCAAGGAAATGGACTCCAGAGGCAGAGGCAATGCTACAAGATCTAAAGAGTTACCTCTCCTCTATGCCGATACTAGTCGCGCCCAAACCACAAGAGTCGTTACTGCTGTAATTGGCAGGAACAAATCAAGTGGTTAGTGATGCGCTAGTGGCAGAGAGAGAAGCTGAGGAAGAGGCAACAACGACGGCAGCTAAGCCATCGGATGAGGAACCAGGGCCGTCAGGGTCTGATGCCAACAAGGCAAAGTCCCCGGCAGGTCCCGGTGCTGGCTAGAAAGAATCTGCGCAAATGGGTGAAGTAAAGCAGAAGAAGAATGTGGTGCAACACCCAGTATACTTTGTCAGCTCCCTCTTGCAGGGGGCTAGGTCAAGGTACTCTAGCATGCAGAAGTTGCTTTTCGGCCTTCTTATGGCCTCGAGAAAGCTACGCCACTATTTTCAAGCACACGAGATCACCATCGTCACTAGCCTCCCGTTGCAACGAATCTTGCACAACCCAGATGCAACTGGGACGATTCTAGAGTGAGCGTTGGAGTTGTCGAGCTTTGGGCTCAAATTTGAAAGTACTTCGACGATCAAGAGCAGCGCTTTGGCAGAATTCATAGCAGAATGGACGTCTACGCCCAATGAAAGTTCAATGGACCACCCTTCCTGGCAAGGAGGCAAGTAGTTATTGGATTATGTACTTTGACAGGGCCTTCTCCTTACCAGGTGCTTGTGCCGACGTGCTGCTCATCACACCCACCGGAGAGCGCCTCAAGTATGTGGTCCAAATGCACTTTCCCCGGGAGAGGTCGACGAACAACACCGCGGAGTATGAGAGGTTGCTTGCCGGTGTCATGATCGCAGCGGACCTCGGAATTAGGAAGCTTATTGTCAGAGGAGATTCGCAACTTATTGTCAATCAAGTCAACAAGGATTATCAGAGCCCGTTGATGGAGGCTTATGGGGATGAAGTGAGGAAATTGGAAGAGCGCTTTGACAGTCTACAAGCAGAGCATGTTCCTAGAGCAGAGAATAGCATTGCTGATGAGTTGTCAAAGCGCACTTCCCTCAAGCTACCTGTGGAACCAGGTACCTTTGTGCTTCAATTAACTCAGCCATCCGTGGAATCATTAGGAGAGAAGAACAAGCGAAGGAAGGCGGACCCCAACAAATACTTTCCCGCAGAGCTCCCAGGAGCCGGCGATAAGGAAGTTCCCGGGTACCCAAGCTTGCCGGGGAGCAGCAGCCTCCGACAGAGTCCCGAGCTCTTGCCGTCGAGACAGCTGCCCCCGCGGCAGAAGACATGCCTTTAGACCTCGCCGTCGAGACTAAGGCTCCGGCATGGGCACAACATATAGTGCGTTTCCTCCAAACATGGGAGCTCCCTGAGGAGCAAGAAGAAGCAGAGAAAGTAGCCCGTTGTTCTAGCATGTAGGAGTTTGTAGATGATGTCCTATAGAGAAGGAGGCTGAACAACGTGAAATTCAAGTGTATTTCTCAAGGGGACGGACTGGAGCTGTTGGCAGAGATACATGGAGGCATATGTGGCTCACACATAGGGTCAAGAGCCCTTGCCGGCAAAGCATTCCGGCAAGTTTCTTCTGGCCCACTGCCCTCCAAGATGCGACGGCACTGGTAACCAAGTGTGAAGCGTGACAGTTTCATTCTAAGAAGCTTCATCAACCAGCTCAAGCCCTTCAAACAATCCCTCTTTCCTGGCCATTCTCGGTCTGGGGACTCGATATACTGGGCCCCTTTTCCTGTGCCGTCGGGGGCTTTGAGTACTTGTACGTTGCAATTGACAAGTTCACAAAGTGGCCAGCTAGCGAGAAAGGTGACATCGCAGTCGGCCATCAAGTTCTTCAAGGGACTTGTTTGTCGTTTTGGTGTGCCAAATAGAGAAATCACTGACAAAAGGCACAGAGTTTATGAGTCGCACCTTCATGCAGTATATCTAGGACCTTGACAGCAAAGTTTGTTTTGCTTCTATTGCTCATCCAAGAAGCAATGGCTAGGCGGAAAGGGCAAATGGTGAGGTGTTGTGAGTCCTCAAAACGAGAACTTTTGACAGGCTGCGCAAGTGTGGAAGTCGCTGGATTGATGAATTGCCAACAGTTATTTGGTCAATCAGAATGACACCAAATCGAGCCACTGGCCAGACACCCTTTGCCCTGGTATACGGGGCAGAAGCAGTTCTCCCGACGGAACACATATACGGGTCACCTCGAGTGCTCGCTTATGATGAGCTTGAGCAAGAGCAGTTGCGCCAAGATGATGCAACGCTCCTTGAGGAAGATCGTATTCGAGCTACTATGCGAGCCGCTCGCTATCAGCAAGCCTTGCCTCGCTATCATAGCCACAAGGCTCACGACCGAAGCCTTAAGGAAGGCGACCTTGTTCTTTGGTGTGTTTAGTTCGCCAAGAATTCAAACAAGTTCACGCCAAACTGGGAAGGCCCCTATCGGGTGATACGAGTCACCAGGCCTGGCGCAGTCCTCCTGGAGACCAAAGATGGCATTCCAGTGAGCAACTCCTAGAATATCGAACATCTTTGCAAGTTTTACCCATAGGGCGCGGTTGCCACGAGCTCCGGCAACCCCCTTTTTGTACTAGCCTTGCCGGCAAGGCATGTAACCCTATGAGCAAAGCCAGGCGCAGACCCTGTGCGTAGCCGGATAGTTTTTAGTATATACAATTTCCTCCTAGTTTCCATGTTTATATATGTATATGTATGCATGCATGCTTGCCCAGGATATTGTGCTACCTTTGATTCTAACAGATGCTGGATAACCACCAAGGCTTCGTGCGCCCGTCCTCTCCTCCTTTCAGCCGTAGTAACAACGCCTTGACAAGAAATTGAGAAGATTGCTCGGCACGGCGGTCGGTGTCAAAACCGGCAGATCTCGGGTAGGGGGTCCTGAACTGTGCGTCTAAGGATCGAAGGTAACAAGGAGGCAGGGGACACGATGTTTACCGAGGTTTGGGCCCTATTAATGGAGGTAATACCCTACTTCCTGCTTGATTGACTTTGATGAGTATAGGGGTTACAAGAGTTGATCTACCCCGAGATCGTAATGGCTAAACTCTAGATGTCTAGCCTGTATGATTGTGATTGTCCCTATGGACAAAACCCTCTGGTTTATATAGAGACCGGAAGGATCTAGGGTTGTACAGAGTCAGTTGCAGAGAAAGGAAGGTACATGATCCGAATGCCAAGCTTGCCATCCATGCAAAGGAGAGTCCCATCCAAACACGGGGAAAGGTCTTTAATCTCATATCTTCACGCCCATTAGTTCGGCCCATATCACATAGCCCGGACGGCCGAGGACCCCTTAGTCCAGGACCCTCCCATTAGCCCCTGAACCAAACTTCGATGATAATGTATCCGGCACGCAGGTTGTCTTCGGCATTGCAAGGCGGGTTCCCCTTCCGAATACTCCAAAGAAGCTTTCCGCACACAAGAGCTGTATCCGGCCCTGCTTAACACGTACAACCCTAAGCTGTAAAAAGCAACAATACTTAAAATAAGTCACGTCTATGGGCCACTTTTTCGGCGAGACATTATGTTCTGGCCTGATTATTATTCTGGACCGTTTTACAGCCTCGTTTCGCATTTTGAGGCACATCCAATGACACGTCTTGTCAAAGCAGAGATCGTGCCCCATTATCACGTGATTCTCATCAATAGGAGTTTTGGGTAATCCAACCATGTCGTTCACACGTCCCCTTGGGAATCGGCGAGATTTAAGGCTTATGAGGGGGCGCTTGATATTCGCTGCCTCTATAAGAGGACAAAAACCCATCTGTTCACCTCACGCCTTCTTCTTCCTCTGCCTTTCAATCCCCCGAGCTCCAGCGCCCAAGTTCCAATCTTTCCTTCCGCCCCAACTTCTCCAGCAATGGCCATATCTGGTTTTCACGGCAAGTGGATGGCCTCCTCCGTAACGGAGAAGAACATCTAGGATCTGCGGGAGGCGAGGTACCTGACGACGAAGATCAAACACAGGCTTCCAACACCAGGGCAAGTCATCCCCACCGCGGAGCCCAGCGAAACGATGGTATTTATCCCTCACTTCCTCCGAGGACATAGATTCACCCATCACCCCTTCGACCGAGGCCTCATGTACTACTACGGGCTGGATTTCCACAATCTGGCCACAAATTCCTTCCTCCACATCTCAACATTTATCGTCTTGTGTGAAGCATTTCTACATGTCTATCCACACTTTGGCTTATGGCTCAAGGTTTTTAATGTGAAGTCGAAGGTGGTTGAAGGCCAGCACGCTGAGTGCGGCGCACCATGGTGAGAATGCTCAACTATGTTACCTGGCCCAAAGGGAGATTTGTGGATAATGTCAAGGTGTGGCAGCAGGAGTGGTTCTATATCACGGAACACCACGGCACCAAGTGGGCTGCTGCTCCTGCCTTCAAATCTGGACCTCCGCTGCGGCTCGCATCCTGGACCAACAAGGGCCTAGATTGGGGGTCCCTTGATGAAGTGTCAAAGCTGCAGAAGAGTATCAAGAGCATGATAAAAAAGGACATCACTCTTGCCGATGTGATTCAGGTGATGCTTATCTGCCGAGCTCTCCCTTGCCAATGACAGCCTCTCAAAATGTGGGAGTTCAATCCGGCGGGGCCACAGACCCTGCAGCACTTCTTTGGCACAACGCACAAAGGGATCTGGAAGCTGCTCTTTAAGAAGCAGAAGACGTGGCCACAGACGTCCGATGACACTGACCTCGACTGCAACAATCCGGCATCCCCAATAAGTATCATATTTCTGAACAATACTTAGCTTGTCGCTCTTAGGGAGGGGTCCTCAAAATTCCATCTCTTGAACAGGACTAGATAAAGAAGGTCGAGCAGATTAAGTGCCCGGCCATGCTCCCCGAAAACCCAGCCGATCCTTTGTTAATGAAGATGCTGGTCCGGGCGTCCTACTAGGCATTGACAAAGAAGGACAAGAAGAAGAAGACCAAGGAAGCCAAAGGCGGCCTCCATCCCGAAGAAACTTCGGGCGCCGTGTCCGGAAGAACCGAAGCTCCTTCCTCTCACGAGGAAGACGAATACGAGGACAAGGAGGAGGATGAGGAGGAAGCAGAGAACCCTCCTCCCAAAGGGAAAATGAGAGCGGCCTCCGTATATCCAGAGGAGGGGGCGTCCAAGGAGGGAAGTATATCACTCTCTGATGACCCGGATTCTGGCACCGAGGCCGTTCCCAAGCACCTCCCCCGCACCAAGCCCCTTGCCGAATCGTGAGTACCCTTAGATGTCTTGTATACATCTAATCTTCTTTATGGATTATAAGATTGATATCCAATTTCATATTCCAGTCCGGCTCGCAACATTCCTCAAGAATCATCGTCGTCGGGGGATCATTCACTGGAGAAGATGGAGAGCGAGACGCCTCCACAAGCTTCCCTGCCTCCTAGGGTGGACGATCCTGAGGTGTCATCCCCAAGGATTTCTCTGAGCTCCGAAGAAGTGCGGGAAAGGAGGAGACCGGCCGTGGGGGTCCTGGGTCATCCAACCCTCAGCAGGGTACTGTTCCGGAGACCCAAATGGTTTCGGAATTGGATCGGTAGCCCCCACTGTAGGAGGGGGAGACAGCAACCTCTACGAAAGCAGAGGCGCCAAACAAGCTGATGGATGCACTTATAGGTGCATCCGTCTTGGAGGAGCACCGTACCTTAAAGGGTATGGTGGTTGTAAAAGTTCGGCTCGCTAAGAGTGGACTGGATGAAGCCTTCACGAGCCTACTAACATGCTTCGAGGTATGCGATGTAATGTCTTTTAGCCACTTTCCATAAAAAATCCTCCTATATATGGATAGTAGCCCCTGACACTATGTTTGGCCAATGAAGGAGGGCCAACAGAGGGTCTATAGGTATCCGCAGTAAATAACATACTTAGCCTTTTTGATAAAACTCAGGCTTCACTATTAGCAGCGACCGCTCAGGCTGCCAAAGTTTCTGAACTGAAGCGGAAACTGTAGCTGGTCGATGAGGACAATATCCGGATTAATAAGTGGCTTGACGGAGCACAAGGTATATGCCAAGTGCTCCATCTTCCATTGAATTAAGTGAAGCTCATGCACTGTTATATGCATAATTACAGATGGCGCTGCTGAGGTCAAGACCCTCAGGAGTGACCTTGCCCACGCGAAGGAGCATGCAAGGGTGAGCAATGCGGCCGGTGAGAAAGCGGCTGCCGATTTGAGCGATGAACAGACCACCCGGAGCTAGTTTGAGGAGCGCCTATCCAAGATTGAGCAAGAGCTCAAGGACGCAACTCGCAAGTGCGACCTCCTCGAGGAGGGAATAAAGCGAAGGCGGTCGAACTCGCCAAGGCCCTTCAGGACACCCAAGAGGCGAGGTCCGAATCCCAAGCGGCTCGCGAGGAGCTCCGACGGGCCGGACAGATATCGATCGGTAAGCCCTTTCTTTTATAGTCTAGGTTTGGCGATCAGAGGTATGCCTTACTTAATAGACTATGGAGTTCTCCAGACTCCTTTTCGGATCTACCGAAGAGCGCTGCTGATGCAGCACAATTCTACCGGGCCCAGGAGGGGCATGCGACGGAGAAACTGTTCTGGTCGCGATGTGCGACGCAGGAGCGTTCGACGCTGCTGAATGACCAGATGGAGCAGTGGGCCGACTTGCACAAGATGTCCTAAGCGGCCATGAAGGAGCTTATACTCCGGCTGTGGCCGGCTGAACCCGTTCCGAGCTGTTATTTTGGCCTAGTGCAGCGACTCATTAATGTCGTTCCCCGAATTGATGCCGTCAAACGGTCGGTGTGCATAGAATGTGCACAAGGGGCCTTCTCCCATGTCAAGGTGCACTGGGCCAAGATGAAAGCTACCGTTGTCACGGTGGAGGGTCCTCCCAAAGGAAAGCTGCCAGAGTGTTATTTAAACGACGTCCTACAGGGTGCTCGCTTGATAGAGGGTCAATGCTCAAAGGACATTATATTTGAATGAATGAATCTGAATGACCCGGTCATGTGTATTATAAATATTAAGGCTTTGTAATATATTTGTGCCATCATCTGAAGTTGATTTACTCATGTGCGGCCGTTTACGTATGCCTGAAAGTTTTCCAGTCGTCGGCTTCGGCCCCCACGTAGATACTACCGGGGTGTTCGGAATAGCACATTAACACTCTTGACCCAATGTCTCGGTCCATGATGGAGGTGTTAGTGCGGGCAACTAGGCCATCGGACTATACGGCTTTGCCTCTCTCACTTAGCCATAGGAGTTTTACAATGGGGCTATAAAATAGCCCCTAGTAAGTATGTTACTATCTGAATGTGGATGTGTTACGTATATGACTGGAAAAATAGTCCTTCGTTTAATACGGAAAAATCACTAAAGATTTTAGTAAGTCACCGAGCGGCTGACCAGCTCTCACCTTATCATGACAGTCAATTTTCAGCTTTCTCTACTGAGGTGCTTGACCGGATGAACCAGAGACACAATCGCACTAGTTCTCCCTTTACTACCCTAGCCGAACAAACTGAACATAAGGTAGCAAACATAGGAGCCGGACAACCCAACTATTGACCCAAGACATAATTCGGAGCTGATGCATATAATGCCAAGTTCAGGACGCCGAAATGTCCTACAAAACTGTTCGGGATTTTTGTTTAGTGGAACATATGTGGTCGTATAGAGCCCCTAGCAATGGGTGTCGAGGTATGTGAGACAACTAGAGAGATGGAGTAGGGTTTTATGAATAAAGTTGATACAGACAGATTGTCCCAACTAGGATCTGATTTGATACATCAAAACATGATCTTACATAGAGTATCATAAGTACAAGATTCAATTTACATGCTAGGGGTCTAATAATAAGGACAAAAGATTAGTACAGGTCCTTTAAATAAAGTTGGGTCCAAAGAGTTCTTTGGATATCCTGCCACACGTCTGCGCCGCTTTCGCCTTGTAGAGAGGGGTTCCTTTGAAGGGAACGGTCTTCGGTTATCCGCACAAAACCGGGATCAAAGAGAGTCCTTGTAAGTCCCTCAGATATATAGGTTCGAGTGCACTTGTGGGAGGAGAGGAAAATAGCCGAAGAAAGGTGGAAGGTCATACAGGGTCAAACCATACTATAGACATGTTCGTATTGTGCCTTCATTGATGCCCAAGGTATTTTGAGTATGTACTGATGCATGTCCGGTACAAATTCCTCTGTTGTGCGTGGCGATCGATGGAGGCGAAACTGCTAGTCTAGCTCCGTAAGTACCAAGCCATCAGCTTGCGGGACTGACCTGACTTTTTTAGCAAAGTCTGGCAGCCTGATGGCCGATGAAGTATGCGACTTGAGGGGGCACTCTGTATTTCGGCTCCGAGAGCCGCAGTGTGCTCCTCGGTACGGAGGGAGTGTTCCGTGTTCCTGTTAACCGTTATGACACCGCGTGGACCGGGCATTTTGAGCTTTAAATAAGCATAGTGCGGAACCGCATTGAATCGAGCAAAAGCGGTCCATACAAGCAATGCGCGATAGCCACTTCAGAAGGGTATGATATCGAAGATCATGTCTTCACTGCGGAAGTTGTTTGGCGAGCCGAATACAACCTCCAATGTTATCGAGCCCAAGCAACGAGCCTCTATGCCAGGTATTACTCCTTTAAAGGTAGTTTTAGTGGGCTTGATCCTTGATAGATCAATACGCATTTTGCGGACGGTGTCCTGGTAGAGCAGGTTAAGGCTACTGCCAGCATCCATGAGGACTTTTGTGAGATGGAATCCGTCAATGATTGGGTCGAGGACCAAAGCTGCCGACCCTCCATGACAGATACTGGTCGGATGGTCCTTTCAATCAAAGGTGATCAGGCAGGTTGACCATGGGTTGAATTTTGGGGCGACCGGCTCTATAGTGTAGACACCCCTTAATACACGCTTGCGCTCCCGTTTGGGGATGTGGGTGTGATACGTCCATTTTGCATCATGCTTTTATATCGATATTTATTGCATTATGGGCTGTTATTACACATCATATCACAATACTTATGGCTATTCTCTCTTGTTTTACAAGGTTTAACATGAAGAGGGAGAATGCCGGCAGCTGGGATTTTGGGCTGGAAAAGGAGCAAATATTGGAAACCTATTCTGCACAGCTCCAAAAGTCATGAAACTCCATGAAAGTCATTTTTGGAATTAATGATAATTATTCAGCAAACGAAATACCTGCGGGGGGCACCCACCGTCCACGAGGCTGGGGGCGTGCCTACCCTTAAAGGGCGCACCCCACTGCCTCGTGGGCCACCTGGCAGCCCTCCGGTGCCCATCTTCATCTATATGAAGCCTTTTACCCTGGAAAAAATCATAAGCAATCTTACGGGACGAAACTCCACCGCCACGAGGCGGAACCTTGGCGGAACAAATCTAGGGCTCCGGCGGAGCAGTTCTGCCGGGGAAACATCCCTCCGGGAGGGGGGAAATCATCACCATCGTCATCACCATCGATCCTCTCTTCGGGAGGGGGTAAATCTCCATCAACATCTTCACCGGCACCATCTCCTATCAAACCCTAGTTCATCTCCTGTATCCAATCTTTGTACCAAAACCTCAGTTTGGTACCTGTGGGTTGCTAGTAGTGTTGATTACTCCTTGTAGTTGATGCTAGTTGGTTTATTTGGTGGAAAATCAGATGTTCAGATCCTTAATGTATATTAATACCCCTCTAATTATTAACATGAATATACTTTGTCAGTAGTTACGTTTGTTCCTGAGGACATGGGTGAAGTCTTGCTATTAGTAGTCATGAGAATTTGGTATTCGTTCGATATTTTGATGAGATGTATGTTGTCTCACCTCTAGTGGTGTTATGTGAACGTCGACTACATGACACTTCACCATTATTTGGGCCTAGAGGAAGGCATTGGGAAGTAATAAGTAGATGATGGGTTGCTAGAGTGACAGAAGCGTAAACCCTAGTTTATAAGTTGCTTCGTAAGGGGCTGATATGGATCCATATGTTTCATCCTATGGTTAGGTTCACCTTAATACTTATTTTGTAGTTGCGGATGCTTGCAATAGGGGTTAATCATAAGTGGGATGCTTGTCCAAGAAAGGGCAGTACCCAAGCACCAGTCCACCCAGATATCAAATTATCAAAGTAATGAACGTGAATCATATGAGCGTGATGAAAACTAGCTTAACGATAATTCCCATGTGTCCTTGGGAGCGCTTTTCTCTATATAAGAATTTGTCCAGGCTTGTCCTTTGCTACAAAAAGGATTGGGCCACCTTGCTGCACCTTATTTACTTTCATTGCTTGTTACTTGTTACAAATTATCCTAACACAAAACTATATGTTAACTACAATTTCAGTGCTTGCAGAGAATACCTTACTGAAAACCGCTTGTCATTAACTTCTGCTCCTCGTTGGGTTCAACACTCTTACTTATCGAAAGGACTACGATAGATCCCCTACACTTGTGGGTCATCAAGACTCTTTTCTGGCACCGTTGCCGGGGAGTGAAGCGCCTTTGGTGAGTGGAACTTGGTAAGGAAACATTTATATAGTGTGCTGAAATTTACTGTCACTTGTTACTATGGAAACTAATCCTTTGAGGGGCTTGTTCGGGGTATCTTCACCCTGACCAGTAGAGCAAAGAGTTTCTCCTCAACCTACTGAACCTATTTAAAATGTTTACTTTGAAATCCTTTCGGGTATGGTAGAGAAACTGCTAGCTAATCCTTCTACAGGAGATGGAACATTACATCCCGATTTACACCTTATCTATGTGGATGAAGTTTGTGGATTATTTAAGCTTGAAGGTATGCACGGTGATGTTGGTAAGAAGAAGGTCTTCCCTTTATCTTTGAAGGGAGGTGCATTGACATGGTATAGGCTATGTGATGATATTGGATCTTGGGACTATAAACGACTGAAATTGGAATTTCACCAGATGTTTTATCCTATGCATCTTTTTCATCGTGATCGTAATTATATATATAATTTTTGGCCTCACGATGGAGAAATCATCGCTCAAGCTTGGGGGAGGCTTAAGTCAATGTTATATTCATGCCCCAATCATGAGCTCTCAAGAGAAATGATTATTTAAAAAATTTATGCTCGGCTTTCTCTCAATGATCGCACCATGCTCGATACTTCTTGTGTTGGGTCTTTTATGATGAAGAATATTGAATTCAAATGGAATTTCTTGGAAAGAATTAAATGCAACTCTGAAGATTGTGATTCTGACGATGGTAAGGAGTCAGGTATGACACCTAAGTTTGATTGTGTTAAATCTTTTATGGATACCGGTGCTTTTCGTGGATTTAGCACTAAATATGGACTTGACTCTGAGATAGTAGCTTCTTTCTGTGAATCATTTGCTACTCATGTTGATCTCCCTAAGGAGAAGTGGTTTAAATATAATCCTCCCACTGAAGTAAAAGTAGTTGCACCTGTTACATTTGAAGAAAATATTATCACTTATAGTGATCCTATTGTTCCTACTACTTATGTTGAGAAACCACCTTTCCCTGTTAGGATAAAGGATCATGCTAAAGCTTCAAGTGTGGTTCATAATAATAATACTAGAACATATACACCTCCTGAGCAAATTAAAGTTGAACCTAGTATTGCTATGGTTAAAGATCTCTTGACCGAGAATATTTATGGGCATGTTATTCATTTCTATGATGAAGCTGCTAATATTGCTAGACTCGATGCTAAGATACATAGACCTGTTGTAGGCATGCCTGTTATTTTTGTTAAAATAGGAGATCATTGTTATCGTGGCTTATGTGATATGGGTGCTAGTGCTAGTGCAATATCTCATTCCTTATATAAAGAAATCATGCATGACATTGCACCTGTTGAGATAGAAGATATTGCTGTTACAATCAAGCTTGCCAATAGCGATACTATTTCACCAATTGGGATTCTTAGAGATGTTGAAGTCTTGTGTGGGAAAGTTAAATATCCTGCTAATTTTCTTGTCCTTGGTTCCCCACAAGATGACTTTTGTCCCATCATATTTGGTAGATCCTTCTTGAATAATGTTAATGCTAGGATTGATTGTGAAAAGGATGTTGATACAATTGGATTGGGAGATATGTCTCATGAGTTTAATTTTGCTAAATTTCGTAGACAACCCCATGATAAACAATTGCCTAGTAAGGATGAAATTATTGGTCTTGCTTCTATTGTCGTGCCTCCTACTAATCCGTTAGAACAATATTTGCTAGACCATGAAAATGATATGTTCATAAATGAATGAAGGGAGATAGATGAAGTATTATTTAAACAGGGACCTATTTTGAAACACAACTTGCCTGTTGAATTCCTAGGGGATCCTCCTCCACCAATGGGTGATCCCGTGTTTGAGCTTAAACCATTACTTGATACTCTTAAATATGATTATCTTGATGAAAAGTAGATATATCATGTTATTATTAGTGCTAACCTTTCAGAGCAGGATGAGGAAATATTATTGAAAACTCTGAAGAAGCACCGTGCTGCTATTGGATATACTCTTGATGATCTTAAGGGCATTACTCCCACTTTATGCCAACACAAAATAAATTTGGAAGAAGACGCCAAACCAGTTAGAGATCATCAACGACGGTTAAATCCTAAGATTAAACAAGTGGTAAGAAAGGAAATACTAAAGCTCCTTGAGGCAGGTATAGTTTATCCCGTTGCTGATAGTCCATTGTGTCCCTAAGAAGGGAGGTTGAAGGATTGCTTGCCGGTCTCAGAATCGCAGTAGACCTTGGGATCAAGAAGCTCATTGTCAGGGGTGACTCACAGCTTGTCGTCCGACAAGTAAACAAGAACTACCAGAGTCCGTTGATGGAAGCGTATGTCGATGAAGTGAGGAAGCTAGAAGAGCACTTTGACGGCCTACAAATGGAACATATCCCAAGAGCTCAGAATGATATTGCCGACGGCCTGTCAAAGTGCGCCGCACTAAAGTTACCTGTGGAACCAGGGATCTTTGTGCTCAAGTTGACTCAACCATCCGTAACACCATCAACTGGACAAAGCAAGAAGAGGAAGTTGATTTCCGGCGACTACTTTCCGGCAGAGCTCCCCGAAGCCGCCGCCAAGAAAGTCCCCAAGATCAACACCAAGAAGGCTGAGGGGCAGTCTACTCCGGCAAGCCTAATGGTTTGTTCCGTTGAAGCAGACGCTCCCGACAAGTTTTGCTCCGGCAAGCTTGCCGGGGAACATCAAGCTCCGGCAGGGCCGCAAGTCCTTGCCGTAGAAGCAGATGTTCCAGCAGCAGCAGATGTGCCTTTAGTCCTTGTTGTCGAGCCACAAGCTCCAGCATGGGCACAGCAGATTGTCCATTTCCTTCAGACAGGAGAACTTCCTGAAGAACAAGAAGAAGCGGAAAGAGTAGCCCGGCAGTCAAGTATGTACCAGTTTGTCGATAGCATACTGTACAGAAAAAGACTCAACGGTGTGAAATTGAAGTGTATTCGCCGGGAAGATGGACAAAAGCTGTTGGCGGAGATACATGGAGGCATATGTGGCCACCACATAGGCGCAAGAGCACTTGCCGGCAAAGCTTTCCGGCAAGGTTTCTTTTGGCCGACAGCCCTCCAGGATGCAACTGCACAAGTAACCAAGTGTGAAGCGTGCCAGTTCCACTCCAAACAGATACACCAGCCAGCTCAAGCTCTCCAGACAATCCCTTTATCCTGGCCATTTTCGGTCTAGGGGCTCGATATCCTCGGCCCTTTCCCCCGAGCTGTCGGGGGCTTTGAGTACTTGTACGTCGCGATCGACAAGTTCACAAAGTGGCCGGAAGTGCAGCCAGTGAGGAAGGTGACAGCACAGTCAGCAGTCAAGTTCTTCAAGTCGATTGTTTGCCGTTTTGGGATCCCTAACAGGATCATCACCGACAATGGTACGCAATTCACGAGCCGCACCTTCATGCAGTATGTCCAAGACCTTGGCGCCAAGGTCTGCTTCGCTTCTGTTGCTCATCCGAGAAGCAACGGTCTAGCAGAGAGGGCAAATGCTGAAGTGCTGCACGGACTCAAGACCAGAACTTTCGACAGACTGCACAGGTGCGGAAGGAACTGGATCGAGGAGCTGCCGGTGGTTCTTTGGTCGATCAGAACGACGCCAAATCGAGCCACTGGCCAGACACCTTTCGCTCTACTCTATGGAGCAGAGGCAGTTCTCCCCACGGAACTCGTATACGGTTCACCTCGAGTGCTCGCTTATGATGAGCTTGAGCAAGAACAGCTGCGGCAAGACGACGCGCTGCTCCTTGAGGAAGATCGTCTTCAGGCTGCTGTACGAGCTGCTCGATACCAGCAAGCTTTGCGCCGCTATCATAGCCGCAAAGTTAAAGCCAGAAGCTTCGAGGAAGGCGACCTTGTTCTTCGGCGCGTTCAGTCCGCCAAGAATTCCAACAAGTTGACGCCGAAGTGGGAAGGCCATTATCGGGTGAGACAAGTCACAAGGCCTGGCACTGTCCGCCTTGAGACCGAAGATGGCATTCTAGTGAGCAACTCCTGGAACATAGAACATCTTCGTAAGTTTTTCCCATAAGGCGCGGTTGCCGGAACCCGTTCCGGCAACCACCTTTTGTACAAGTCTTGCCGCTGTTGCATGTAATCCTTTGTACAAAGCCGGGCGCAGATCCCGTGCATAAGTAAAACCCCATGTGCTCCGCACAGCTTGTGCATTTCATGCATTAGTTCTTTTCTTGCATGCGATTATCTGGCACTTTGTGCAACACCTACATCCGGTAAGCACTAACGAGCCGAAGAGCTCCATATTATTATTTTCTCTTCTTTCTTTTTATTTAAGGAAAAGAAGGTTCTCTCGCACACAAGTTTGCCGGGGGGGAAGGAGAAGATTGTGGTATGGGCCAGGCGTCGTTCAAACAAAGACTTGCCTTACCAGGAAGCAAATGACAGAAAAGCTAAGTTGCCAAAGTTTGAGCAATCACTTTTTTAAATTTTTGAGTTATCTTCCTCGAACGACCCTGCTTTGTATGGAAAACCTGTGCGCGGAGGAACCAACTCGTGGCTAGTTGCGCCCTTACTTTGTTTTGAGTCCGCTCAACAGCTTAAGCGTGCTGCATCTAGTCGCGACAAGGTTTCTTGTCGGAAGCAGCGCCGCCAGCAGGCTGCTGAAGTTCCGCACTCAGCGCTCGCGGCTCAGGCGCCTGTACCGACAAGTTCCCTAGAAGCGTAGGGTGAAAACATACAAAGGAAGGAATCTAGTAGAGGAAATAACATTGCAATTGATAACAGAAATAAAGTTATATTACAAAGATAACTTGTCGCAGCTCTAACAGACTGTTTTCATAACATGACTAGCAATGACAAGGGAAAAGAAGAAATGGGCGGCCTAATCTACGCGTCCGCCCTCGACTCTCTAGATCTCGCTCACCTTGTCCACAATGGGTGCGACAAGGACCTTGAGCGCATCTAGATCAGTGTCAGGCGGCAAGGACCTGAGGACGTTGGTGAAGCTGAGGCCTGGATTGCGGAAGGCTACCTTCATCAGCACCTTCTGGAGAACCCCGGCGCAGATTTTGCGCGACTCATCGGCCAGCTGCTTCGGGATCCTCTCCCGGAGCCGCTGGAGTGCCATCGCCACGCCCTTGAAGAATAGGCTGAGCTTGGCGCTGGGTTGAAGGCTCTCGTCGGAAGGATACCCAAAGTCCTCCATCCCCAGCTGCACCAGCTCCTCGTTGATGACGGCGGCAGTGTTCACCAGACCCTCGGTCCAGTGCTCCACTGTGTCTCTGAACGAGTTCTGGGTAACTGCAATGCTCTCTAGCAGCGCCACGTCAGCCTTGACCTTCTCCGCCAAGGTCTTCTCCCGCTCCTTGGCGGCCTCCAGCGTCTGCGTCAGCGTGGCCAGCTTTAGCTCAAGGTCTGCTTTGGAATCCTTGGCGGTGCTGAGCTCCTTGCCCCTCTCAGCGAGAAGGCCTTGCAGCTCACCGTGGGCGGCAACATCCTTCTCGCGCTCATGCTTGAGCGCGGCAAGCTCCTCGTTGCTCTTTCCAATATCGGCCTCCAGCCGTGCCACCTTCTCCTCTAGCTCTTTATTGGCGGCCTCTGCAGTTGCCGCGGCATCCTTTGCCTCCTTGAGCGCCCCGCCAAGTGCTCGCTCACGCTCGGCGAGCTCTTCCTCGTAGCTGTCAAGGTGGGCCTTCCGCTGCACTAGTTCACCTTCCCGCGCGGACTGCTTCTCGGCGGCCAGCCTTTGTTCCTCCTCAGCCTCGGCCTTCTTGAGAAGAAAGGCCGTGCGCTCCTCGTCTACTCGCTCCCGCTCCTGCGCCAGGGACCGAAGAGCTTCTTGATTTTCTCCCCGGAGCTCCTCCACACGCTTCTACATGTCAACTCTCGCCTTCGCGACAAGCGCTTCCCGGGAAGCCAACTTGGCTTGCCAGGAATTTCTTCATCTGGGGTTGGCGTCCACTCTGCTACGAACTCTGCCAATGCTCTGCTTTGGATAGTTGAGGTGCTCTCAAATTTGAGGCCAAAGCTTGACAGTTCCAGCGCCCACTCGACAATCATGCCTGTTGCTTCTGGATTTTGCAGTATCCTCTTCAGCGGAAAGCGAGTGACGACCGTGATCTCATGTGCTTGGAAGTAATGGCGCAGTTTTCTCGAGGCCATGAGGAGGCCGAAAAGCAACTTCTGCACACCATAGTACCTTGATCTAGCCCCCTGCAGAAGAGAACTGACAAAGTAAACTGGGCGCTGCACCATTCTCCTTGGCATCTTATCATGCTCCTGCGCAAACCCATGTTTGTCGGGACCAGAGCTTGTCGGGGAAGCCCCCTGCTTGTCGCTGGATGGATCTGCCGTGGTTGCTGGCTCATCATCCACCTCCCTCTCCGCCACTAACGTAGCACTAACCAATTGATTGGTTGCTGCTATATACAGCAGCAACTTCTCTTGCGGCTTAGGTGCGACAAGCGTTGGAGTGGAGGACAGGTATCTCTTCAAGTCCTGCAGTGCAGCCTCCGCTTCCGGAGTCCATTTCATTGGACCTGCCTTTTTCAGAATTTTGAAAAATGGCAGGGCGCGCTCAGCAGATCTAGAGATAAACTTGCTGAGAGCAGCCACGCAACCGGCAAGCCTTCGTACATCCTTGACACGCTTTGGTGCTTCGATCTGCTCGATGGCTTTGATCTTGTCGGGATTGGCTTCAATTCCCCGCTGAGACACGAAGAACCCGAGAAGCTTGCCGGAAGAGACTCCAAACACGCACTTCTCGGGGTTAAGCTTGAGGTTGATCTTGCGCAGGTTTGCAAATGTTTCGTCTAAATCTTGAATCAAGGTCGCCTTGCTCTTGCTCTTGACCACTATGTCATCCATGTAAGCTTCCACATTTCTGTGTATTTGTGGCTCAAAAGCATGGTGGACTACCCTTGCGAATGTTGAACCAGCATTCTTCAAACCGAAAGGCATCCGTACGAAGCAGTACGTGCCACACGGGGTGATAAATGCGGTTTTCTCTTCATCCTCTTCGGCCATGAAGATCTGATGGTATCCTGAGTATGCATCAAGAAATGAAAGCAAATCACATCCGGCTGTGGAGTCGACAATCTGGTCAATACGCGGCAAGGGAAATGGGTCTTTGGGACAAGCTTTATTAACATCAGTGAAGTCAATACAAAGTCTCCATTTCCCGTTAGCCTTGCGCACAACAACAGGATTGGCCAACCACGTGGGATGGAGTACTCCTCTGACAAGGCTTGCTGCTTCCAACTTCTTGATTTCTGCTGCGATGAATTCTTGGCGCTATACTGCCTGCTTCCTGACTCTCTGCTTGACGGGCCGCGCATGAGGACAGACGGCAAGGTGGTGCTCAATTACTTTCCTGGGAACACCGGGGATATCAGACGGTTGCCACGCAAACACGTCGACATTCGCCCGCAGGAAAGCAACGAGCGCGCTTTCCTATTTGGGGTCAAGAGTGGCGCTGATGGTGAAGGTACCACCAGTGCCATCCTCCTTGGCGGACACCTTCTTGGTCTCAGGTTGAGCTGCCATTGCTTTCTTAAACTTGCCGGTGGAGCTCGATGGTGCGTCCTCGACGGTAGCGCAGCACTCCGACGAGGTGCGCTTGCCAGAGTAGGCATCAGAGCTCTTGCCGGACTTGGTCTTCTTCTTTCCCCCGGGAGTTTCAGCGGCAAGTGTCCTCCGTTCTGCTGCAGCTGCTGCTTCCCGGTAGATCTTGTCGGCACAAATAAGAGCATCCTTCTTGTCGCCAGGGACAGAGATGATACTTATTGGGCCTGGCATTTTCAGTATGTTGTACGCATAGTGAGAGGCTGCCATGAACTTGCCGAGTGCGGGACGTCCAAGGATTCCTTTATAAGGTAATGGAATGTCGGCAACGTCAAACGTGACCCTCTCAGTACTGAAGTTCAGCTCACTGCCAAATGTTACCGGCAACGTGATCTTTCCCTTTGGCTTGCTCCTTCCCGGGTTAATTCCTTGAAACGTGCCGGTCTCCTCGAGCTCGCTGTCAGGGATCTGGAGTTTTTGGAGCACTGCGGAGGAGATCAAGTTCAAGCCGGCCCCGCCATCAACTAGCATCTTAGTGACCTTGAGGTTGCGGATTGTTGGTGAAACAAACATCGGCAAGCACCCGACCGCAGTTATGCGATCCGGGTGGTCCTCAATATCAAAGATGATAGGCGTGCCGGACCATTTCAGAGGCTTGCGTGACTCGACGAGTGGTTCTGCTGCATTAACTTCCCACACCCACTGCTTGAGCTGGCGGTGCGAGGCATGCAGAGAAGCACCACCGTCAATGCACAAGACCTCCGTGGCTTTCTGGAACTCCTGCTCATCAGTCTCCTCATCATCCATGTCTTCGTCGTCGCCGTCATCTTCATCCTTGTCACGGCCGCGAGGACGCCTGTCTCCTCGCCGCTGCTTGGCCTTGCCGCGGCGTCCTCCTCGGCCGGGATGTTTCTTGCCGGATCCCCCAGCACCTTCCTGGGCCTTCTCGTTGTCGTGCCGCTCGTATTCAGCTTTCTGTTGCTCAACAAGCTGCTCGACTCTCTTACAGTTCTGAAGATCATGGCCCTTGGTGCGGTGAATCTTGCAATACTGCTTGTTGGTGCCGTCCTGCTTGTCGGCGACCGCCACCTCCGCGGCAACCTCCTTGCCGGAGTCACCAGTTTTGGCTTCCTTGGCGCCGCCACCCTTGCCGGACTGCTCAACAACTAGCACTTCTTTGCCTTTCCTCCTTTTGTTGTTCCGCCGCCGGTTTTTCCTTGTCGGGGCAGCATCTTCACTGTCAGATCCCCCCGCTCCTATATTTTCTCCGGGGAGTCTCCTCCCTTCCTTAGCACGCGCACTTGTCGGCCAGTGCATATAACTCACTGACGTCCCTGATCTTGCACATCGCCATTTCCTCCCGCATCCTGCGGTTCCGCACGTTCTGATGGAACACGCTGATCACCGCGGCAGGGTGGACGTCTGGGATGTTGTGCTGCACACTACTGAATCTCTGAATGTACTTGCGCAGGGGATCTCCTTCCTTCTGGGCGAGCAGATGAAGATCACTCTCCTGGCCATGAGGCTTGTGTCCGCCAGTAAAGGCGCCGACAAACTGATGGCACAGATCAGCCCAAGAGGATATGGAGTTGTCCGGCAAGTGCATGAGCCAGGATCTGACATTGGGCTTGAGCACCAGCGGGAAGTAGTTGGCAAGGATCTTTTCATCTCGTCCCCCGGCAGCTTGCACCGCAATGGTGTAGATGCTGAGGAACTCTGACGGATGCGTCTTGCCGTCGTACTTCTCCGGTACGTCTGGCTTGAAGTTCTTTGTACTGGGCCACTGGACTTGCCGCAGCTCACGAGTGAACGCAGGATAACCTACCGCGTACGGCAGATCGCCTGGTTCCCCTGGCGCATGCATGTCAACAGAGGGCCCAGCGCGCTTGTCGGATTGACGTCGCGCTTCTCTTCGGCGCTCGATGCGGGTTCGAGCGTCTTCTTGTTGTCGATCATGAAGAACTTGGCGCTGATCGTGACGAGCTCGTGGATCCGACGATGCAGTGGAGTAGCTGTCGAGGTGGATCCGGCGAGTCGGCGATCTTGGCCTTCGGGGCGGTGATTGCATGGTAGTTGCACCACCGCCCGTTTCGTTGCCACCGGCTCGCGTCCGGCGGTCCTGCCGCAGCGGCGACGCGCTCGGCCGCCGTGGAGTGTCGCCGTTGGCGTAGCCGATAAGACTCTAAATGGTAGCTCTCCATTCGTCGATCTTGTCTGACGTCGGAGGGTAATCTAGGAGAAGTTGAGCTCGCGCCAAAGATTCTGCTGGAGTGGTGGGTGGCAGTGGCGGACGGCGCGAGGAATGGGACGTGCTCGAACTTCTAACTATGTTAGAAGGAGCAGTATCCCGTCCAGGCGATCGTGCCCACTCGTGCCAGCATGCTGGCGTGCATGCTGGTCTTGAGCGCCCCGGGATCCACCAGCTTGGTCTTGGGCTATCATGCGTATGGCACTGCTAGTGCCATGACGCTGTTGACCTTGCGCCTCGTGAGAGTGGCGTGGAACATGTACAGTCGCCGAGGTTTGTGCAGCCTTGTTCTTGGACCTGGCGGCATCATGGGCTTCCTCGTCGACGTCCTTTCTTCCGCCGGCGTCCATCCCACCACTCGTTTGCTCCAACGGTGGCAGAAGTGACGTGGATGGAGTGGCCACCGCCGAAGTCTTCTTCTTCGGTGGCATGTTGATGAAGGAAATAAGGATCTAGCTCGTGTGAACGCCGGATCAGGTTCACGCAATCTCGACGCCCCCTACCTAGCGCGCCAAAGATGTCGGGGAAACTGATCCATGAACACCTATGGGGCCGGCGGACCGGGCCCCTTTCGGTTCGGCGGGGGGTGGAGGTCGCACGAAGAGCAGATCGAGGCGAGGAACACGAGCAGTTTACCCAGCTTCGGAGCTCTCCGGAGAGATAACACTCCTACTGCTGCTTGTCTGGTTGTATTATCTGGTGTTCTTGCTCTCGAGCGAGAGAGTGTGATGTTTTCTGGGCTACGAATGAATGGAAGCAAACACTCCAAGGCTCCAAACTAAACCCCCTCTACGTTGCGCATGGGCCTCCTTTTATACGCTAAAGGGGTCACCGACAGGTGGCACGCAGAGGAGGGTAAAAACGTAAAAAGCGAGGTAGTTGATACAGTTGCTTGTACAGTGCACCCTACCTAACCCTGACAGCAGGGGACAAGGGCATTAAATGCCCGTCTGAGTCGCCCGAACAGTGCAGAAAAGGACCGTTAGGGGCGCCACCGTTCGCCACGATAGTGATCTTGTCAGCTTCGCATGCCACTGCGCACTGCTGGCTGCACAGCCTCCCGCCACGCGCGCCCGAAGAGGCCCCCAGAGCGACACGTTGGTGGATGCGCTGGAGCGTGGACGCAGAGTGGCCGCTGTCGTTATCTTCGCCGGGCCCAGAAGCTCGTCGCTCACCGGGCCTCGTTGTACCTTGTTTAGTCTTCCCGGCAAGCTCCTCTTGCCGGGGCCTTGCTGCCTTGCCGGAGCGCGTGGCGCGTCGCGACAAGTTCCTTGGGGCGCCTTGGTTGGCCTTCCCGGCAAGCTCCTCTTGCCGGGGTCTTGTCTCCTTAGCTTAAATACTTTGTTCTTGGATGGCTCCAAGGGAACCTTGGGGGATCTTGGCGTTCGCCCGGCAAGCCTTTGTCGCGGGGTGCTGCAACTGCCCGTGCACAAGTTCGGGGTACTAGGGTACCCCTATTCTAGTACAACTGACAGAGGTATTACTGTCGTTCCTAATGATAAAGATGAATTGATCGCGCAAAGAATTATTACAGGTTATAGAATGGTAATTGATTTTCGTAAATTAAATAAAGCTACTAAGAATAATCATGACCCTTAACCTTTTATTGATCAAATGCTGGAAAGACTATCCAAACATACACGTTTCTGCTTTCTAGATGGTTATTCTGGTTTCTCTCAAATACCTATGTCAGCGGACGATCAAGAAAAGACTACTTTTACTTGCCCTTTTGGTACTTTTGCTTATAGATGTATGCCTTTTGGTTTATGTAATGCACCTGCTATCTTTCAAAGATGCATGATGGCTATATTCTCTGACTTTTATGAAATGATTTATGAGGTATTAATGCATGATTTCTCCGTTTATGGATCTTGCTTTGATGATTGCTTGAGCAACCTTGAACGAGTTTTGCAGAGATGCAAAGATACTAGTCTTGTTTTGAATTGGGAGAAGTTCCACTTTATGGTTAATGAAGGCATTGTCTTGGGGCATAAAATTTCTGAAAGAGGTACTGAAGTTGATAAAGCTAAGATTGATGCTATTGAAAATATGTCGTGTCCCAAGGACATTAAAGGTATACAAAGTTTCCTTGGTCATGCCGGTTTTTATAGGAGGTTCATTAAGGACTTTCCTAAAATCTCTAGGCCTCTGACAAATTTATTGCAAAAAGATATTCCTTTTGTCTTTGATGATGATTGTGTAGAAGCATTTGAAATATTTAAGAAAGCTTTGATTTCTGCACCTATTGTTCATCCACCTGATTGGAATTTACCCTTTGAAATTATGTGTGATGCTAGCGATTATGCTGTAGGTGCTGTTCTAGGGCAAAGAGTCGATAAGAAACTAAATGTTATTCAATATGCTAGTAAAACTCTAGACACTGAATAGAGAAACTATGCTGCTACCAAAAAAGAATTCTTAGCAGTTGTATTTGCTTCTGATAAGTTCAGACCTTATATTCTTGATTCTAAAGTAACTATTCACACTGATCATGTTGCTATCAAATATGTCATGGAAAAGAAAGATGCTAAACCTAGACTCATTAGATGGGTTATCTTGCTCCGAGAATTTTATTTGCATATTATTGATAGAAAGGGAGATGAGAACCCCGTTGCAGACAACTTATCAAGGTTAGAGAATGTTCTTGATGACCCACTACCTATTGATGATAGCTTTCCTGATGAACAATTAGCTGTCATAAATGCTTCTCATACTGCTCCATGGTATGCCGATTATGCTAATTACATTGTTGCTAAATTTATACCACCTAGTTTCACATACCAGCAAAAGAAAAAGTTCTTTTATGATTTAAGACATTACTTCTAGGATGACCCACACCTTTATAAAGAAGGAGTAGATGGTATTATTAGACGTTGTGTACCTGAGTATGAACAGGACCAGATCCTACGCAAGTGTCACTCTGAGGCATATGGAGGACACCATGCTAGAGATAGAACTGCACATAAGGTATTGCAATCCGGTTTTTATTGGCCTACTCTCTTCACAGATGCCCATAAGTTTATCTTATCTTGTGATGAATGTCAAAGAATTGGTAATATTAGTAGACGTCAAGAAATGCCTATGAATTATTCTCTTTTTATCGAACCATTTGATGTTTGGGGCTTTGATTATATGGGACCTTTTCCTGCCTCTAATGGATATACACATATTTTAGGTGTTGTTGATTACGTTACTAAGTGGGTAGAAGCTATTCCAACTAGTAGTGCTGATCATAACACCTCTATTAAGATGCTTAAAGAAGTTATTTTTCCAAGGTTTGGAGTCCCTAGATATCTCATGACTGATGGTGGTTCACATTTTATTCATGGTGCTTTTCGTATAATGCTTGCTAAGTATGATGTTAATCATAGAATTGCATCTCCTTGTCACCCACAATCTAGTGGTCAAGTGGAGTTGAGTAATAGAGAGCTCAAATTAATTTTGCAGAAGACTGTTAATAGATCTAGAAAGAATTGGTCCAAGAAACTTGATGATGCATTATGGGCTTATAGAGCTGCATATTAGGATCCTATGGGTATGTCTCCATATAAAATGGTTTATGGAAAAGCATGTCACTTACCTCTCGAACTTGAACATAAGGCATATTGGGCCATTAAAGACAACTATGATTTCAAACTTGCCGGTGAGAAGAGATTATTTGACATTAGCTCACATGATGAATGGAGAACCCAAGCCTATGAGAATGACAAGCTGTTTAAAGAAAAAGTTAAAAGATGGCATGACAAAAGGATACAAAAGCGTGAGTTTAACGTAGGTGATTACGTGTTGCTATTCAACTCTCGTTTAAGATTTTTTGCGGGAAAACTTCTCTCTAAATGGAAATGCCCTTACGTTATCGAGGAGGTCTATTGTTCTGGTGCCATAAAAATCAACAACTTCGAAGGCACAAATCCAAAGGTGGTGAATGGTCAAAGAATCAAATATTATATCTCAGGTAATCCTATAAATGTTGAAACTAATATTATTGAAACTGTAACCCCGGAGGAATACATAATGGACACTTTCCAGAATGTTTTAGACTCCGAAAAGGTATAGGTATGTGGTACGGTAAGTAAACCGACTCCAAAATAGTTCTAATAGCAATTTTTCCCTGTTTTGGAATATTTAAGAAAATAGGAAAATAAGAAGTAGTCCTGGAAGGACACGAGGCGTCCACGAGGGTGGAGGCCACACCCTACGCTACTAGCGTGCCCCCTGCCTCGTGGGCACCTCGTGTGCGCTCCGGACTCCATTTTCTTGCACGATACTTCTTTCGGTCGGTAAAAATTCATTATATAATCTCCCGAAGGTTTTGACCACCGTATCATGCAAAAATCCTCTGTTGTGGTTCGAACTGTTTCGGCCGCAGATTAGAACAATATGTCATCCCAGAATTTGGAGGGGAAAAGCTATGTGGTTGATTACCTTGCGGACCCTAAGGTCTACGGTTTGGCTCACTATCTTCCCTAAAGTTCTGCCTGGCGTAAGAGATACGACTTTGGAAGAGGAACAAGGAGACACGTAACAGGTTTCACAACTATATAAGAAAATAAATGGATCTGTTCTACATAAGGAACATGTTTTTACAAGTACAATTTGAAATGGTAGTTGTTGCAAACATCCAATCAGATGTAAAAAGCAAAGCAAACAGTAGTGGAGGAAATGATGCCTATCCAAATCTATACTAGAACAAAGTTTGAAGGCTTGAGAAGGATGAACTTACATTACATGTTAACACGGGGTGGACAAAGCCCTTCTCCATGTTGATGGAAGGATAATTCAATAAATTCCCCAAAGAAAATTCTTTATAAGCGTTGCTGTTATTCTACATTTTGCAAAGAGTAAATATAGATCAAATAATATTGGAACAAACAGAGGATAATGAAGCTCAGGTGAAGAATGATGATACATAATCAAATAGCAATTATTTAAGTACAGCGTTACAAGGCAAAAGGGAGAGAGGTACTGACAAGAGCAATGCAGAGCCCATTATTGTTTTGAGATCGTATGATCCTTTGAGCAAGGAGATTCATCTGAAATTAGTTTTCATACAAGAGAGAAGGTAAGGCACAAGCATAAATTTAGGAGTTCAAATTTTCAATTGATATCATAGACAATACCCGACGCTAGGCTCCCAGCAGTTCTAATAGGGGATTGGGCACTCGAGTAGGGGTAAAGTGTGGTATAGTTGGGCATGTGTTTTCTGTGGCTGCAGATCTATCTGATTTAACATGTATCACTACCTTTTCAAATGCCTAGTTTGTACTCCTTGAGGATCTGCACTCACCCTCTTCCTTTTGGACATCTAGCACGAAAGAACAACATTTGACTGGAAAAACATAGTGTGATGACACATGGAATAGGTACAGAAAATGGATAGGTATGGCATATACTCATATATGATGCTTAAACTAAGCAGATGGTGTAACAAAGTAGAAGTAATGCAAGAGGTCAGATGCAAAATTTTGTGCGACCAATACAACTTTGCAAAGTTAGAGCAAGCACCTTGATGGGTGAATAAGATAGGCCATCCTCCACCATGCCAAGTTTGTTAGCTGGTGGATTGTTCCGCAATATTCCTCTCATGCGCTCATTCTCATATTCATTTTGATAATGTTCAATATCTGACATGCATGAACACATAAAAACAAGTGAGATTTTCTTTGTAATGTAGAAGTGATTCTAATCCAATACTGCCTCCCTGTAAACCCCTTTGTGCTATCTCTACAATTCTTTTAAGAGATGCCATGCATGCTGTAATTTGTTCGGTGCATTAATATAATGTGTCCTACTACTCAAAATATGAGAGCTCCAGAAGTGATGACACTTCGCAGATGATAGCTTCAACATATAGTAAAGAAGAACAAGTCGACCTGACCTGACAGATTCAAAATATACTAAGGGAGAACAACTCGACCTGACCAGCCGACCGCAAGAGAAGAGCATCATCTTAAAGAAGAGCAGAAGAGCAAGCAGATTGAAGATATTACAAGTCTTTCAATACAATGTCGGTTGGCCACCCATGATGAACCAGAGCGCACAGAGAAATGCTATTCTTTCCGGTCTCTCCATAGTGGCTCACATGCATTTCGAAACTAAAGTAGGAACATTTAGCTAACCAATTAAACATCTCTCAGTTTTACTAATATCAGCAATAATATCAGATATGAATTTTTACAACTAAGCTTGTTTAGCTCGATGGGTGGAGCAGTGCTATTACGACACGAACCACGTAGGCTGATTGTGGTCATCATAAAATGGGGAAAACATAAGCATGATGAGTAGAGTGTTGACCGTGGCAGTGGGATGGCAGATCTGAAGCTGCAAACCGCGCAAATGGTAGTTAGGAACCGATGTTTGCTTTGAAATAACAACTAAGATTTGGTATGGACAAGAAAGTACGGTCAACAAGTGACAAAGAAATGCAATTATGTTGTCTCTCTATATGTCACGACATGCATTTGGAAACTCAAGTGGGACCTTTAGCTAACCAATTAAATGTGTCGGTTAACTAATATCAGTATCATATCACAATCATATTTGAACAACTAAGCTTTCGAATGCTGAGTGTTGTGTTGGTTAGATTGAAGGGTGGAGTAATGCTAGTATGACAGATAGCACCTACGCATATAATAGTAGAGTAGATAAAAGGGGAAAACCCTAAGCATCACGAGAAAAATCAGGAAAGTGGAACTAGCTGGACAAGTGGGTGGCACACATGCTTTTCGAAACGAATATAGGAACATTAGGTGACTAATTAAACATTCTCTATTTTAGTGATATGAGCATCATATCAGATTCGTATTTCCACATGTAAGCTTTGGGTTGAGGTCTTGAGGAGCAGTGCTCGCATGACACGAACCACCTACGATGATGGTAGTGAATATAAAGGGGGGAACCATAAGCTTTACGAGTATAGTGCCCGTGCCATGGCGGATCTGAAGGTGCAAACCGAACAAAGCTACTTCGCAACCAATGTTTTCTTTCAACTAGCCACTATGATTTGGTATGGACAAGAAAAGTACAGTAAACAAATTACGATCTATTTTCTGGGTGAGATCAATAACTTAAGCACATATGGAAGAGTACCACCTCTCTTGCGGCGCCGTGTAGGCCTATGCTGATACGTTGAGGGTGCTACAGGTGCGATGGCTGTCGGCGGCGGGGAAAAAGATTTTAGACAGCAGACGGCCAGGTCGGGGGATATATCCTGTTGCCGTGGACGAGGCGGTCGTAGGAGCGGCAACGACAAGGTGGACGACGGTGCCAATGAAGTGAGAGGAGACGATGAAAGGATCCTAGTCCAGCGTTGTGGATGAGAGACGTCCATTTCTTGCAGTCGACGACGGGGTAGGGGTAAAGGCTCCGGCAAGGTGGAGGTTGGGGTGTCGGACAGAGGAGGCTCGCTGCAGTGTGGAGGTTGTCGTGCCGCCGATGTTGTAGGAATGGGGAAATGGAGGGGGGATCCCAAAATTTGGGACGCACTTCTCTGAAATGGGGGAAAGTTACAAACGTATCCCCTGTTTAAAATTTCGGACATCGCGTCAACTGGGGATAGGACGGTAATCTTGCATCTCCCAAATATTTGCCGGTAACTATTTCGGGCGAGGAGAGGGTGTTTTGCTGCCCACGGTTGGCGCCCATGGTGTACGCACGGGGCTGACAGGTAGGGCGGTTGTTTCACGTCTGATGGAAGTTACACATCTGCCCCTATTTAAAATATTAGCCTACATCGATTTCAGATGAGGAGATTTTGTTTTGCCGCCCACCGTGTATGAATGGGGAAATGGAGGAAGAGACACATGTCTTTCGGACGATCTTGAATAAAATGTGTTTTGCCTCCCACGTTTGGCGCCCACGCCGGCGTCGTCAATCCTCACGCCTCCGCTCAGTACGACCACCAACCACCACCACAGCCCAGTCCTCTTCACCTTATCTCATATTTCTCAAGATATCATTAGTTTTTGCACATGGGATTACTCCCGCAAGGGTTAATCACAATAAGTGTTTCATAAAAAATGTATCTTGATGTTCCGTGCAATGCACGGATCTTGCTAGTACTCCTACACAAGACTAAGTTGGTGATGCTGGTGTGTCTGCCATCCGTCGTTTCTGACCATTAGATCTACATCTAACGACTGTGAGGTAAGTTGTTGCCTTTTCTCACCAACATCCCACTTGTCTACCAATTTCCAGAAAAACCCATAATTAGTATCTTAAAACCAACCACATCCCTCCCTGACCTCACCAAAACAGCCCAAGGAATATATTCTAATTGAAACATAATATATCTCTAGTGACAGATGTATATCAAAATTAGAGTGTTCTGTACCAAGTTTGTGAATAAGTATTATTCTAATTATGATTCGTTGCAACGGACATGAACATTGCTAGTATTTCCAACCATGCATTTTTTTCCTAGTATTCTATAGTTTCAAGTTTTCCATCAAGATATTAGTCACTCATGGTTGATATTTACTTTCAATCATGTACACATATGCACTATGTAACTAGCCTTGCTTATTGGCTTCCAAAGCTTAACTTTTACTCCTACTTACACTATGTAGAGTATTTAACAAAAAACTACCACTTTCAACCTGCCCTAGGAAGAATCTATTATACAAAAAATAGCAAAAACATACCAAAAATTTCTTAATCCACGCCAAAAACTACTACCTAGTACTCCTACCGATTAGGTTCATTTAAACCCATTTATGACAGGGTTGGCCAACACGTCCGTGCTGACGAGGCAGCTTAAACCAACACATTTTGTCTGACCGTTGACACGATGGACCCACATCTGACCTTCTATCATGTTATTCCCCCTCAAATCATTATTTTTCCTGAACATTACTTCAAACAGTACTAATGTGTAACGCCCCGGATTCGATGCGTCAGGTGTATGCCAGTTATTCGCCATCGTTGCCATGTCATTTGCTTGCATGTTGAATTTTATCATGTCATCATGTGCATTTCATTTTGCATACGTGTTCGTCTCATGCATCCGAGCCTTTTTCCCCGTTGTCCGTTTTGCAATCCGGTGCTCCTATGCCCTCCGGCGTTCCCCTTTCGTCTCTCGTTGTGTGCGGGTATTAAACTTTCTCGGAATGGCCCGAGGTTTGCCAAGCGGCCTTGGTATAGCACCGGTAGACCTCCTGACAAGTTTCGTGTCATTTGGAGGTCGTTTGATACTCCAACGGTTAACCGGGTAACCGTAAAGCCTCCTTCTCTTTGCAGCCCAACACCCCCTCCAAACTGGCCCAAAACCCATCTAAGTCTCTTCCATGCTCTCGGTCGTTCGATCACGACCGTGTGGGCGAAAACCGCTCCTCATTTGGACTCTCCTAGCTCCCTCTACCTATATATTAGTCCACCTCCCCTGAATTCGCGGACAAAACCCTAGATCCATTCCTTCCGCGCCACCGGACATGTCCGCCCGGCGACCGGACATGTCCGCCCTGCTCCCCCGTCCAATCCCATCCCGCCACGTGGCCGCCGTCGTCGTCCGCTGCGCGCGGTCTGCCCGGCCTGCAGCTGGCCCGCGGGGCCCGCGCCGCCACGCGCCGCTGCCCGA
>NC_041387.1:230052354-230070556 GCF_002162155.2 Triticum dicoccoides | reverse complement strand
GCGCCCCGACCCCGCCTCCGGCCCGTGCGCCGCCACCCTGCCTACGCCCCGCCGCCGTGGTGCACCGCCGCCGTGTGCTGCGGCCTCGGCCCGCGCCTCCCCCGCCGCCGTCGGGCCCCCTCCGCCGTCGTGGTGCGCTGCTACCTCTGTGCCGCGTCCGCTGCTGCCCGATCCCTGAGCTTCGCCGGCCGCCCCCAGGTCTCCACCGCGCCCCTCGCTGCCCCCGTGCCTCTCTGGCCCGGATCCGGCGAGATCCAGCCGAGAGCGCCCCGGGTCCTTCTTCCCCGACCCCAGCTCCGCCTGCTCCGGGCCGTCCCCTTCTTCCCCGAGCTCCTCCGGCGACTACTCCGGCGAGATCCGCCGCGGTTGAACTTTTCCCCGAGGTTGAAATTCTGCTAAGTCCCCGTTCCTACAGTAATTTTCATGCCCTGTTCGTTGCATCGTATCTCTGCATTCGTAGCTCCGTTTCGTGCGTGTAATATGTCAAATTGTTCGTCTCAACGAGTACATGATTTCATTCCATTGCATCATATTCATTTGAGGTCATCTTGATGCTTGAATCATTGTTGTTAGAGTGCTTCATAATGTTTTCTGCTGTCTGTTATCAGAACGAGCTCTTTTGTCATTTTTGCCATGATTGATGTGTGCATCCTATGAGGTTGATGTCTACATGTGTTTTGATCTATGCCATGTCTTCTTTAGAGAGGTGCTTACCATGTATTGTTTTGATCAATGTGGTGACTAGCACAAGCATGCAAACTAGGCATCGTGATGTTACTGATTTTAGTCCCTGTTCTGCTGTTATTTTGATGCCATGTAAACTTGATGCTATAGAGAGATCCATGCATATTTTGAGATACTTCAGTAAGGGTGTTTTGAACATGTAGTTATTGTCTATCCATTAATGCCCTTTGTTGCAATCATGGAGTAGCCTAGCATGTCATTTTCGTGCTCTACTTTTGCAACAAAATGTTTCCTGGCAGATTGTTTACATGTTATTCAATTTGGCCAAGCTTGTTGTAGTTGATCCTTGCATGCTATGAACTTGTTCTTGCCTTGGTTGGTTACATAAACATGTCTTCTTGATGATGCTATGCTTATCTTGTTATGCAATGACTTGTGATGAGTGAATCGAGCTTGTTAAGTAGTGTACTTGATGTTGCTGTTTTGCTAGGCTGAATCTGTTCTTTCGTGATGCTATATAAACATGTTGCTACTAATCATTCTATGCATAATCTGTAGATGACCACTAGATATGTTTTGTTCTACATGTCATGCTATATCCATTCATGCCCCTGGTTGCATTTATAGCTTGATGTAGCTTGTTCATATCTTGCTCCAAATTTGCTTCATAATGTTGCTGTCAGCCTGTTAACATTAAGTTTAGTTGTTTCCATGTGTTTTGCTAGTGATCCATGTACCCTATGACCTTGCTATTGCCATGCTTAGCTTCACAAATATGTATTCTTACTGTTGGTTGCCTTGCCATGCCATGTATTGCTATGTGATGAGTGGTAGAAGCTCATCTACATGCCTTCATAATTCTGTTTCTGCCATGTATGAATCAGTAATATAACTTGCCATGTTTACGTGGGTGCCATCATATTTTCTGATCCTTTTTGGCTTATGGTCAGTAAGGGACCTTTGATCTATGCTTTGCGTAGAATCATGCCATGCCTTTGTTTGCTATTATAAGTTCCTGTAACATGTTGTTTGATAGCTCTAAACATTGCATCGTGATGTTATTTTCTGCAAAGTCTGAAATTGTTATAAATTGCAATCTTACCATGTGTGTTTGAGCATGTTCTAGTGATTTCTGGAGATAGCTCAGTGTTCATGTTCTGTTATGCTTTACCTGTACATCATGCCCATGCCTTTTGTTATTATGTTGAGGTCCTGTAGCATGTTGTTTTGATGCGTGCAATATGCCTAGTTGCTGTTTTGGACAACTTGTCCTTTAAAACTTGTATAGAGTGCATGTGTTGAACCGTAGCTCCGTTTCGAGTGTGCTCTATATGAAATTTGCTTAGAATAGCATGTAGTTTCATATAATCATGTTGCATCCTTGTTTTGAGGTGTTTGCTTGATGTTTGGGTGCATTTTGCATCAATGCCATGTTTAACTTGTTTTGCTCATATCTTCTAGGCCGTAGCTCCGAATTAAATGAACTTTATATGTAACTTGACTAGAATCTCGTGTAGATCATCTTGGTGCATCTTAACTTGATGTTTAACAACTTGAACATAAGGTTTATTCAGATATGGACCAATTTCGAAATATGCATATGAGGACTTACCGGAATTGTTATATGTTGTTCCCGGCCTCATTTAAACTTGCCTTGATGTGTTGCTCTTGTTTGCATCATCTCTTGCCATGAGTAGCTTCATGTAGCTTTGTCATGCATCATGTTTGTTGTGCATCATGCCTTGTTCATGTGTGGTGTGTTTACTATGTTGTGTGCTTCTTTTCGATAGTTCCTGTTTCTATTGCGATCGTGAGGACTCGTTCGTCTACGCTTGGTTCGGCTTCATCAGTTCGTCTTCTTCATGGACTCGTTCTTCTTCCTTGCGGGATTTCAGGCAAGATCACCGCTACCCAGGATCTCACTACTATCATTGCTATGCTAGTTGCTTCGTTCTATCGCTTTGCTGCGCTACCTATCACCTATTTATTCGAGCCTCCCATATTGCCATGAACCTATAACCTTTGACACCTTTCCTATGCAAACTGTTGTTTGGCTATGTTACCGCTTTTGCTCAGCCCCTCTTATAGCATTGCTAGTTGCAGGTGAAGTTGAAGATTGCTCCATGGTGGACAGGATTTTGGTTGGGATATCACAATATCTCTTATATTATTAATGCATCTATATACTTGGTAAAGGGTGGAAGACTCGGCCTTATGCCTGGTGTTTTTTTCCACTCTTGCCGCCCTAGTTTCCGTCATACCGGTGTTATGTTCCCGGATTTTGCGTTCCTTACGCGGTCGGGTGATTTATGGGACCCCCTTGACAGTTCGCTTTGAATAAAACTCCTCCAACAAGGCCCAACCTTGGTTTTACCATTTGCCTCACCACCACCTACCCTTTCCGTTGGGTCGGCCAACCCGAGGGTCATCTTTATTTTAGCCCCCCCCCCCGGGCCAGTGCTTGTCTAAGTGTTGGTCCGAACTGACTTGCCTGCGGGGCCACCTCGGGGCAACTTGAGGGTTGGTTTTACTCGTAGCTAGTCTCATCCGAGGTTGCCCTGAGAACGAGATATGTGCAGCTCCTATCGGGATTTGTCGGGGAATCGGGCGGCTTTGCTGGTCTTGTTTTACCATTGTCGAAATGTCTTGTAAACCGGGATTCCGAGTCTGATCGGGACTTCCTGGGAGAAGGTCTATTCCTTCGTTGATCGCGAGAGCTTGTCATGGGCTAAGTTGGGACACCCCTGCAGGGTATAATATTTTGAAAGCCGTGCCCGCGGTTATAGGCAGATGGGAATCTGTTAATGTCCGGTTGTAGATAACTTGACACCAGATCCGAATTAAAACGCATCAACCGCGTGTGTAGTCGTAATGGTCTCTTCTCGGCGGAGTCCGGGAAGTGAACACTTATTGATCATTGCTAGCTTCACGACCGTTCCGCTTGTTCTCTTCTCGCTCTTATTTGTGTATGTTAGCCACCATATATGCTTAGTCGCTGCTGCAGCCTCACCACTTTACCCCTTCCTTTCCCTTTAGGCTTTGCTAGTCTTGATACCCATGGTAATGGGATTGCTGAGTCCTTGTTGCTCACAGATTACTACAACAATAGTTGCAGGTACAGGTTTCGCGACGATCATGACGCGAGAGCGATGTTTGCTTGTTTTGGAGTTCTTCTTCTTCTTCTTCTTCGATCAGGGTGGATGTCGTTTGAGTTTCTGTTTGTGTTTCGTCCATAGTCGGATGATGCTCTTATGTATTGTGATGTTGTATTCATGTGGCATTGTATGCCTTATGTATGTATCCCCATCTATTATGTAATGTTGATGTAATGATATCCACCTTGCAAAAGCGTTTCAATATGCGGGTCTATCCTTGGCGGGACCTTCGAGTTCCTTTTGGATAGGGTCGCATATTGGGTGTGACATAATGCGTGTTCGTTGGTGGCGCCGGTGATGAGCGAGTTGGCCGCCGCACGGGTTGGCAGGTTGGCCCGAGCGTGACTCACGAGCGAGCAAGCCGCCGCGTTGGCCTTCGCTCGAGCCATATGGCTGGCTTTAGCGCGGCGCGTGCGAGCAAGCTGCCGTGCTGCCGTGGCAATCTAGCTAGCAAACCTTGCAGAGAAGTAGCTGGACAGAGCTATCTTGGCTAGCTAGCGGCCACGAGTGCCGAACGGAGCTGCATCCGGGCTGCCGCAACATGGGCTCCGCACCACCGGCAGTTTTGACCTCGCCTTCTGCCGATGGCGGTAGCTGCGTCCCATGGCCGAGGATGACTAGGTGGATGGGCCGGAGGTAGCAGGTCACTCGGGGATTTTTGTGCAGACTGACATGTAGGTCCCACAAGTCATAACGCCCGGTCGAATAGAAGGCGTTGACTTAATGGGAGACATGGTCCCTGTCAGAGGTTCAAGTTAGATTCTAACCCTGAACTAACTCTAACCAAAGTGGTGTTTGGATGGCAGGGTTAGATTGACAACAAATGTATCCAAACGGGGCGATGGGTTGAAACCTGCCTATAACGGCACTTTGTAGACTAGTCGTTTCTTGGTAGGGCTGGTTGGTAAGAGCATGTACAATGGTTGATAAGGTAGTCTTATCTTAAGTCTACCACGTATGCAAGTGGTAGTAGTTTCTTGGCATTTTAGTGGTTTGTTGCATTATTAGGGGTTTCTTGTAAGGAACAATGTACGTACTACTAGCGACAAAAGGCGATTCTAGGTTGCGTTGTACTCCAACGAGTACTACTAGTGGTCGCGGGAGTGTATACGTCGTTTTGCAGGTTCGATCCCGGCCGAACGCACGGTGTCCTTTTTTTAAATAGTACTACACTTCGCTGCGAGCCAATATTTTACACTGGTAGTTTCAGTTTTGATGTCAAACGGACGTGCGGCCCCACAATCTGGGTGCACTGGATAGCCTAGCCACGTGAACGGGTTTTCCTTCCCAGCATGCCATGGCTCGCGTGCTCACCCTAGCCGCACCTCGCTTGCAGCCTCCTCATCAGCTAGTAGCATATTTAAACTAGCGCCTCCCAATTAAGCCCGAGGAGCCGGAAAAGCCTGGCGGGGCATTGGGAACTGTGTAATATGGCTCTATACGTAAAGTGCTCTACTACTACTCTATAGCTTGTGGCGTTGCACGCATGGACTTCACTCCATTATCGGCTCTACTATAAAAGAAATTCCTCTTGACATGTTTGTTTGAAACGGAGGCAAAAGCTTTGCTTCATCTCATTCATAAAGAAGGAACTACTAACAAAGTTCGACGAGATCCCTTACACCTCCACAAATGGAAGCGAAAAGCCTAATATTTTCTGTATCAAATAACTCAAATGTTCTGCCCTCGCAGTAATCGTCGCAGATAAACAGGTTGCTAGTGTGTGCGTGACAGGAGCGGCTGAGTAGGCCAGCTACGTGAGAGGAGCGGCTGAATAGAGCACCGAGAGTACCCACTAGGCCACTACACAGGTGTACTTTCCCTACATTGATAGTACAGCGATGGTTCTAGAGAACAGTAGTACCCTCCTCTTCCAACTATAGCTCCTTGGCCCTGAGATTCAAGAACTCAAAACCAATGCACTATACTAGACTAGACTAGAAGAACAGTACACCGCACTACTAGTTGAGAAAAGTAGTACTAGTACTGCTACAACACAAGTACGTACTCCTCTGTCACGTAATGTAAGACGTTTTTTGACACTAGTTGACATGTACAAAAAATGGCAGAAACATACCCAAAATTTCTTAATCCTCGCCAAAAACTACTACCTAGTGCCAAAAATTTCTTACTAGTGCTATTATTTACAGTATAATGCAATCCCATAACATTCCATAATGCTAGTACTAGTAGTAAATAATAGCCTCACCCCTTCGCTGAGGAACGATCTACAGTTGGAAGCGACGAGGCCCTGTGATTAATACGCTCTTATCTCCTCCTCACCAGTTCCCCTCCCCTCGAAGAGAAGGCAGTTCGTCGATGCTCCCATGGATTCGCCAGGCGGTTCTCCTCCTCGTCGGGGCTGGGAGACCTTGGATGATGATCCTCTGGGAGAAATCGCACGCCGCTCCGACGTCCTCACCGCCGCAAGACTCAGTGCTTCCTGCACCAACCATTTCAAGACGCTGCTTAAATAGGCTTGGGAAAAGGCCATGCTTGTTGGTCTTCCATGTGTTCTCGAGGAGAAGGTTCTTCTATGGAACAATCCTTCGAACAGTCCACCGCTCCCTGGCCATGGTTGCACGTTGACTCCGCTAGAGTTGCCGACGTTGAGAGGTAGTCGGATTTTGTCCGATGAGCAGGTCAGTAATGGAGTTTGATCATGTAGTACTTAGTTATTCCATTTCCATCCCGTAATTTCTCCGCTGCCCACTAAGGTAGTCCTGGATTAGGGGGTATCTGGATAGCCGGACTGTGTATAACGTCCGGACTATTGATGCGTGAAGATACAAGACTCAAGACTTCGGCCCGTGTCCGGATGGGACTCTCCTTTGCGTGGGAGGCAAGCTTGGCGATCCGGATATTATATTTCCTTCCTTGTAACCGACTCCATGTAAACCCTAGCACTCTCCGGTGTCTATATAAACCGGAGAGGTTGGTCCTTTGAAGGCCGATCACAATTACATTCATACCATCATAGGCTAGCTCTTAGGGTTTAGCCTCTACGATCTCGTGGTAGATCTACTCTTGTACTACCCATATCATCAATATTAATCAAGTAGGAAGTAGGGTTTTACCTCCATCGAGAGGGCCCGAACCTGGGTAAATATCTGTGTCGCTTGCTTCCTGTTACCATCAGCCCTGACGCACAGATCGGGACCCCCTACCCGATATCCGCCGGTTTTGACGCCAACACCCGCCGTCTTATATATAGGTCTGGGTCGGTGCCAACGAAGATTGGCTTGCATACCTCCGGCCGGATACCACCATCATTTTGCACAACATCCACAGCAGTGCGGCGTTCTGGTAGACCCCTTCTCCACCATTGGGATCGGCCTTCCGGACAGGCTGGGCTTGAATACGTATGATGATTCCTACATGAGATTGAAGAATATAGCAATTGCGGACCCGCCGACAAAGCAATGCGGCTACGACAATTACTATCTCATCGCGGTGTTCAACATAAGGATTGCCATCAATGCAAGAGGAAGTAACGGCAGAGGCTGGCGCATGTCGGCAACGGCAGATTTGTACCCCTACACATTCAAAGACGCCGTGCGCCATCTAGGCCGCATCTTTGCAGTGACAAGCCATAGGACTTGTTTCATCTGGTTGCCATCCTATGGTATGGGAGATTACAAATGGAATGCACAAACCATCATTTGCATCCCTAACGATACTCCATTATTTTGTAGGGACCAGTCATCCCCCGATCAAAATAAGATCGCCGATCCTAGATATCCATTTGCATCCGCGATTCGGTCTAACCTGGAACCTTGTAGCTGACTTTGGCATATTGGGATCAAATATCTTAGCAGTCGTTACCCATGGTACCACTGATGTGCAACGTGGTCACACAATCTACCATGATCGGACCGTCACCATCTACCCAGGTATTCCATTTTTTAACCCTCTCGCCTTCTCTTTCATTGTTGTACTAGTAGTATACTTAGTAGTACTAGTAGGAGTACTTTTTACCTTGGAGGACACGTATAGCTAGCTAGGCCCTTGAAGACTTGAACCCACTAGCTGCCAACTTTTTTGTTTTTCCATGTCTTACTTTCTCATCCATGTAGCCAAGAGTGGCTATATATAATAAGCCAGTTATTTTACTTCCTCTATACCGGAGTAGTACTATTTGCTGCACAGTATTACTGACCGCCATATTTGAGCACAACATTATTATGCATGGACCTTGACTATGTACATCACCATGTGTCCAGATCTGAGATGTCGCGTGTACCAGATGAACGGCCCCGTGTTCGACCCCCGTGATGCTACGTGGGTGCCGAGGAGCACTCGTGGAGAGTACTCGATTTTTATCAGGGACAGCTACCCCATTGTGAAGCGGATGCCACCTTCCGTGCACGACACGAAAGGCAAGCCATTCATGAAGAATGGTTGTGTCTTCATTGCGCACCACCGGATGAACGACATGCTGGAACATGCTATCCCTGATTTATGTCGCTTCAGCTTGGATGAGTCTCCATCGTGTGGAACCGGACTAGAAAGTTGCGACAATGATTCCCGTTGCCCACCACTATGGATCGTGGCATCCATGAAGAACACCTGGGACTGGAACCTGGAGGAGGACATGTAGCCCATCTATAACGTGTAAGTGGAGTATGGTAATTGTGAACGGTAGCGCTGTGAATATATGTAGACTAGTCTTGCACAAATTTATCACATGAATTGGAGATGAACTTGTGTGGTATACTGGCATTTCTCCTTTAGAATTTATTACTAGTAAATGTGTTATGTGTACGTGCAACTTGTGTGGTTGTTGCACGGGCTCCAACACGCTCTTTGAGAAAAAAAAGTGGCATAGCTTTGGATATACGTGATGTGGCGGCATCATATAGTAGCATCGTTCGCTATAGTTGTAGTACACTCCTACTACGAGGACAACTCCTATAAAACCTTGCGCTTGGCTCTTTGCCTCTTCGGGAGGTTCAACAGTTCGTACTCGTGTGAACCTTGCACTTGGCTCATCGCCTCTTCGGAAGGTCCAACAATGATGATACTATAGTACAATATGCTGCTGGCAATCTGACACCGATTGAACTGCTGCACGTCCACCGCGATGGCGAGGGCGAGGGGTAGGGAGAGGGAGAGGGAGAGCGCCTGTAGTCAAAACCCTCTACTCGTCCTGCGAACCACCACACGCGTGGGTGAGGGAGAGGCGTAGTAAGCAAGCTTCTCCTCGTTCGGTGAGTTGACGGGACACATCAAGGCAGTACTTGTACTAGTAGTCCATACTGCGTCCTTTCCGATTAATATGGCTTAATTTGAAATGAGAAAAATAGACTCGCGGTCAAAGTATGTAACAATACGCTCTTTACGGTCACTATATATAGTTTTGCGGTGATTATACAATCACTAGCTCATCGTAGAGCACTGTATTGCACCCTACAGGCCGGCCACATAGTCGACGTGGCACTTTGTTGACTGGTTAAATTGTCACCTGGTTTCTGGGTCCCACCTATCAGTTGACAGAGCAAAGAAATCAGTTAAACAAAACTTTACGCAGGCGGGACACGAGTCCAACCCTTGCGCGCGAACTGCCATGGTTGTGTATGTGAGTGCATGCACGTGTACTCCCTCGGTCTTCCAACAAAGAGTGTGCATCGGCTATAAAACAAAGAGTGTAGTACATGATGTACATCTACACTTCTAATGCATTTAGCCTTTAATCTAAATCGATAGTGATTGACAAATGCACCAACTTGTGCTGTCGGTATAGGCTACATGTCTATCCTTAATTACAGCATGCAACGGCCTTCATTTAATCTTCTTCTCTCAATGGTCGCATGCACACATAAGTCTATTACTTTTGGGCGTCAATTATGCCCTGGTCAATGTGTAAATCTCTAAATGTACAATCTTTCACGGACGTAGGGAGTAGGTTGAGCACTTGAGCGTGAGCGTGTGTGTTGCGTCGTGTGCTGTGTGCTGCATGGGTGCGTGAGTGTTGCGTGCGTCCACGTGTACGTGTGAGTGTCGCATGTTGCATGCATGCATGCATGCCTGGGGCTTACTCCCTCCCATTGACATGTTCATATTTCAAGCTTCCTCTGTTCCCTCCATATGGTGATACTCCCTCTGTTCCCAATTACGGAGTAAAAGCCTCCCTCTGTTCCCAAATATGGAGTATTTGTCTTTCTACAGATTTCAACAAGTGACTAGGTACGGAGCAAAATGATTGAAGTGAGTGTAGTGGCATAGGGATGCTGTAGAAAGGAAGTCCTCGCGATCCATTATTTCCCATCTCGGCCAGAGAGAACTATTCAACTAGTCTTCATAGTGAAGTGACAATACACCCTGCAGCAAATGGGACACGTAATTAATAAGATGAACCAGCATGTTGGTGTTACTAAATCAGCCTTACCCAGTACTGCCATCATGTTTGCCAGTAGAGCATGCTTCCGCAAATACGCATATGCACCTCTGTCCTCCATTAACTGACATATGGGCCCTCTTGTGGTAAACCCACATGTCATCGGTGTAACTATTTACACTCCGAAGAACGGTATATCCTGGTGGTAGTACTAGTAGAATTGAGATTTAATGCACTTTCTTCCCCGTCTTCCACTCTTCTTCTTCCTCTCTTCTTCTTCCTCCTCTCTTCCCCATCGTCGGCCGCACACCATTTACCCCTGCTCACTGCTCGCCCGCCCTTGCCATCTTCCTTGGTAGCTCGCGAGTACCACCCCCCGCTCACTACTCGCCCACACGAGGAGAAGCTTCTTCGCTCACCCGCCCGAATCCACTTCCCCACTGGCTGCGATTTAGTAAATTAGCCTCATGCTCGGTTTGGGACCATTGAGGACCAACTGACACGCAGAGCCGCGATTGGAATTCCCTCCCTGATGTTCTCTTGGAGCAGATCTGTAGTCGTATGGACCTACTCAGTACCGTCCGTCTGGCCGCATGCTCGGTGTCTTTGTACCGTCTACTCGTTTTCAACCGGCCGGCTCTTTTCAAGACACCCTGCTTGCTAATGCCCGATCCTCGCAGGTGGCCCAAACACCGAATTGACGATCCTATGGAGGTTTCTGTATTGCCCCTCGACATGCTACCACTACCCGTCCACCTGTCCTTCATGCGCGGCCACTACTGGGAGGGCATGAAGGCAAACTGGATCGTCCTCATCCAGCACTCCGGTAGTCCGTGGCGTCTCGTGGATATATACACCCAGTGAGAGATCACCCTTCCATCGTTGGATACCGCAGCCATCAAGCCTCACGGCCCGCCGGACACTCTTGCCTACTACGCACGAGACGCGTTAAGCTTTTCGCTCGACCTCTGTTTGCAGAAAGTTGTAATCTGCGTAGTGCCCATACCATCAGAAGACTACATGGATTACAAGCTCATTGCCTTGTTCAACATGGGATTAGTCTATTTGGAATCCGGTCGCCATACATGGTTATGGCTCATCATCAATCCTGTTGAGGCAACATTTCTGTCTGATGCTATAGTGCACGATGGCATCGTTTACGCGGTCAATGCACAGATTAGCTGCCTATACTAGTGGAATCTATTGTCGTGTAATTGTTCTATCTCATATCATCTTTACCTTATGAATACGACTGCTTGTTTATTTATTACAAATTTAGAATACATAGCATGTCTATAACCACATCATTGCTATATATTCCAGTCATTTCCTAGATTTTTATGACCACACATGTTATTGTTAGAGTTGATATGAGAACAATTGGCATCTAATGATTGTTAGAATACATATTATGAGCATAACATCATGATTGATATATGTTACTCTCATTTACAAGATTTTTATAACAACGCATGTTATTGCTTAGAGTTGATATGAGAACAGTAGTAGTAATGCTATGGTAGAATATGAGTCGGCACTGTCATAGTTGTTTTCCTCTCATTGTTACATGATGTTTGAACGATGACATATTGCTAGAATATGAAAGCCATTGGATTATTTTTTAACTTGGGGTATGATTATGACCACGACATTGCAATTCTCTGTCTATGATATGTGTCACTTTTATAATAATCTTAATTCCACACATACTCTGAACTTGATTGTTTATTTTGTCCTTTTGGTATCCAATTTGAATTGTTGCAGCAAACGCAAATGCGCTGGCCTTCATCATTCCAGGACCTGGAATCATACCAGCCGACGGGTGGTGGTTTATCGCTCGTTCAGCTGACGGCGGTCATTTGATGCTCATTTGCATGTACCAAATTGACCAAACCATTGCATCAAACCACATGCAGTACAATGCTTGGGGAATTCGTGACATTGATGGCTATGGCTGCTTCGTGTTCGAGAAAGATCCCAACTCCGTTGGGCCAGGCGTATTCAACTGGAGGCGGGTTCACAGCCTCGGCAACCACTCCTTGTTCCTCGGGCTCAATTATCCGATCATCCAACTAATCATCGATCATATCACCGGCGATGATTACCATGCTATGCAACTTCCATTCATGAGGGGGGACTGTGTTTACACATCATACCATGGGTTTCATGAATCATCATATCCAAAGATTCGTCTACACAGCTTGTTGCCAGATAATCTTCACTGTGTGAAAGTCATCAAGCTTTCATGCGATGGATGGCTTTCGCAAACCCGACATGCGGCGATGTGGTTCATGCCAACAGCAAATATGCACAACTTGATTCGTGATGATATCTAGACTGAGCCATGTATTCTGCTGCTGTAGCACGACCCTCTTTTGTTGGATATTATGTACTGTTGTTAGTTTGAAGCACTCCTCACTACAACAAGAACCCCCATATAGCAACAGATCATTTGCAAGGATATTGGAATGTGTTGTAAGCTGTCTGCTAGAGCTACACATATATGTGCTGGAAACTTCTATGTTGCTAGTGATGTGAGAAACAATGAATACTATGCGATGCACACTATGTTTTTTTTAGCATCAGTATAGACACAAGCGCTCATACACACGCGCATACACTCACCCATATAAACGCACACACGCACACCCTACCCCTATGAGCACCTCCGAAAGATTGAGCCAGCATGTCATCTTGAGATTTACGAAGTCACCGCAGGCGCCTCGTCATCAACGGGAACATCTCCTCCCACTGAAAGCGCATCGCCGGAAATCCTGAAATAAATTCAGGAATAATGCGAGCATCAGGATTTGAACCCTGCTGGGTTGGGGATACCACTGTCCACCTAACCATCTCAACCACAGGTTGATGCACGCTATGTGTTACTCAGTACCAGTTGTATGAAAGGGGGAAACAAGACTCCAACCAGCTGCAGGTATTATTTCTGCCCACTAAAAAAATGAGAAAACTAGAGACTCGAACCTGCAACCTCTTGGCTGCCAAGAATGACACGAGCAAACTCACCTAAGGAGACCAAGTGATTAAAGTACTGATTTCCTCAGAATAAACAATGTAAAATCAGACGGGCCTTTAGGACCCACGGGACGTCCGCAGGGGGCTAGCAAGTCGGGCCGATGCTGTTTTTTTTTTTGAGGATACTGCTTTTCAGTATTGATCAGTTGTCCTGCTTGTACTTTTATTTCTTAAAAAAGGTCCTATTTGTACGAATTCTCAAAAAAGAAAAGTTGTTCCTACGAAGTAGTTGATCCCTTCTACTTGTGCGTTACAGTCAAAAGCAATACGTATGCTACTTGTGTGGGTATGATCATTTGAAATCCAACATTTTAAGAAACGAAGAGTCCATTTATGTTAAAAAATATTTTACTAACTTTATTATATAACTTGGTAAAAATAACATCACAATTTTTTTCGTTCATGTAAGTAAAAAAATTTCTTGTAAATTTAAAGTGTGTTCATGCTTCCTGAAAAAACCTGAAAGTTTCAAAATTTGTTCACGGATATAAAAAAATGTTTTTGGCAAATATTTATCATGTATTTTTAAAATGTTTGTCATGTATTTCATAAATTTTCATCGTCTATTTCAGCAAAAAAAATCATGTATTGTTTAAAAAAACCTGCATTTTAAATGCGAAATATTTTTGGAAAAACAAGTTCAAGGTTATAATTGGAAATACACTGTTATATATCAAAATATTTACAATTTTTTTGAAATTGTTACTAATATATTTAAATATGTGTATTGTGCACTTAAAAGGGTTCATCATATATTTAAAAGTTTTAATATAAAAAACAGTTAATAATGAAAAAGGAAGAACGAAAAAACATAGAAAAGCCTAGCGTTTGTCGTTGCAGCATCGGCCCTCTTCGTCTCTTCGGCCCCGTGACCTCGCCAGCTGCTAGAGGAGTAGTGAGCATCCCCGTATTTTGTTCTTAGCTCTAGTATGTCCTTGATTTCCCCCGGGTTTTGGTTCCTTGGTGGCATCAGCAAGATGGAGGCGACAATGGATAGCAGATAGGATTTTCTTGTTCTGGCAAGGGCGGCACGCGGGAGGATGGCATCGCTTTATTTATAGCCGGTCTTCCGGGTATTGATCCTCCTCAAATTCTTCTATAATGGTAGAGTCGATGAAGCTCGGCGTTGATTCCGTTTACTTCCTTGGGACAATGAGGTTATGGTTTCTCATTGTATATGCAAGACGGCGAGATCTACTGTGAGGCACTTAAGATCGATTCAAGGATTCAAGGGTTACGAGGCTCCTGGGCGCTGGTCCTTTAGGGTATGTGCACGAAGACTTACATGTTGGTATCGACAAGGTCAGGCCGGTTGTGATATGGGCACGACAATAATGGTGCGTCGACCCGCTAGTAGTTGGTCGGTTGTCTAGGGACCTTGATGTAATTTTGTTATGTCTGAAGTGCTTTATATCGTGAGATTTTATATTAGATCCGTGTATTTTCATAAAGTAGCAATCAAATGTGTGTGGAGCTCAAAAGTTATATTTTCTCTACTTTTTTCAACTCCCCTCAATTCCTTCCCTCCACGATTTTTCATATCCCTCCAATCGTTCATGTGCAATCGATTACCCCATGATTTATCCCTATGTATACACCGAGGGAGTTATGTGTGTATTTTGGAGCGATTAAGTTTGTCATATGTTGATTTTGCACAGAATTTTGAATGGGTGCTGCTAGGCATCAACCGATTGATTCCGTGGAGAAATCAATTGGCTCACCGGCCATTAGATCCTTTCTGCGTAGCCGAGTCGAAGGCCAAGAAAACAATTCTGGTATTACAAAAAGTGTGAATAGTAACTTTTATATAGTGTCAGATTCTGTTTCTTTTCGTCGAGAATACCACGAGATTTATTAATCCATGAAACTTTTCACACTAGTATCATGCCAGACCACATTTGTTATGTTACAAATAAAGTTTCAGAAATTTTTGACTCCTTTTGTTTTTTTTCTAAAATTGTTTTCCATTTCGGATGCATTGGCCCCATGTTCCAGCGATCTGCGTCAATGGAAAACAAGTGTTTTCTATTTTGAATTGGCAACATATAAACACTTATTTTTGTTCAACTTCTTGAGATGAACAATAACGTGGTTCATCTAGGAATTTTCGAACCCGTCAATCAAATCAAAACTAACAATGTACTGTACTATCATACAAAAGAAAAAGCGCATGACGTTGAAAATTTTGGACACGCGTGGCGGGATCTGGTAATTTCCGGCCACCATTATTTACTCCAGATCTAAAGAAACCCGGACTTTCATCTCCCACAAACCCACCACCGCAACACCGGACCTCTCCCTGCAACCGCCCTCTGTAATTGCGCCGCCGCTCTCGTCTGGCCAACCACCGCTCGTGCCTCCACGGCCCGCCTCCTCGTCGGATGTAGCCTATATGGTGCTTTTCCTCTAGTACCGGCTACCCCCGCCCCCGTTGTTGACTCGCTGCTCTCCTGCCTGGCGCCACCGGCGATGAAGTCGAGCACGGTGGGGAATCCGGTCACCACCTATCCCTATGTACCTCAGTTGTTCCCATCCACCTACGTCCTCCCTCTGTTCTACTGGATCATGCGGCAGCGGCGAGGCCGATGTGGGACAACATTAGATTCGGCCTCCCTCCACATTGCATCATCAATTATCTCCGCTAGTCGCCCCGCCCATGGCACACATGTTCGCCTCAGGTATCTCCATCTGGTTAATTTCCGCACACTGCATCTGCAGTTTCATCCTCCACACATAGCCTCCTCAGATTTATGCCAGCTTCATGAATCTGCGTGATTCCCATCTCAATTGCTAATCAGTGCCGATTTCAAGCAAGCTTGCAGTTCAATCTAACCATGGTATGTGATCTAATGTGTTGTCCGTAATGCTAGCTTCATCCAAGGTCCTCCAAATTCGGCAGAAGGAACCGCCCATGATATTTAACGAATTACTATCCCAGCAGTTCCGCTCAAATGAGATGGCTGAATTCTTGTAGGTGCGCCACCTCGTCTCCTTAATAACCACCAGTTACGTATTCACCAGGTACTAGTAATTACAGTACGTCACAAATTTATGTTGTAGTCCCCAGCTAGTCTGTCTGATTTATCCTAGCTCGCCACACGGTGCACACCAATCTGATTGATTTCTCAATGATATATGTCGTGTGTTGAAATAGGTATGGTTCTCCCAGCTATTCAAACAGTACTGCCCACGAGAGAATTCTCAGCTAGTTTGATTGATTTCTAAATCTATTTTGGTCCAGTTTAGCATATTTGCAAGTAGTAGCTTTGGATCATCATTTAGAGATGACTCGTTACAGAACTACCTAGTTTACTACAGTAACAATACTGCATTATACATGATAATCATACCATCGATACAAGTGCAGGTTAATGGAGCATGGGTTGTTATCTCCAGAGAGAGCAAAGAAAGCTTATGACAAGATAACATAATAAATCGCGCAATGTGGAGTATGGTGCAAATGCCAAGGGAAGATTCGATTACAATGAAGACGAGGACGACGGTAATGACTTTATTGTAAAACTCAACAATTATCTCAGATATCTAATTAAGCTTTATTTTCGGCTTACTTGCAAAAACAATGAATCTGTTGTTCTCAGTATATTTGTGTGTATTGGAGTTCAAGCAGAAAATAAACAATACCTTTTTTGTCATGATGATGACCATATTATTTCCATATACATGTTGATCAATCTCTTGGTTGGTCCTTAGGGGCCCCAGCTATGGTCATCGAGGCATAGTAATGCTTCCTTTTGAAGAAAATGGATCATTCAAAAATTGGAGTCCTATTTGACAAGCAGATCTCTGATGGTAATCATCTTCGTTTGTGTGAGGAAGGTCTGACTTCTATTCTAGTAAGCTTATAAGGTGATACCTCGAGCCACTTAATTTGTTTGTTATTTTCAATTGGGTATGGTTTTCTTATCAGCATAGGTAAAATGACATGATGAATATTCAAAAGTAGTGTATTGTAAAATGTAGAATTTTAGGTAATATTTAAATCAGCTACAGTCAAAGAGAACAATTAATATTTAATTGTGGAATTTTATTTTTGACGGTAGATGTTTTTTTGTAACTCATGCTTACTAATATGTTTACGTCGCTGCAAATTCTAGACCTATTATTGTACAGGATAATATGCAAGTCATATTTTAAGAAGTTGGGATGGACAAATAAGGACCACAACGACTCTAGCTGCCTTCAAGAAGTCAGGATAAGAGGCCTTCAGAAAATGTATTCTCAATAAAGAGAAGATCTATACAATTATCTTCGGGAGTCAAGACTTAAGAAAACACTCATTTGTTAATTTATTTCTCTATTGATGCTACATGTTGCACCAGGATGCTATGTAGTAGCATGTCTTATTTTGCCTTATGGGGAATGTGTACTATGAACCGTGATATGGAATTTGCATTGATGTTTAGACTAATTAATTGCCTTGTGATGTGAAAATACATTCTGTTGGACAGTTGACTTGGTCAATGAAAAAATTCAGGGTAACTAACAATTGTTGAGAAAAATAATTCAAACAGAATGGCATAAATGGTCAAGGCCTGAATAAAATTTGGGCTTGATCCAACCAATACTGGGCTAGACGCCGTACATATATGTCTATCTGAAAGTACTTTTTGTCCTCAAAAAAATCTGAAAATCCTTTTTGTGCAGGGTAGATTATATGACATGTTGTTAGGCCCTATCTCCATATGTTGCTTCGTAGCAACGCTTCTTGACCCCGTTTACCAACGGATGGGTATACGTTGTTGTAGACCCTTTGCAACGCCACCAACGGCAACACATATTAATCCGTTGGTGTAGGCCTCTGCAACACTTATATGGACATACGACAACGCATCAATGCGTTGCTGAAGGGGGGTTTTTGTTGTAGTGCCTCTGGTTTGAAGGATAGATACCTTCCTGGGATCAAGTGCATCCTAACTCACCTGCGTAGGATGTACTGATAATGATGATGGAGATGCTGTGCAGAAGCCATATA
>NC_041387.1:230046721-230052296 GCF_002162155.2 Triticum dicoccoides | reverse complement strand
CAGTTAGGCTTCAAGTGCATACTTATTAGTTAAACCTATGTATAAATTGTGACACTAAATACGACTAGTAAGTAGTACAGTAGCAGTACTAGTATACGTCGGTCAAATTATTCATCATGTCCACACATTGAATTGACGTGACAACACGCTGCGCGTGAGGTGACACAAGAATCCCGACGGCGTGTTCGGGTATTCTGTACTTCAGATTTGGAGTACCACTTATCTGTCGAAATCTTTCATCATTCACTTAAAACAGTCGATTGATCATACATTGAGTACCATATAACTGGAATTACCGATGCAAGTCGAACAAGGATTGGCCGGTGCTGCCGGTTGGCATCAAGTTCGATCCCACGGATCTGGAGCTGATCGAGCACCTTGAGGCCAAAGTGAGTCCTGATAGCGCGAGATTTTAGTCACTCATCGATTTGTTCATACCAACCATCGACAGCGAGCACGACATATGCTACACCCAACCTGACAAACTTCCAGGTAATACGCCGATCGGCCGTCTACTTGCACAAACATATTCCTTTGTTTATAGCTCTATTTTTCTTTTTAGACACAGACCTGGTGAAGCAATTACAATTTAACAGTTAAAAAAAGTGAAACAAGTGACTGCAACATGTCAAAGATGTTATGAAAATGCCAACTACGTACACTAAAACCTGTGTTCCACTATACTACAGGTATCACACTGAGTGGCCTAAGGAAGCATTTCTTCCAGCGCAATTCCAGGGCGTTCAAAAGGGGCACGTGGACGCGTCGCAAGATACAGTCGGAGTGCGGCATGCACGCGATGTGGCACAAGACCGGAAATACCTTGCCGGTGATGGTCAACGGCCGGCAGACGGGTAGCAAAAAAGGTTCTGATGCTGCACACCAACAAGAACTTTGACTAGCAGAGGACCAACTGGGTGATGCACCAGTACCACCTCGGGGACCTGGAGCAAGAGAAGGAGCGGGAGCTGGTCCTCTACAAGATTTTCTACCAGACGAACACTAGGGCCAGGAGTAAAAAGATTATAAGTTAGATTGGTATTGGTAATTGTACTACCTTGTTGTCAGCAAGTTGGTATTGTTGTTAACGATCTTTTGGTATGAACTTGCATTTGCTTCCAACCATCATGCCGAGGGTCGACGTGGATATAAAGCTAAATCATTTGTTTTGAAACGAATTTTCAGGCACCTGATTTTTATTTGATGAGTAGCATAAGCACCTGCCGTTCGAATTCCCAGTTCTCCAATTTTTTTGAAACAAGTGCATGCACTTATTATCACGATGAAAAAACAATATCCGTGCTGCATCCAGTTATCAGTCCATACTTCCAGAATTCTCTCGTTTATTGAGCACGTATATTGTTTTTTTAGGTCGAGCAAGTTTCAACTAGGCTGTAGACTGTCCAGGGTTGGTTTTGTTTTTAACAGGCCCAGCCCATGACGACAACGGGGCACAAAGATCTAGCAGGTATCTACTGGACTCTGGCCCACCACCGTTAGTTATTTTGTCTTACAACATCCGCAGGCAGTTTATTTTACTGAATCAAACACACGGCCCAGTTCTATTTTCCTCTTGAAACACATATCCTACATCCGTTTTCTAATCTCTACCTATAGTTTACTAGTTCATATACACGTATCATTATATTGAAAACACATAAAATTCCCTTTTCATATTTACATCCTTATTTTTGTTGTTTTTTCCCACCCAGCGCTGATTTTTTTACCACTGGTTTTCCCTTAAACCAACTCAATTATCCCACGTCATATTTTCTTACAAAAACAAAATGATTTTTTTGGCAAATCAATAAGTTCTTAAAAAATGTTTAGCATTTCGGGATTACAATAGTTCGGACTCCACCGAAATATGCAAAATAAGGCTGAACTTTTTGACCGTTGTCCTGGGCAGAAAATGGGTTGTAATAAATTACTTAAGAATTAGCAAATGGGCTGCAAATTATAAAAAGTAGCAAATGGGCTTTATGTTGTCTGCCACAGATTTGGAGGCTGACTTGTGGGCCTACTAAGTTCATGCGTAAACAAGGTTTCTCAAAAAACAAACTTAGTCAACAATTGACTCTACCAGCATCAGACCATTAGATGTCAACCTAATGGCAATCGTGCTTCTTCAGTCTCTTATCTTCCTGCCCCAGCCGCCCAAACCAACACCTTCGGAACCGCTTGCTACCGCCTCCCTTGGCCGGTAGTGCTGTCGGGCAGGCCTCACGGCCCCATCATACTCACATCCCTGGCCTGTCTATCCCTCTACTCACCCACACCTCCTATTATTTTCCGGCAACGGCAGCCGAACCAGTCAACCCTCGTACTCTCCACCACGTGGGAAGCCACTACCGTGTATTCCCCGGCTCCGTCTCGTTCCCTTCGTAAGCCTCGCCGTCGTCCACCTCCCTGGTGCTCTCGGCGCGGCATGGTCAATGATGTCCATCCAATGGTCGTGGTGCTTCTTCAACCTCTGGTCTTCTTGCCCCAGCCGCCCAAAGTAGCGCTGGTCATGCCGCATGCTCCTGCCTCCCGTGGTCGGCTGTGCTGCCGCGGAGGCCTCACCGCCCCCATACTACTCCCACTGCTGGCCAAGCCATCCCTCCACTCACCCACTCCCCCAGTTATTCTGCGGCGACGACAGCCTCACACCACAGCCGAACCAGTGAACCCTCGTACTCCTCTCCGCGTGGGCATCCACTGCCGCGTCTTCCCCGGCTCCGCGTCGTCCCCTTCCTAGGCCTCGACATCGTCCACCGCCGTGGTGCTCTCGGCGCGGCGTGGTCAATGTTGTGAACGACCGACTTCCATCGGAAGAGTGATGTACATGGAGAGGCTGACAGCTGGGTCCACGGCAGCCTCAAGGAAGTGCCTCCTTATTACGCGCAAAATAATTATTCATCCACCTGACAGCTGGGACCCACCGGACGGGCCACTGGTATTTCGCGAAAAAAACATTTCCCCCTGCCTGCAGGGACCCACCAAACGGGCCACCCTATTTTGCAAAAAAAAAACATTTACCCCAGACTGCTGGGACCCATTGGACGGACCACCGTATTTCATGAAAAAAAACGTTCCCCCCGCTGTCAGCTCGGACCCACCGGTCGTGCCTCCTTGTTACGCACATAAAAATGAATACTCCCCCTGCTAGTTGGGACCCACCATGGTGGGAGGCTGACTTGTGGGCCTACTAAGTTGACGGGGACGGAGGGCTTTGTCAACTTAGTCAATATGAACGATTCTAGCTCCAGTGATCGTATGATGTCCATCCAACGGCCGTCGTGCTTCTTCAATCTCTGCTCTTCCTGCTCCAGCCGCTCAAACAAGCGCCGGCGGGACTGCCTGCTCCCTCCTCCCGGTGGCTGGCTATGCTTCCACACAGGCCTCACCGCCTCACCCTACTCCCATCGCTGGCCTAGCCATCCCTCTACTCACCCACACCTGTTGAGATTCTCCGGCGACAGTAGACGAACCAGTAAACCTCGTACAGTCATACTCCCCTTGGCATGGTAAACAACTGCCGAGTCTTCCATTCCTCCGTGTTGTTCCCTTCCTTGGCCTCGCCGTCCTCCACCGCCCTGGTGCTCTCGGCGCGGCCTGGTCAACATGGTCAACGATCGACATGCATCTGAAGTGGACTGTACGTGGAGAGGCTGACATCTGGGTCCATGGCCGCACGCAAGGAAATGCCTCCTTATTACATGCAAAATAATGATTCCTCCACCTAACATCGGGGACCCACCGAAAGGGCCTCTGTATTTCGCAAAAAAAAATGTTACCGCCGCTGACAGCTCGGACCCACCAGCTATATCTTCGCACGCAAGGAAGTGCCTCCTTATTGCGCACAAAAAAATGAATACTCCCCCTGTTAGCTGCGACCCAGTATAGTGGCAGGCTGACTTGTGGGCCTACTAAGTTGACGGGGATGGAGGGCTTTGTCAACTTAGTCAATATGCACGATTCTAGCTCCAGTGACTGTACGATGTCCATCCAACGGCCGTAGTGCTTCTTCAACCTCTGGTCTTTTTGCTCCAGCCGCCCAAACCAGCGCTGGTCGTGCCTCGTGCTCTTGCCTCCCGTGGCCGGCTGCGATGCAGCGAAGGTGCCACCGCTGGCCAGGCCATCCCTCTACTCACCCACACCCCCTGTTATTCTACGGCGACGGCATCCTCACACCGGAGTGAACCAGTGAACCCTCGTACTCCTCTACGCGTGCGCATCCACTGCCGCGTCTTCCCTCGCTCCACGTCGTCGCCTTCCTAGGCCCCGCCGTCGTCCACCACCCTGGTGCTCTCGGCGCGGCGTGGTCAACGTGGTCAAGGAATGACTTCCATCGGACATGGACTGTATGTGGAGAGGATGACAGCTGGGTCCACGCCACAGCAAGGAAGTGCCACCTTATTACGCGCAAAATAATTATTCCTCCACCTGACAGCGGGGACCCACCAGATGGGCCACCGTATTTCGCAAAAAAATGTTTCCCCCTGACAGCTAGGACCCACCAGCTACATCTTCGCACGAAAGGAAGTGCGTCCGGGCAAAAAAAATTATTCGCCCGCCTGATTGCTGGGAGCCACCAGCTACATCTTTGCAGGCAAGGAAGTGCCTGACAGTCGGGACACACCTGGTCGAAGCGTATGTAGCTTTGTCATTCTGGTGGCGAACGTGTACTTACATATATACTGGTCGATGTAGAGGCACGCACGTGTCGTAGTAGAGGCGCGTACATGTCGTAGTAGAGGCGCGCATGTAGCATGTACACATACCTACAGCGGCCAGGGTGCAAGAAAGAAAATACGGCCACGTATGTGTACATACGGGCGGGGTCTCGAACGCCAGGGCTCGTGTACATGGCTGGGTCGGAATGAATAAACAGCGTTGTCGTCGTGTTCATGGGGAGCCAACCGGCTGGGTCGGAACGGAATGCGTCGTCGTGTTCATCGGGAGGGCTTGGACGGAACAGGCGATGGAAACGAGGCCTCGCGGACCGCAGAACAGAGGAAACGGCCTTGTGTTCGACCGGCCACGTTCAAAACGGGATCCTATTCAACAGGAGGGGTCTGGCGTACCGCAAAACGGAGGAAATGGACCTCCTACGGTCGAAACGGTGGTCCTGTTGATCGGGAGGGGTGTGGCGTACCGCCAAACGGACGAAACGGATTTGTGTTGGAGAGCTACGGTCGAAACGGGGCTCCTGTTCATCGGGGGGGGTGTGGCGCACCGCAAAACGGGCGAAACGGACTTGTGCTGTAGCGCTACGATCGAAACGGGGGTCCTGTTCATCGGGAGGGGTGTGGCGTACCACAAAACGGGACTCCACGGGATACTGTTCATCTCCACCGTCGACCTCCTCCAGCCTCCACGGGCTACCGTCGACCTCCTCTAGCCTCCACGGGCTCCTGTTCATCCAGCCTCCACCGCGCGCTACTCCATCGGCTACTATTCAACCACCCCTCCACGGGCACCCCTCCATCGTCTACTGTTCTTCCAGCCCTTCATGGGGTCATCCTATTCATCCAGCCCTCCACGCCATGGGGTCCTGTTCATCCAGAGGCAACGCCACCGCTCACTGTTC
>NC_041387.1:229973266-230046477 GCF_002162155.2 Triticum dicoccoides | reverse complement strand
AGTAGCGAAGGAATCGCTCGATCGGGTTCAGTTAACAGCCATCGATCGATCGCTCGGGTTCAGTAACGCATAGCCTGCAGTGCAGTCGCTCGGGTTCAGTTAGAGCCCAACGCCTCGCTCGGGTTCAGTTAGAGCCAACGCCTCGCACACACGCGCGTACGTGTACGAGAGAAACGCGCATCGCTCGGCCCCCGACCTCCCACCATAACTAGGAACTCCCCAAAACTTTCCTCGCCCTCGCTTCTACCACGGTTTTTTCCGTCATGGACGGCCCAAAGAATGTCATGCAGTTGCGTCTCCGGCCCTCCCAGGACGAAAAGCCCATTTTTTGTCATTATTTTTTGTCACAGAAGTAGGAGCCCACCACATCTATGATGATACCGGGTTTTGTCACAATTATCGTCATTAAAGTGTCATATGTATGATAGAAAAAAAATTCGTTCCGCCCAAAATGTCACGGATGTGTCTTTTTTTTGTAGTGTATTGACAATAATTCCCATGTCTCCTCAGGAGCGCTTTTCTCTATATAAGAATTTGTCCAGGCTTGTCCTTTGCTACAAAAAGGATTGGGCCACCTTGCTGCACCTTATTTACTTTCAATGCTTGTTACTTGTTACAAATTATCCTATCACAAAACTATCTGTTACCTACAATTTCAGTGCTTGCAGAGAATACCTTACTGAAAACCGCTTGTCATTTCCTTCTGCTCCTCGTTGCGTTCAACACTCTTACTTATCGAAAGGACTACGATAGATCGGCTACACCTGTGGGTCATCAGGGTGACATAGATCATATTCACTGTGTTGACCTCGGGGGAATTGCTTCTGCCCCCCTGTGTTCGGTTGGCGAGGGTCTTCATGATCGTCCTTGCTGGGTGGCCTTTTCCCCTTGTGTTCGGCGTTGAGCTTGCCGGCCTGTTTAAAGACCCAACAGTTTCTGTTGGTGTGATTGGTAGGTTTATTGGGGGTGCCATGAATCTGGCAAGGCCGATCAAGTATTCTGTCCAAACTAGATGGACCATCTTTTTTTATTTTGAATGACTTATTCCGCTGACTGGATTTGGATCCACTAAATCCGGCATTGACCGTTGTGTCTTCTCTATTGTTTCGACGCTTGTGCTTGTCGCGTCGTGGTTTGCCATTGCCGTCCCTGGCTTCAGAGGTGCCTGGGTCGCGGGTGCTATTGCTTGTACGATCTAGCCAGTTATCTTCTCCCGCGCAAAAGCGGGTCATAAGTGCGGTAAGGGCTGCCATGGACTTCGGTTTCTCTTGGCCGAGGTGTCGGGCGAGCCACTCATCTCAGATGCTGTGTTTGAAGGCTGCGAGGGCTTTGGCGTCCGGACCATCCAAAATATGGTTCTTTTTAATTAAGAACCTGGTCCAGAGCTTCTAGGCTGATTCGTCGGGTTGCTGGATTATGTGACTAAGTTCATCGGCATCCGGGGGGCGAACATTGGTACCTCGGAAGTTGTCTCTGAAGGCGTCCTCCAAGTCTTCCCTTCTTCCAATACAGTTTTCTGGGAGGCTATTCAGCCAATGCCGTGCTGGTCCCTTAAGTATTAGGGGGGGGGTACTTGATGGCATGTAGGTCATCACCGCGGGCCACGTGGATATGGAGAAGAAAGTCTTCAATCCGTACTGCGGGATCTGTTGTCCCATCGTATGATTTAATGTTCACGGGTTTAAACCCTTCTGGGAAGTGGTGCTCCATTACATCGTCGGTGAAGCATAGGGGGTGTGCGGCTCCTCTGTATCGGGCGACGTGACGACGCAGTTCGGATGGAGTCCGTATGAGGTTTTCGTCCTGGGTGAGGTTGTGTTTATCACGCCAGTCCGGATGGCTATCTTCTTGCGCTGGTGCATGTCCCATTGATCCATAAATTGATCTAGTATGACCGACTCTATTGTCCAGGTCCTGTCGCAGGTCGTGCATGTGCCCTGTAGCCGCTGTTTCTCTGCCTCTAGGGTGAGGTGGCGCCGGTTGGTGTTCGCCTTGGGTTGTAGCTCTGTCCCTGCCATGAGGTGGTTGGTCAGGCCCATCAGCCGCTTTACGTGCTGTCGGTATAGACTCTGGGACCTCATCGACAAATTGGAGTGCAACCTGCGCTTTGGGTAACTCTTAGTTGGGCGCTCGAGGCCGTATTCCTCGGCTGCTAGGACATTAGTCCATCTGTCATTGAGTAAATTCTAATCGGCTTGAAGTTTCTGCCACTTCTTTTTCAGGCTTCTTGCTGTAGCTATTAGTTGGCGTTTAAAGCGTTCATGATCTAGGGGGTCCTCTGGTACAATGAAGTCTTCGTCGCCTAGGCTCTCATCCTCTTCGAAGGTCGGTAGGTAGTTACTATCCTCCAAGCCCTCATTCCGGAATGGATCATCAGGGTTGACTTGCCCCTCTTCCCAATCATCCTGTTCGGATGTTGGCTCGACCGGGGCGTCTTGGTCTTCGGCGTTCTCCGGGGCGTTATTGTCTCCGGTGCCGGTATTGCTGTCTTTTTCGCAACGTGATTTTGATCTGCGCCGTTGACGTCGATGCTTCGAAGGTGCTTCAGCAGGCTCGTCCTTGAGATTCTTCCCATCGTCGGCGTCATTCTCTTTGGGTGTATCCACCATGTATATGTCATACAAGGAAGTGGCCTTCCAGCGTCCGGTAAATGGCGGGTTCTGGCTTTGCTCCTCTTCGGCATTGTCGTGCATACCGTCGATGTGTTCGAAGGCGTAATCTAGCATGCCGGTTAAGTCATCGATAGTGGCTAGAAAGTGGGTGATAGGTGGTACATGAAATTCCCCGCTCTCAGCCCCTAATGCGGGCTGGGTGTAGTCTGGCAGCGATCCTTCTGCAATGGAGAGAGATCGCATTAAGTACAGGGCCTTGCTCAGGATGATGTTCGGACAGGGGGGCGAGAGTCCGTGTAGCGGGGCGGGATAGGAGTTCCCAGGCCGAGATCGCGTAATAGGGACCTCGAGAGCTTGGATCCGGTGTTCGGGGAGGATTCCGACTTTGTGTTGATGAAGGGAGCCAGGTATAACTCCGGGTCTGCCGGTGAAACGATCCCCTCTGTATGTCAGATGTTGAGCTCTATGGCTGCGGAGAGTCTGGCGGGCTCTGAACTCCCAACATCAGACTCGACAAGGTGTTCCGGCTCTAGGACCGGAGCTACAGTTGAGGCCATGAGCCCTTGGAAGATCAAGTCTCCTCAGATATAAGCGACGTAGTTTAGGTTTCCAAAACTGATTTGATGACCAGGGGCGTAGCTGTCGATCTGCTCCAGATGGCCAATTCAATTGGCACGCAGTATGAAGCCACCAAATACAAAGATTTGGCTGGGGGAAAAAGCCTCCCTCGGGGTGGTATTGATGTGGATGGTTGATGGGGCCATCAAGCCTTCTGGTGATGACACGGTGGAACTCTCAATGAAAGCACCAATGTCGGTCTCATAACCGGCAGATCTCGGGTAGGGTGTCCCGAACTATGCATCTAAGGATTGAAGGTAACAAGGAGGCAGGGGACACGATGTTTACCCAGGTTCGGGCCCTCTTTATGGAGGTAATACCCTACTTCCTGCTTGATTGACTTCGATGAGTATAGGGATTACAAGAGTTTATCTACCTCGAGATCGTAATGGCTAAACCCTAGATGTGTAGCATATATGATTATGATTGTCCCTATGTACTAAACCCTCTGGTTTATATAGACATCAGAAGGATCTAGGGTTGTACAGAGTCGGTTGCAGAGAAAGAAGGGTACATGATCCAAACGCGAAGCTTTCAATCCACGCAAAGGAGAGTCCCATCCGGACACAGGGAAAGGTCTTTAATCTCGTATCTTCATGGCCCATTAGTCCGCCCCATATCACATAGCCCAGACGCTCGAGGACCCCTTAGTCCACGACTCCCTCAACGGCGTCTTCGCCGACAACCCAACCAGATAAATTTCATCTCTTGCCCATTCAAGTTGGTAACTTGTGACTTGCGCATTAGAAAACCTCGCCACTCTGTTCAGACTTGGGTGCTCCCATCCCCGACTCGAACTTTGCTTCGGTCAGGGTAGTTGTATTAACCTTGGATAAAAAGAGTTTAGCAAAGGGGCTGGACCCTGCGTCTGTAACCCGGCGGATGTGATTCTCCGGCAGGCACAGAGGGCATGGCAAGGTAGCTTGCCTGGGAGACTCATTTATTTTAATAAAGGGGCGTTTCGCCTCTGCACGAGCGTATACGTGCATGAGTTCCTAGCAAAAGCTCATATTTTTCATTGATATGCTGATGCAAGTACAAATATTACAAAACATAAGCATGGGCTCGGAAGATTACATTCCCTAGAAAGTTAAGATTTGGGAAGTGCCTACAAATTGAGAAAAAGATAAGTTCCACGTAATCCCCGTTCTTGCCACTTTCCTCCCCTGGTGCGGCAGGCAAAGAAATGTGACAGGCATGGGGAACGTGGCGATGGGGAGCTTGACGAGGAAGCCCGTCAACCACCGACGCCAGAGCCAGCAGGATGTAACCCTCGGCAAGGCGTGTTGCCGGAGGAAGGAGGAGGTGGAGCAAATGATGGTGCTTCCACTGATGGTCAGCTAGAGTCGGAGTCGTCGTCCTCCCATCCGCTGCCGTCATCGTCGCTGGCGCTATCCTCTTCGCCTCTGTCGCTCGAAGAGGAGATTTCTTTGTTGGTGAACTCTGCATGCAGCACCCTAAGCGGATTCCAGAGCTCTCGAAGACCTTGACGGAGAGCAGGCCGCTCTCCATTAACTTGAAATGGAGAATATGCCCCTCCAACAAGCTGTGGGCAAGTGCAAAAGTCTTCCACCCCTGGCGAAGGTACATGACGTGAGGGCGAGGAAAATCAACGTTAGCCCACATGTTGCCGTTCCCGCAGCTCCTCATGTGAAGCCTCAAGGCCTGCGGTGGGTCCTACTCCATCACCCGGGCGAACGGGGTCGGGAGCCGGAGATGACTGCGTACAGGCTTATATAGCCTAATGAAGCACCAATTGGAGGAGGGGCCGTCGGCGGAAGCGCAGCTGGTGCACTGCCCCATTCACCTCCTCCCCGAGCACCGCGGTGACCTCGGCCTAGTCCCCTACCTCTCCCCCTAGCGACGGGCTCTGCAGCCGGAGGCTCTAGAGAGGGGGAATGCGCTGTCGAGCAGAAGCCCTCGTCACCGCCGATGAAGCGCCAGCACGCCCTTTCACCATTGCAAATGGGAGGATGGTGATAAGCAGAAGAAGGATAAGAGGGCGAATGTGGATAAGCACCGTCCCTCTCCATTTTTATAGGAGAGCAAGGCCGGGGTCTGGCCACCCAGCCCAAATGGCGGCCGCCCCGCATGGCCAATGCGGCCTCTTGAGGCACGGCGAACCGGAACCGACCCACTCCCCCAATCAACAAACACCTGGTTTTCGGCCTCGGCATTAATGCCCACGTCCTCTGCATCCACCACCTGCCGTTCCCAATGCATGGAGGATACATGGAGAAGCGGAAGGGGGTGTGAGGACAGGTGGGACGACCGTTTTTCACCCCGTAACAATAGGGTGCGGCGCCATGCAAGTTGCGACCCGAGTGCACTTAGTAAATGAGTAGCGCCCCTGCAGATTCCTTCTTTTTTAATAAGGGAAGCACGAGCCGCCTCTTTACTATCGACTGCAAGATGACGCAAGCATGCTGATGCCTTCCCACGCACGACCCCCACGTCACGCGCTCGACGCGGATCATGGGGAAGCGCAACTGATAGAAAGATCATGGTGATCAATCTATGCCATGCCCGCCCGCGCACTGCCTTGGGCCTGGCCCAACTACTCCTTGCGCTTATGTGTGGCCCGGGGGCTCCTGTCGGTGTACAGAAGTATGGGTACTTCTATACCCCTTACTAGTGCACGGGCAATAGCAGGCACACCAATGGCAGGGCTTGGCGGGATAGAGGAAGACAAAACCCGAAGACTACCAAAAATAACAGACCCTAAAGTTACTATAGAATTTTAACTCGCATATTAAGTGATGTAGTACCAATTTGAGAAGATTTGATGACATCTTATTATTGGTGTAGTCACTCCCAATTATTTTCTTATGATTTTTGGCTTAATAATAAGGCATGTGTATAAAATGAAGATGAAAAGTTGCCCTCTACATACATCTTATTTGTGAGCTTATATGACTGAAAGTCTAGAAGAGACTACAAATTTGGAGAGTCGTAGAAATTACATGTAGTTTTTATTTAGTTATTCAAAGGTGTCATCTTGTCGATAACCCACTACCAAGATCGGAGCTCTCATCTCTCATTACTCGGTGCCGTGAATACTTTCTAAAAAGGTAGTCAAACTCGTCTTAGCTAACATATTGAATTTCCAAAAAAACTTATGACTTAATTAACAAAATCCATTATTAGATACAAAAAGAAGGGGTCAAATATTAATTAATTCTTATAATTTTAATACATATGCCACCTAGTATAAATGATCCAAAAAATAAAACCTATGAGGCCATACGGTGGCACCGTCATCACCATGTTTTTTGAAGTTTATATATCACCTAAGATTTCGCTGCAAAATAGGAGAGTTGACTTACTATGGATATTACAAGTTGATTCCACAGTCAATTATTATTCACTAAATTCTTCACGATCTGAAATAGCATATAAGCAGAGATCTGCAGACATTAATTGTCGGTGTACAAAAGTATGGTTACTTCTATACCCCTTACTAGTGCACGGGCAGTAGCAGCCACACCAGTGGCGGGGCTTGGCATGGCAGAGAAAGACAAAACCCGAAGACTACCAAGACATATACTCGAAGCACAACACTAGCTGGCAAGCTGGACCACCCCCGGCAACACCCTTGCCGGGGCGACCGGCACATCACTAGCAAGCCCATCACCATCGGGGCTGAGAGCTATGACACCATCGACAACGTTAAGACCAAGAACTAGAGAGCACATGGCTGGTAGCATGTCGATCCTCATAAAGATTGACAACCCACAGATCCACGTGGGACCAGAAGACGAAGACCCCCAGAAAGACCCTTGCCGGGGATGGCTCCAAGGCCCCCAGCAAGCCTTGACGGGGACGATTGCTGGGTCGTGGCCGGACCCGCGCCCGGCAAGGGTTCGCCACCTCACCACCACTCCAGTATGACGATCGGCGTGCCAACTAAGTAGACGCCTGCGTGGCGACATGCAGATCTTCGTGGAGGCTCTACCATCGCGCCAACATAACAGCTAGTTAGCCAGCATGGCACTGCATACCTCGTCATCCTGGACGCGTGTCGAAGCAAGAAGGAGCGGCGAAGGACGGGATGACTTCTGTTTCCATCCCCAATAAAGCAAGAGGGCGTGTAGGCAATGCATTAAATGCGTTTGTCCTACGTTGCCGAGCGATAAGCTCGTACACTGTAGCTTGCCACCTCCTGTATGCCACTGTGGCAACCCCTTTGCATATAAAGGGAGGCCCAAGGCATACAGAGAGAGGGGTCGGGCTTTTGGACCAGGCACACATCGTAGCTAGTTCAAAAGCTTAAGAACACATATATCCAGACAAGCAGGACTAGGGTATTACGCATCTTCACGGCCTGAACTTGGGGTAAAATCCTCTGTGTGCTAACGGCTCGACCTGCTCTTCGTGCAACTAATCCCCCGCCGAACGTAGAAGGGATCCCATAGGTGTTCGGTTTCCCCGACATTAACTAATGCAAGTGTACCAAGGCAACTATATCACACATCATAACCAAATGTCTATATACAATCTGATCACTTTGAAAAGTTCAAACGATTTATAAATAGATTAGGGAATTACACCATCTAGACTATTGACCATGAACTGAAATATTCAGAGAAAGATCTTCACAAAAGACAATTACTATCGAAATCAAATTTGGAAGGGTGGTCTCTTAAAATAAAGTACGTCCTAACATATACTACCAAATGGATTAGTAACTTACATAAGTTAACATACCTACAATAAAATCACTTGACAGAGGAATCCTTCCAAATCAATCTGCTAATATTTAACTAGACATAAGTCATAGGGAAGCTAAAAGAAAATAAATAAATAGGATATTCTAGCTAAATATAACACCTAATTGCAGTATCATAATAATCAACACATCATCTTCATAGGAGCTGCGTTAAAATCAACGTCAGGTGCACCAATTTTTGCATTTAAAGTTACTGGATTGCCTGATGATATTCAAATCGACATAAACTCTAGCTGCATGTGTAGATGATAGAGAGTAGTATGTATACACTTGGGATTAACTTTCCTATACAATAAATATACACATAGGAATACCTGAATATTATTTATATAAATACGGGCCTATCAAATTTCGAATAGTTGTTGATGTTACGGTCACAATACGGCCCAAATAATCATCATTAACTTGGTTGACCTTGTCGCATTAACTTTTTCATCCATGTATATTCCAAGAGTCATAACTATTAGCACTTGTACTCGTTTAGCTTCCTTGAATATACTCACTAAATTTGGATCACAATATCATGAATCGTCCAAATCCCATGACTGTCTATGTTTCTTCAGTATGCCCGATGTAAGTTTCTACGGCAACCACAACTGCCAAATAAAAAGTGGTGTGTTAACATGCAGAAACCATTGAGATTAATTATTTCAAAAAATATAGTTTTACCAGAAAGTAAATTTTCTAGTCATCTCTTGTGGAAGGAACATCAATGCTAGAAAATGTGAAGCTTTGTTCTTCTATTTCAATCTTTTTGAGACCTTGAATATATTGAAATTTTGTTGTGTGCAAGAAAATAAGTATCTTGTTTTCTATCAATAAATAGAGAATCAATGTAGATATAACCATATAATTTTATATCATTTTGAATAACAATCTTTGATCAAATGCCTGAACTTGTTAACCATACGTTCAATCACGTGTATATGAATGCAATACGAATGGTGCACTCTAACAATGTGAACCAAAAGGCTGTAAGCAAATTGCCAAAAAAAAAATTGGGCGGGCTAGTAATTTGAAAATGCATAAACACTATTTTTTTAATATTAGACACAATTGCATTCAGAGAAATAGTAGATTATAAAAGAAAGTGCGAAACATGTGCAACACTGTCGGTGTACTAGAGTAGGGGTACCCCAGTATCCCGAACTTGTGCACGGGCAGTTGCAGCACCCCGCGGCAAGGCTTGCCGGGTGACCGCCAAGGTCCTCCGTGGTTCCTTTGGAGCCATTCAAGAACAAAGTATTCAAGCTCAGGAGACAAGGCCCCGGCAAGAGGAATTTGCCGGGAAGGCCAACCAAGGCATTTTCAAGGAACTTGTCGCGACGCGCTGCGCGTCCCGGCAAGGCACGGTGAGCGACAAGCTTCTGGACCCGACAAGACAACGGCCGCGGCAAGGCGCTTGCCGCGGCAGGCGGCCACTCTGTACCCATGCTCCAGCACATCCACCAACGTGTCGCTCAGGGGGCCTTTCCAGGCGCGCGTGGCGGGAGGCTGTGCAGCCAGCGGTGCGCGGTGGCATGCGAAGCTGACAAGACTGCCATCGTGGCGAGCGGTGGCGTTCCTGACGGTCCCTTTCTGCACTGTTTGGGCGACACAGACGGGCATTTAATGCCCTTGTCCCCTGCCGTCAGGGTTAGGTAGGATACACTGTACAGGTAGCTGTACCAACCACCTCTCTTTTTACATTTTTACCCTTGTCTACGTTGCCACCTGTCGGTGACCCCTTTAGCGTATAAAAGGAGGCCCATGCGCAACGTAGAGGGGGTTTGACTCATTCGAAAGCCAGAAAAATACTTAGCTCTCTCGAGCAAGAAGAGAATAGAATCAGACAAGCAGCAGTAAGAGTGTTATCTCTCCGGAGAGCTCCGAAGCTGGGTAAACTGCTCGTGTGCTTCGCCTCGATCTGCTCTTCGTGCGACCTCCGCCCCCCGCCGAACCGAAAGGGGCTCGGTCCGCCGGCCCCATAGGTGTTCGTGGATCAGTTTCCCCGACATCTTTGGCGCGCCAGGTAGGGGGCGACGAGATTGCGTGAACCAGATCCGGCGTTCACACGAGCTAGATCTTCATTTTCTTCATCGACATGCCACCGAATAAGAAGGCTTCGGCGGCAGCTGCTCCGTCCACGTCACTTCCACCACCGCCGGAGGAAACGGGTGGTGGAGTGGACGTCAGCGGAAGAACGGACGTCGACGAGGAAACTCACGATGCCGCCAGGTCCAAGGACAAGGCTGCACAAACCTCGGCGACCGTACATGTACCGCGCCCATCTCAGGAGGCGCAAGACCGACAGCGTCATGGTGCTCGCAGTACCATACGTTTGTTGGGCCAAGATCAAGATGGTTGATCCCGGGGCGCTCAAGACCAGCATGCACGCCAATGTGCCAGCACGAGCGAGACACGGTCGCCCGGACGGGATAATGCTCCTTCTAACATAGTTAGAAGTCCGAGCATATCCCGCTCCTCGCGCCGTCCGCCACTGCCACCCCCCACTCCAACAGAAGCTTTGGCGCGAGCTCAACTGCTCCTGGATTACCCTCCGACGTCGGACAAGATCAACGAATGGAGGGCCACCATTCAGAGTCTCATCGGCTACGCCAACGGCGACACTCCGCGGCAGTCGAGCACGTCGCCGCCGCGGCAGGGTTGCCAGGCGCGAGCCGGTGGCGACGAAGCTGGTGGGGGCGCAACCACCATGCAATCACCACCCCGAAGGCCAAGATCGCCGACTCGCCGGATCAACCTCGACATCGACTCCACCGCATCGTCGGATCCAGGAGCTCGTCGCGATCAGCGCCAAGTTCTTCACGATCGACAGCAAGAAGACGCTCGTACTCGCATCGAGTGCCGAAGAGAAGCGCGACGTCAATCCGACAAGCGCGCTGGGCTCTCTGTTGACATGCATGCGCCAGGGGATCCAGGCGACTTGACGTACGCGGTAGGTTGCCCTGCATTCACTCGTGAGTTGCGGCAGGTCCAGTGGCCCAGTACGAAGAATTTCAAGCCAGACGTACCAGAGAAGTACGACGGCAAGACGCATCTGTCGGAGTTCCTCAGCATCTACACCATTGCGGTGCAAGTTGCTGGGGGGCGGGACGACAAGATCCTTGCCAACTACTTCCCGCTGGTGCTCAAGCCCAACGTCAGATCCTGGCTCATGCACTTGCCGGACAACTCCATATCCTCCTGGGCTGATCTGTGCCATCAGTTTGTCGGCGCCTTTACAGGCGGCCACAAGCCTCATGGCCAAGAGAGCAATCTTCATCTGCTCGCCCAGAAGGAAGGAGAGCCCCTGCGCAAGTACATTCAAAGATTCAGCCGCGTACAGCACAACATCCCAGATGTCCATCCTGCCGCGGTAATCAGCGCATTCCATCAGAACGTGCGGAACCGCAGGATGCGGGAGGAGATGGCGATGTGCAAGATTAGAGATGTCAGTGAGCTATATGCCCTGGCCGACAAGTGTGCACGTGCTGAGGAAGGGAGGAAACTCCCCAGAGAGAACACAGGAGCAGGAGAATCTGATAGTGAGGAAACTACCCCGGCAAGGAAGAACCGGGCGGCGGAACAACAGGAAGAAGAAAGGCAAAGATGTGCTAGTTGTAGAGCAGTCCGGCAAGAAAGCCGAAGCTGGCAGCTCCGGCAAGGAGGTTACCGCAGCTGTGGCGGTCGCCAACAAGCAGGACAGCACCAACAAGCAGTATTGCAAGATCCACCACACCAGGGGCCATGACCTCCAGAGCTGGAAGAAAGTCGAGCAACTTGTTGAGCAGCAAAAGGCTGAATACGAGCGGCGCGACAAGGAGAAAGCCCAAGAAGGTACTGGAGGAGCCAGCAGGAAACGTCCCGGCCGAGGAGGACGCCGCGGCAAGGCCAAGGAGCGACAAGGAGACAGACCTCCTCGCGGCCGCAACAAGGATGAAGATGACGATGACGATGAAGACATGGATGATGAGGAGACTGATGCGCAGGAGTTCCAGAAAGCCACAGAGGTCCTGTGCGTTGACAGCGGTGCTTCTCTGCATACTTCGTACCGCCAGCTCAAGCAGTGGGTGCGGGAAGTTAATGCAGCAGAACCACCCGTCGAGTCATGCAAGCCTCTGAAATGGTCCAGCACGCCTATCATCTTTGATATTGAGGACCACCCTGATCGCATAACTGCGGTCGGGTGCTTGCCTATGTTGGTTTCACCAACTATCCGCAACCTCAAGGTCACTAAGATGCTAGTTGACGGCGGGGCCGGCCTGAACCTGATCTCCTCCGCGGTACTCCAGAAACTCCAGATCCCTGATAGCGAGCTCGAAGAGAACGGCACGTTCCAAGGAATCAATCCGGGAAGGAGCAAGCCAAAGGGAAAGATCATGTTGCCGGTAACATTTGGCAGCGAGTTGAACTTCAGGACTGAGAGGGTCACTTTTGACGTTGCTGACTTTCCATTGCCTTACAATGGGATACTTGGTCGTCCAGCACTGGCCAAGTTCATGGCAGCCTCTCACTATGCATACAACGTACTGAAGATACCAGGCCCGATAAGTGTTATCTCTGTCCCTGGCGACAAGAAGGATGCCCTTATCTGCGTCGACAAGATTTACCGGGAAGCAGCAGCCGCAACAGACTGCAAGTCACTTGCCGCTGAAGCTCCCGGGGCGAAGAAGAAGACCAAGTCCGGCAAGAGCTCTGAGGCCCACTCCGGCAAGCGCACCTCTTCGTAGTGCTGCGCTACCGTCGAGGACGCACCATCAAGCTCCACCGGCAAGTGTAAGAAGACAATGGTAGCCCCACCAGAGACCAAGAAGGTGTCCGCTAAGGAGGACGGCACTGGTGGTACCTTCACCATCAGTGCCACTCTCGACCCCAAATAGGAAAGCGCGCTCGTTGCTTTCCTGGGGGCGAACGTCGACGTGTTTGCATGGCAACCGTCCGACATCCCCGGTGTTCCCAGGAAAGTAATCGAGCACCATCTTGCCGTCTGTCCTCATGCGCGGCCCGTCAAGCAGAAAGTCAGGAAACAGGCAGTGGAGCGCCAAGAATTCATCGCAGAAGAAATCAAGAAGTTGGAAGTAGCAGGCCTTGTCAGAGGGGTGCTCCATCCTACGTGGTTGGCCAATCCTGTAGTCGTGCGCAAGGCAAACGGGAAATGGAGGCTTTGTATCGACTTTACCGATGTTAATAAAGCTTGTCCCAAAGACCCGTTTCCTTTGCCGCGCATCGACCAGATTGTTGACTCCACGGCCGGATGTGATTTGCTTTCATTTCTTGATGCATACTCAGGATACCATCAGATCTTCATGGCAGAAGAGGATGAGGAGAAGACCGCATTCATCACCCCGTGTGGCACGTACTGTTTCGTATGGATGCCTTTCGGTTTGAAGAATGCTGGTTCAACATTTGCAAGGGTAGTCCACCACGCTTTTGAGCCGCAGATGCACAGAAATGTGGAATCCTACATGGATGACATAGTGGTCAAGAGCAAGGACAGGGCGACCCTGATTGAAGATTTAGACGAAACATTTGCAAATCTGCGCAAGATCAACCTCAAGCTTAACCCCGAGAAGTGCGTGTTTGGAGTACCCTCCGGCAAGCTTCTCGGGTTCTTTGTGTCTCAGCAGGGAATAGAAGCCAATCCCAACAAGATCAAGGCCATTGAGTAGATCGAAGCACCAAAGCGCGTCAAGGATGTACGAAGGCTTGCCGGTTGCCTGGCTGCTCTCAGCAGGTTTATCTCTAGGTCTGCTGAGCGCGCCCTGCCATTTTTCAAAATTTTGAAAAAGGCAGGTCCAATGAAATGGACTCCGGAAGCGGAGGCTGCGCTGCGGGACTTGAAGAGATACCTGTCCTCCACTCCAACACTTGTCGCACCTAAGCCACAAGAGAAGTTGTTGTTATATATAGCGGCAACCAATCAAGTGGTTAGTGTTGCGCTAGTGGCGGAGAGGGAGGCGGACGATGAGCCGGCAACCACGGCAAGTGCATCCAGCGACAAGCAAGGGACTTCACCGGCAAGCTCTGGTCCCGACAAGGATAGATCTGCGCAGGAGCATGAGAAGATGCAGAAGAGAATGGTGCAGCGCCCAGTTTACTTTGTTAGTTCCCTTCTGCAGGGGGCTAGGTCAAGGTACTCTGGTGTGCAGAAATTGCTTTTCGGCCTCTTCATGGCCTCGAGAAAGCTGCCCCATTACTTCCAAGCACATGAGATCACAGTTGTCACTCGCTTTCCGTTGAAGAGGATACTGCAAAATCCAGAAGCAACAGGCAGGATTGTCGAGTGGGCACTAGAATTGTCAAGCTTTGGCCTCAAGTTCGAGAGCACTTCAACTATCCAAAGCAGAGCATTGGCAGAGTTCATAGCAGAGTGGACGCCAACACCAGATGAAGAAATTCCAGAAACGAGCATCCCCGTCAAGGAAGCAAGCAAAGAGTGGCTGATGTACTTTGATGGTGCCTTCTCGCTGCAAGGCGCCGATGCTGGCGTGCTACTTGTCGCACCCACCGGAGAGCATCTCAAGTACGTAGTCCAGATGCACTTTCCCAAGGAGCAAGCAACGAACAATACTGCAGAGTATGAAGGTTTGCTTGCCGGCCTCAGGATCATAGCAGACCTTGGGATGAAGAAGCTTATTGTCAGGGGTGACTCACAGCTTGTCGTCTGCCAAGTGAACAAGAGTTACCAGAGTCCGTTGATGGAAGCTTATGTTGATGAAGTGAGAAAGCTAGAAGAGCACTTTGACGGCCTGCAGATGGAGCATGTTCCAAGAGCTCAGAACGACATTGCCGACGGCCTGTCAAAGTGCGCCGCACTTAAGTTACCTGTGGAACCAGGGATCTTTGTGCTCAAGCTAACTCAACCATCCGTAACGCCATCAACTGGACAGAGCAAGAAGAGGAAGTTGATTTCTGGTAACTACTTTCCGGCAGAGCTCCCCGAAGCCGCCGCCAAGAAGGTCCCCAAAATCAGCGCCAAGGATGCTGAGGAGCAGTCTGCTCCGACAAGCCTTAGGGTTTGTTCCGTTGAAGCAGACGCTCCCGACAAGTTTTGCTCCGGCAAGCTTGCCGGGGAACATCAAGCTCCGACGGAGCCATAGGTCCTTGCGTAGAAGCGGATGTTCCCGCAGCAGCAGATGTGCCTTTAGTCCTTGTTGTCGAGCCGCAAGCTCCAACATGGGCACAACAGATTGTCCATTTCCTTCAGACAGGAGAACTTCCCGAAGAGCAAGAAGAAGCAGAAAGAGTAGCCCGGCAGTCGAGTATGTACCAGTTTGTTGACAACACACTATACAGAAGAAGACTCAAAGGTGTGAAATTGAAGTGTATTCACCAGGAAGACGGACAAAAGCTGTTGGCAGAGATACATGGAGGCATATGTGGTCACCACATTGGCGCAATAGCACTTGCCGGCAAAGCGTTCCGGCAAGGTTTCTTTTGGCCGACAGCCCTCGAGGATGCAATTGCACAAGTAACCAAGTGTGAAGCGTGCCAGTTCCATTCCAAGCAGATACACCAGCCAGCTCAAGCTCACTAGACGATCCCTTTATCCTGGCCATTTTCGGTCTGGGGGCTCGATATCCTCGGCCCCTTCCCCCGAGCTATCGGAGGCTTTGAGTACTTGTACGTTGCAATCGACAAGTTCACAAAGTGGCCAGAAGTGGAACCAGTGAGAAAGGTGACAGCACAGTCAGCAGTCAAGTTCTTCAGGTCGATTGTTTGCCGTTTCGGGATCCCTAACAGGATCATCACCGACAACGGCACGCAATTTACGAGCCGCACCTTCATGCAGTACGTCCAAGATCTTGGCACCAAGGTTTGCTTCGCTTCTATTGCTCATCCAAGAAGCAATGGTCAAGCGGAGAGGGCAAATGCTGAAGTGCTGCGCGGGCTCAAGACCAGAACTTTTGACAGACTGCACAAGTGCGGAAAGAACTGGATCGAGGAGCTGCCGATGGTTCTTTGGTCGATCAGGACGACGCCAAATCGAGCCACTGGCTAGACACCTTTCGCTCTAGTCTATGGAGTAGAGGCAGTTCTCCCCACGGAACTCGTATATGGGTCACCTCGAGTGCTCGCTTACGATGAGCTCAAGCAAGAGCAGCTGCGACAAGACGACGCGCTGCTCCTTGAGGAGGACCGTCTTTAGGCTGCTGTATGAGCTGCTCGATACCAGCAAGCTTTGCGCCGCTACCATAGCCGCAAAGTTAAAGCTAGAAGCTTCGTGGAAGGCGACCTTGTTCTTCGGCGCGTTCAGTCCGCCAAGAATTCCAACAAGTTGACGCCGAAGTGGGAAGGCCCTTATCGGGTGAAACGAGTCACTAGGCCTGGCACTGTCCGCCTTGAGACCGAAGATGGCGTACCAGTGAGCAACTCCTGGAACATTGAGCATCTTCGTAAGTTTTACCCATAGGGCGCGGTTGCCGGAACCCGTTCCGGCAACCACCTTTTGTACAAGTCTTGCCGATGTTGCATGTAATCCTTTGTACAAAGTCGGGAGCAGATGCCGTGCATAAGTAAAGCTCATGTGCTCCGCACATATTGTCAATTTCATGCTTTTTACTTTATATTTGCATGCATTATCTAACACTTTGTGCAGCACCTACCCCTGGTAAGCAATAATGAGCTATAAGGCTCCATGCCTTTATTTTCTCTTCTTTCTTTTTCACAAAAAGGAAAGGAAGGTTCCCTCGCCCACAAGTTTCCCGGGGGGGGGAGGAGAAGATGATGGTGTGGATCAGGCGTCATTCAAGCAAGTTTTCGCCTTACCGGAAAGCAAACGACAGAAAAGCTAAGTTGCCAAAGTTTGAGCAATTAGTTTTTAAATTTTAAAGTTATCTTCCTTGAACGACCGTGCTTTGTATGGAAAACCTGTGCGCGGAGGAACCAACTCGTAGCTAGTTGCGCCCTTACTTTGTTTCGAGTCCACTCAACAACTTAAGTGAGCTGCGACTAGTTGCGACAAGGTTTCTTGTCGGAAGCGGCATCGCCAGCAGGCTGCTGATGTCCCGCACTCAGCGCTCGCGGCAAAGGTGCCTGCGCCGACAAGTTCCCTAAAAGCGTAGGGTAAAAACATACAAAGCAGGGAATCAAGTAAAGGAAATAACATAGCAAATCTCTACCCAAAACAGAGTTATATTACAAGATGACTTGTCGCAGCTCTAACAGAATGTTCTCATGACATGACCAGCGGCGACAAAGAAAAAGAAAAGAAGGGCGGCCTAATCTACGCGATCGCCCTCAACCCTCTTGATCTCGCTCACCTTGTCCACACTGGGTGCGACAAGGGCCTTGAGTACATCCCGATCAGCATCTGGCGGCAAGGATTTGAGGACGTTGGTGAAGTTGAGGCCTGGGTTGCGGAAGGTCACCTTCATCAGCACCTTCTGGAGAGCTCCTGCGCAGATCCTGCGCGACTCGTCGGCCAGCTGCTTTGGGATCCTCTCCCGGAGTCACTGGAGGGCCGTCGCCACGCCTTTGAAGAACAGGCTGAGCTTGGCGCTTGGTTGGAGATGCTCGTCGGAGGGATACCCAAAATCCTCCATCCCCAGCTGCGCCAACTCCCCGTCGATGGCAGCGGCAGCATCCACAAGACCTTCAGTCCAATGCTCCACTGTCTCCCTGAAGGCGTCGTGGGCGGCAGCAGCATTCGCCAGCAGCGCCTCGTCGGCCTTGATCTTCTCCAACAAGACCACCTCCCGCTCCCTGGCGCCGTCCAGCGTCTGAGTCAACGTGGCCAGCTTCAGCTCGAGATCTGCATTAGAGCCCTTGGCGGCGCTGAGCTCCTTACCCCTCTCAGCGAGAAGACCCTGCAGCTCACCATGAGCGGCAGCATCCTTCTCGCGCTCACGCTTGAGCGCAGCGAGCTCCTCGCCGCTCGCCCTGAGATCGGCTTCCAGCTACGCTACCTTCACCTCCAGCTCCTTCTTGGCGGCCTCGGCAGCTTCGGCAGCATCCCTCGCTTCCTTGGCAGCCCCGCCAATTGCTTTCTCCCTCGTGGCAAGTTCCTCCTCGTGGCTGTCAAGGTTCACCTTGCGCTGCGCCAACTCTCCCTCCTGCGCGAATAAGTTTTCGGCGACAAGCCATTGCTTCTCTTCAGCTTCAGCCTTCTCGAGGAGGAAGGATTTCCGCTCCTCGAGAAGTTGCTCCCGCTCCTCCGCCAAGGACCGGAGAGCTTCCTGCCTGAGGCCTCGGAGCTCCTCCGCGCGCTTCTGAATATCAACCCCCGCCTTCGCGACAAGCGCCTCTCGGGACGCAAGTTTGGCTTGGCGGGCGCGGTAAAGCGACGTCAGCTTCCGCAGCAGGCGCTCCTCCTCAGGCTCGTCGCTGCTACTGCTTGGCGTGTTGACCACCATCAGCCCAGCAGAGGCGAGCACTTCTCCGTCCAGGATTTCTCCCTCAACCGGCGTCCTGGAACTTGACGCCCAGGGGAGCTTGATGAAGATACCGTCGCCGGCCTTAAAGTAGGCGCCGGGCTGGGGCTCTTCGGAGCCTGGCGCTGCAGCGTCGGCGGAGGGATCGGCGGTCGGTGCAGCGCCTGGCGCTCCTGCGGCCTCGGGGCCGTCAGTGCGATCGCCGGATCCCTCGCCCGCTTATGCGGCGGCAGCCTTGGCGGCCTCTTCGCCGGCGGGATCATCAGCACCGGCCTCTTCCTCGGTGGCGGCGGCGGCGTCATTGTTGCCGCGCGCGTCCTCTTCACCGGCGGCCTCTGTCTCCATCGGCTCCGTGGCGGGTGGATCTGACGACCGAAGAGGGGAGAAAGGTCAAGTAAATGTACAAGAAGAGAATCAGAAGAAGAAGAACCCAAGGGGAGTTTTTGAGGCAAAAGGGTTACCTGTGCTTGGATCTGCAGCCGTGGTCTCAACCACCGGAGGATCGCTGGCGCTGTCCCTTGCCGGAGAACTGCCCCTTGCCGGAGAGTTCTCCCTTGCCGAAGAGCGCTCCCTTGCCGGGGACTCCTCCCTTGGCGGCGTAGTCGAAGCAGATGGCACTTCGGGAGCAGCTTCCGGGCATTCCTAATGAGGCTGTTCTGCTCCTACACAAATCCAACAGACAAGATATCAGTAGAGAAAAGAGCACCCATGCGCACCCGGCAGCAGGAAGTAAACTATAAACTTACGCTGGGGGCTGCGCTGGGGGCTGCTTTGGGGAGTAGTTGCCGGGTCCGCCAAGGTGGTCTCCGACACACCCCCTGCTGACACGGTGAGATCATCTTCGATGATAATCACTAGGGCTTTGGCTCTCTTCGCCGCTCTCTGGGCTAGCATCCTGAAAAGGAATGGATCCAGATCGAAGCAAGTCAGATACAAGACGAAAGCAGCAAGAAAGCAAAGATCGAAGAACAACAAGAATGGCAAGGGATCTTACTCTTCTTCTTCGTCATCAGAGCTGAGCGCGGAAATATCGAAGTCCGGCTCGCCTCCGGTGCGGCAAGGCGGAGGAGTAGGCTCCCTCGCCCGCTTGGCAGGAGCAGTGGCGGTGGGCCGGGAAGACCCCGCTCCAGTTGCCGCAGCGGCGTGAGGCGCTCCCGCGGCAACAGTGCTTGCCGCGGTAGAGCGTGTCGCACGGCTCGGCGGCTGCTGACCCGTCTGCCGCCCCGCTACGTTCGCGGCCTTGCGGAGCCGCCTCCTTGCCGGAGTCGGGGGCTCCGCCCGCGGCAAGCTCTCTGAAGGTTCGGGCTCTTCCTCGCCGGGCTCGCTCGGCTCAGCCTCAGGACCGGCAAGATCTTCCTCGCCGGCAAACTCCTCGCGCTCGGCAAGGCTTGCTGCCTCTACTGCCTCTGCCTCCTCCACGGTGAACCCGAACACGCCCGCGGCAGCAGATGCTGCCGCCTTCTCCAGCCTGGTGGCGATGCGCTGCATCTCCGCATCGGTGGTGTCGCGGGTGAGGCTCTTCTGCTCATCAGCGCGGACCGGCACTTCTACCAAGTCATCGAAGAACGCCCGCATGACATCATCCGCAGGTTCTTGCCAAGTTGGGGCGATTCGGTGAGAATCACACAACGGCATCATCGCGCGGATGCGGTCAAGTGAAGAATTGTTGCACAGCGGAACGACATTCCGCGGCAACATAAATGGGTGCTGAGGGTCGCGCTTGAACAGCTCCAGAAGCATCGCGTCCAATTCCAAGACCGTGAAGTTGAAATTGAGGCCCGTGCGCAGCCTCATGATATCCGCCGAGTTCTTGAACTCCCAGGCGGGTCTCCCCCCTCTCCTGCAGGGGGGCGATACGGCGGCGAAGGAAATCTGTGCCTACAGCGCCTACAGTGAGCCCGGCAAGCCGGAGGCGAAGGATGCGGGTGACAGCAATCTTCAGCCTGTCATCTTCCGGGGCCACGTTGCTCCAATCATTGTCGCGTACTATTGGGGCTTGGCGCACGGCAGTGAATGGCTGCGGCTCCTCCTCGACGATCCAGCACCACTTAGCTCTCCACTCCTCCCATTTTCTATGGAGCTCTCCCTCCAGATAGTCTTCCTTCTTGCCAACCCTCGAGATCCAAGCGATCCCTCCGGCAAGGGGCTCTCCTCTCTCGACTCGAGGCATGAAGAAGTGGCGGAAAAGGGCTACGTTTGGGTGGACTCCGACAAAGTTTTCGCACAGATGTGCGAAAACTGCCATGGTCAGAACGGCGTTGGGGGTGAAGTCAAGGAGGCGGAACCCGTAGGTGTTCATGATGTCGCAAAAGAATTCAGAGAAAGGCGGGCAGAGCCCGTAGTAGAAGAACAGCGTGAAAAAGGGGTACCCGTTCGGAGCCAGTCTCGAAGCGGTGGCCGGGAGTACCCTCGTGCGTGGATGCGCTCGCGTCTCCGTCGACCAGAAGAGGTAGTAGTACTCCCTCAGCTCCATCGCACCGAGCTGGGGGGAGAAGAGGGCCCGCTCCTTCCGCAGCGCCGTGAGCCACTTCGCCTCGGCCGACTTCACGCCCTTCCCCTTGTCGGCTTTTGGAGCCATGGCGGAGGTGGTGGGGGAGATCGGCGGCGTTGGTGATGCTGGTGGCAATGGAGGGCGGAGCGCTGCTCTCTTTCTGCTTCGAGAAGAAGGGGGGAGCGGCGGAGATTTCTGGAGTTGGAGCAACAAACGGAAAGTTGGGTGAACTGCCCCTGTTTCCCCTGCTTATAAAGAGGGAGGGGGCAGACGTTTCGCCCTTCCGAATAAAGAAACCACCCACGATCTCTCCCACGACGCCGCATTCAACGCGTGCCGTTAGGGGAGGGCACGGTGGATACGGAGCAAGATTCGGCGTAACCCAGGCCGCGTGTGCCCGTGCCCTGTTTTGGGCCTGGCCCAACATCGCTCGGCACCGTGTGTGGCCCAGGCCCGGGGGCTCCTGTCGGTGTACTAGAGTAGGGGTACCCCAATATCCCGAACTTGTGCACGGGCAGTTGCAGCACCCCGCGGCAAGGCTTGCCGGGTGACCGCCAAGGTCCTCCGTGGTTCCTTTGGAGCCATTCAAGCACAAAGTATTCAAGCTCAGGAGACAAGGCCCCGGCAAGAGGAGTTTGCCGGGAAGGCCAACCAAGGCATTTTCAAGAAACTTGCCGCGACGCGCCGCGCGTCCCGGCAAGGCACGGTGAGCGACAAGCTTTCGGACCCGACAAGACAACGGCCGCGGCAAGGCGCTTGCCGCGGCAGGCGGCCACTCTGTACCCACGCTCCAGCACATCCACCAACGTGTCGCTCTGGGGGCCTTTCCAGGCGCGCGTGGCGGGAGGCTGTGCAGCCAACGGTGCGCGGTGGCATGCGAAGCTGACAAGACTGCCATTGTGGCGAGCGGTGGCGTCCCTGACGGTACCTTTCTGCACTGTTTGGGCGACACAGACGGGCATTTAATGCCCTTGTCCCCTGCCGTCAGGGTTAGGTAGGATACACTGTACAGGTAGCTGTACCAACCACCTCTCTTTTTACATTTTTACCCTTGTCTACGTTGCCACCTGTCGGTGACCCCTTTAGCGTATAAAAGGAGGCCCATGCGCAACGTAGAGGGGGTTCGACTCATTCGAAAGCCAGAAAAACACTTAGCTCTCTCGAGCAAGAAGAGAATAGAATCAGACAAGCAGCAGTAGGAGTGTTATCTCTCCGGAGAGCTCCGAAGCTGGGTAAACTGCTCGTGTGCTTCGCCTCGATCTGCTCTTCGTGCGACCTCCGCCCCCCGCCGAACCGAAAGGGGCTCGGTCCGCCGGCCCCATAGGTGTTCGTGGATCAGTTTCCCCGACAAACACGCTTTTACGATGCTACTATCAAATCCAGCTATATAATCCCTTTATAACTCACAAAGTAAAAAAAATCTGGTTAGGTACTGAGTTAGAAAGCTTTTATAGTCAGATTTATATGAACACTGGAGATGCGTTTCTACTATAACACATGTGTAATTCCTTGAATCCCTTCTATTATAGTACTATGTATATGATATCTACCAGAAAGCTATTGCCTTGCAATAAAGCCTGTGGAAAACAGATGTAAATGGGAAAGAGCAATACCGTCAAACTGGAAATTTCTGCTTCATGCAATTAATATCCTTCAGGAGGATCTGTATAGCTGGAACAAATCTAAAAAATATCTAAAATAACAAGCACCGTCTGTTAGCACCAAAAGTATGTGATGAAATGGAAATTAAAAATCGTTCAAGTCTAGCCGAATAGCAAGTTAATCTAACAAAATTTTGAAATAGTACAACTATTATTTTAACAACAGAAGTAATTATTTGCTCCACATAGTTTATGATTCATTATGACGCTGCTGATGCATACACATTTAGAACTAATTTAAAGATATCAGTAGGAATTTTTGACAGGTCAAAAGAATAGATGTTTAGTGCAAGAAGATAAGCCTGTTCAGAGCATACAAAAATTGCAATACGTTTAATTACCTTTGGGACCAATCTTGATGAAAAAATAGCTATATATATACACATGCAATAACATTCAGAATATAATGGCTTCACTGTTTGCCTGATTACCTAATCAAATTTTGGCCAAATACCTATCACTGTCACACACACACGAAAGCTGGTAGGTTTGAGGTTATACGGAAATAAAACAGTGGGGAAATATTAATGCTTTACTAAAGAAGAAGAACAGGACGAAGGAACAATAGTGCAATCCCACTATTACACCTGAATGTTGCGACCATTTTCCATTAGTACCATAGCAAGTACCTCGGTTTCCTCACATCAAGCATAACTTTAGTTCGGAACATCAGACATTTACAAATGTACGACTGCTGTATATGGACCTGGACTAAAATCATAGGTGACAGAATTATGTTTGGATGGACCTATATATGGATAATTTTTGATTAACTGAAGAGTACGTGCTGCAGATTTCACCACTGGAACACTCCAGAGATCGCATACCTATGGTTTAGGTTTAGGATTATAGATATTGACTGCGAGTGCGATGCCCAACATTGACTACAGAATCATGTATTTCATCACTATAGTACAACTACACCTGTTCATTCTCATAGAACTAACGACATCACATATGACCAACTCTGGATATGAATTCATGTCTAACACAAACATACCCTATATTGGCCTACAAATCCTAGACCCTACAATTCCAAGAGATCAACAAAATAGAGGAGACCAGCTCATCAACTTAGTTCCACGAAACAGGTGATTTGACACACGCACACGCAACAAGGTTCACTCGTGAGCGGAACACATTCAGAGAAGCTAGCCCTAATCGACCCCTCCGGCCGGATGAGCACACATCACGCATCCATCCCTGCGGATTATAAGAATGGAAGAATAGTTGTGTTTCAAAGAGTAGTTGAGAAAAATGAATCGATGATACATAGGAAACGGAAATACAGATAATTATAGCATCTACATTATTCATTGTTATATATACATAGTCGTAGCCATAGAATTAAATTCATACAAAATTATAAGTAGTTGCATCATAAAATTCAAATAAATTTGTAGTAATTAAATTGTTGACTCAATGGCTGCCATTGAGTCACGACCAACACTTTGCAAGTCAAAAAATTAAGTCGTTCTTCAATTAACACAATACTATATTATCATCTCTTAGATTTAAAGGGAGAACCACCAACTTAAAAGTACATGATAATCATATAATTTCTTATTTATTCAAACTAATTAAAATATAAGCTTGTACATAGAAGGAAACAATTCAAGCATTCTACTCAGCGTAATCCATTATATTAACATGATTTTGTGGACATTTGAGGAAGGCATGCATCCCTATCAGGTGCTCCAACCAACAGAACTAAAGAAGTTTTTGGATCAGTGACAACACATTATTTATTGAGCTTATAGAAAAATTAGGTCAACCTCGGAGCGATACTAAAGAGACCTTAGACAGACACCAAGATATTCAAGATAATCTAGGAACTTCTACTGTATTCAAGTATTTTTGAGATCACATCCCTACCATGATTCATACATATGCAGCTAATTATTGGAATACGTGCCACTTGCATGTTTTAAAACATGGAGCAATGACCCGTATATGCTAGTAGATCCAGTTAACATAGTTGTAAATCGATAATCTTGTAAAACTTAATGATGCAGAACAAAACTTAAGTATTGTGACTTACCTCCATTAGGACAACCGTTCTGGTCACTTAATTAATGAAATAGAAAACTGGGAGGCTGAGATCCTTATATGATGGAATGATAAGATAGTTGCTCAAGAACTACATTTATGAATGACCATGTGTAACATCGAAATTCCCCAAATCAGTTATGTAAGAATTGTGTACTTTGTAGACTTCTTCCCCCTGAAACTCTGAGAAAAATACATAATTGCTTCTTTTTTGAAGAAAATATCAAAACATACACATGTATGCTTACATAATAAATTTTAAGATCCTTTAAATAAGGTATTCAAACTTAGTCATACGAATTTAAATGACAAAGATTGAAATATACATTGCCTCATTGCTAACAACACAAAAACTATAGCACAAATTTTCATAAGAAAGAATTGGACTATCCATTGTGGATTGCTAACAACACAAAAAATACAATCACACCTCAAATTTTGAGGCTTACATGTTCCGTTGCAGTATCAAAAAGAAATAAGCTTGGTAGAACCTGCTGTCATGGGAATTGCCAATAGAAATTATGGCTCTGTCTACTGGATGCTTACCGGGTTCATTACAAAAACAACCAACTAGAGGCAGTTTGAAGTTAGTGTTGATAGTTCTAATTATATGCTCGCCTAATGGTCACAACTGGGCTCTGAATAGCCTGATGGGCATAACTCGGCTCTGAAGCAATCTCCATGACATATCCAAAAACATTACGGGAGAAGATTCAAGGTCCAATCCAAATCCAAAGAACGATTTCATGCACAACACGATCAAATGATAGAAAAAAAAGTAGTTGAATCCGAATTCAGAAGAAAAGATAGGAGGGTAAACCGGCAAAAAAATCAAAACAAAATTTGCGAGGTATGAACAAGATCTAGATCAAGATTTTTTTAAGGAAGTAACCCCTTCACCACGGTAGATCCATGGCCCAACTTGCTTGCATTAGTTTGAGAGAGGAGTAGCTTTGGTTTCAACCGGGAAGAGAGAGATTGAAGAGAGAGGAAGGGGCTATGGATGGAATACTTCGATCAGGCATAGGAGAATAGTTTTTTTCATGGGTGAGACAAAGGGACGGTGGAATATTTTCATTTTGCGTGGAGAGATCTCAAAAAAACTTTGCGTGGAGAGAAAGAAGGATGAAGGGCTGGTGTTATCTCATCTTGTGAGCCTTTTTAACAGAAATAGGTTACACTTCTATTGATTAATGTGGTAATTCTTAGCTAATCTACACCGTTATAATACGGACCCATGGTATTAACGACTCTAATTTACTAATTAACATGGTAATTTTTAGGGAGTCTGTAATTAGTAAAGGTGTAGATAGAGTGATGAGATCAACAAATAATTCACTTCTAGATAATCAAATTGTCCATAACCGGTGACACGGCTAATCATGACTAGTTTGTACACTCTACAGAGGTTTGCGCACTTTTCCCCGTAAGACTCGATCTCCTCCGTTGAATTCCTTGCACTGCTTGCTGTTCGAGAAGTGGATGATCGAGACATAGTCTTTCGAAAGAGGTCTCATTAACCGATAGATAGGCCGGTACACCTACAATCTCCCTACACCTGCTAGCCTATCATGGAAAGGTTTCCCACAACTTACTCAACTATGACAGAGCCCATAATGGCTTGTGGCTGCACATGGAAATTTCTAGGCATGAAATATCATATGAGCCTGGGTGGCGGACCTAGGGTAATCACACGGGTACACCGGGATTCCCTTTGGCAAGCACTGGTTTCTCCAGGTGCCCCAAAGAATCCACCCAGATGTGTATTAAAGTTGCCACCTTAATTTTCCCTGAGTTATTATTACTCTCGCAACTTTAATGAATCTCACATACCAATCCCCGTCTACGAGCATGGCTAAGCAAATTTTGAGCATAACGTATATTCTCGGCGTGATCAAAGGTAATAGGTTCCTACCTCCTGAACTACATAGCAAAACCATATGTTCCCAATCCTACTCATGCAATCTTTGACGGTGAATCTAATGCATAGTAAAAACTGGGTATTAAAAAGTGTGATCAAAGTGTGAACTTGCCTTGTACTGTTGATGAAGATTCTTCGTACACATAGTTCCAGATAGTTCTACTCGTCACACTCTGATCAATCTATCGTAATTAAGCAATTTTATCCACATAAGCAATCACTCAAAGACCCAAAAATGCAAAGGAAGATTGCAAAAACTCCTAAAGAACCAAATCAAATTATTTTGCAAGATCAGATCCTAATTTCGGTGAAAAAGTGTGGTGATGGCTCAAGATGTTAGATTATGCCTAGGGATTCAATTTGAAAAAGGAATCAATTGAAAAATCGCTATAGTTTACATGATATGATCAAGTGAAGCTTCAAGTTCAAATTTGAATCATTCAAATTTGAATCGTTCAAATTTGAAAAGATCAAAAGTTGAAACTAATGATGCCACTGGATGTAGGAAGTCAGTATGAAAATGTAGGAAAAAGAATTACTAGATTGAAAATAACGGATCAAGTAATTCAACATAGCATTGAATCTGCTTAGAATGTTGTGTAACAACTCTTTGGTGTACTAGTAGAGTATGAGGCTAAGATCAAAATTATTTGTTGAAAAGATGACACTAATTGAGCGAACGGAAAGATTACTTCAATATGAATCCGATGCAGTTGGGTTCGTCGGAAACGGAGGTACGGATAAAAAGATATGAACGAAAGAAATTTGAATATGAATATCAACAAATTTCAAAATTTTAAAGTTGCAAAAAGTTTATTTGATTGATTTATTAAATATGTGCAATCAATAAGAAAATATCGTCGTTCGTTTCGTCTAATTTGGATGAATGAGTAAAAAGTTATAGCTATTCGAAAAATCAGGGTCAAGCTGTTTTACGGATTAAAAAGAGCTATGGCTAAAAGAATTCTAGTTTTAAAATGTAAATACAGTGACTAATTTATAAATCTAATTATTCTACGGTACACTAGTTTAAAAATAATAAGCTTTGGAAGTATAAAAAATACGAATAAAATACCTTTATAAGATAGAGAAAAGACAACTTCGGAGAGAGGAGACAACTTTCAGAAGTCCCGCCGGAGAGAAGAAATATATTTTTCTTTTGTGAAGCTAGTTAAACTAAAATATTGATTTAACCCGTAGTGGATGATTTTTAGGTTCTATGTTTCTATATTTATAGGTGGAAAAGAGGCTCAGGGGTCAAAGCCCAGGCAATGTGGGACTAAACGTAGACGAAAAAAAAAGAAATAGAGGCGAAAAGAGAGGCCCTCGCATGGCCCTAAAAATGTTCGACCGGCCGCGCGCGCTATAATTATTTTTTAAAAAAAATCAGCCAAAGTTAAAAAGAATGGCTGGCTAGTCCTGGCCCATGTAGGAGAGAAGAAAAAAAAATCATGGTGCCCCAGATGCCACTATGCTGCGCACGTGGACGACAGTTAGTTCCAGGCACACGCGTAGTTTTTGTTTTTTAAATATAAACAGAAAAGGAAAAACTGAACAATGAAAATAAAAATAAAATTGTACATAGGCATATTATATATCAAAATTATCAGAAAAATATTTCCTAAATGATGAACATATTTTCAGCGGCAAATAAATTCTACCAAAATTTGAATAAAGTGAACAGTACTAGTGGTTCATTTAAAAACCGAATAAAACATATTTTAAAATACCAAAATGATTTCAAACTCATTTTTCTCTACTTTTATACTATAGGGAATCACTTAACCCTATTTTCCATTTTTTTATTTTTGGAGAAAACTAATTTGATTAAAAACCAAATAACTCCAAATTAAAAGTGGGTTTCAAAATAACTTCAAACGGACTTTCAAATTGAATCTTTGAAACTTCCAACTCTCTTTCCTAGCATTTGAAGAAGTCAATTTATCTTCTCTCATGAAACTCATTGAGTTGCATAAAGTTTCTGAATTTGAAATATTTCCAAATGGAATACAAATTTTTTCAAAACCCTTTTCATTTATTTAAATGGAAGAAGTCATATCATCTTCATTATAGGGTTTTGTGATGAAATGAATATAAATTCATGAAGATCATAAATGCAAGGTGAAAGTTTGGGAAAGTCATTTCATTCCCTCTCATTCAACTTTCAAAAAGTTTCAAATTTCACACAAGCAACCACACCACAATCGAACAAACAATCAAAACTATTAATTTAATATAACATTCCAAAATTTAGAATTTTGGGATGTTACAAACCTACCACACTTAAAATGAATCTCTCCCTCCAGATTCGGAGAGGCTAGCAAGAAATAGGTTAGGTTCGGGGGCTCCTCAAAAATCCATCGATTGTCACAAAGGTCTAGGGTGCTACCACCCTTAAAATCATGGTTATGGTTCCATCAAAACTCAGGTACTCCATCCTTATTGTTGGCAGTGTCTATCTTCTCAGATCTGCAGGATAATTCCTTCTCTGTGCTCTTCCGGTAGTGGCATCACCTTTCCTCAATCCTTGTGTCCTTGCATCATGGTAATTAAGGTTCTTCCGAGACAGTGTCTTCTCAACTGACAGGTCTGGCGCCAATACTAAACAACTATCGATATCTCATGGTAGTCGTCAAACAATTTGACTGGGTCCCTGCAGAAAACAGTTCTGGTCTTAATTCTCACCTTATGGCCTACGGTTGGCAACAACTTCCTTGTACAAGGGAAAAATGTTATACCATTCTAAGGTTCAAACAAGGTTTTTGATATCGTCATGTCTCTACTGTGGATAAGTCACTCAGAATTATCATCCCATATAGCAAAGGCGAATAATAAGAGTAAGTCGGCACGGTGATCAATCCATTCTGCACACATATCATTACCTTGTATATGGTTTAGTGAATCTCACATTCTAACACTCGTTCATCCTCACAAGCATTGCAGAATTTCTCTTCTCGATGAACTGAGTTTGGATATATCCATTGCTTCTGCAAGCTCAACAAAACATCTATCGTTCTTCACAACTCTCGGGTTTGCATATCCTCCTAAGAAATGTATGCTGATCAAATCACAACTTCTTCCAAAATTTCTTCTTCCAGGGAGTACTTGATCCTTATTAATTCATGGGCATGTGGGTTATGGGCGCACTTCAACACATGTCTAGCTTTAACTCATCCTAGGGTTACAATTGTTCCATATTGCCAACATTATACCTCCTTTCTATCCTATAGTACTTCATCCCTTCATATTCTTGTGGTATCCCATATATCGAGATAAAACTTATACTTATTTTGTACAAAGTCCACTCCGTGGAATATCATTATCCTTTTCAGGGGTCAAGTGTCCTCACAAGGTACTACCACCCTTAAAAAGTACAAATTCTTCTATAGACCATATTTCTCATATCCTCGAAAATGGTCAAAATCTTTGTTCATAGAGTAACAACTCATAAATTCAATGTATAAAATCATGACCCATGAACTTTATTGATTTCATGAATTTATTACAATCTCTAAGCACCCATTACATAATTCAACTCATCGAACTTATGAAAATAAAATTACTTTCGACTACTCTTATTATCCATATCGAAATCTCAACTACTCAGCTCCAACTTTCATCTGATCTGAACATTCCCTAGCAAAATGTCCCGCTTCTTTGCAGCAAAAACAATTGACTTCTGACATGTCTCGGGGTTTCTTTGTGATTATGTAGGCTCCTTGGATTTTTTAGATTCTTCTTCTAACATTTATAAGCGTAATGACCTAAATCCTTGCACCTGTAACATGTAATATGACTCAGGTCCTTCTTTGTAGAAATTGGGTTCTTCTTGGGATACATTCTGTTTCTCTTCCTAGACTTTTCCATACCAATCAGGACTTCTATTTCCTGTGGGCCATAATCTACTTCCACTATAGGGAATTCTAATAGATACTCTTTCGGACAATACTGGGAGATGTGTCCTTCTTCTCCACATCAATAGCATGACTTGGTGTAAAGTTTAATTGGATCTTCTTCGGGTGTGTCCTCAAAATCTTCCTTCATCATAGGTTCTTCTAAAATTTCCACGAGGGCTTCTTTCATTGCTTCTTTCTTCCGTTGGGTAGTTTGTTGTACCATGGGGTAAATGTGACACTGAGCAGGGCAGTGGGTAGTCCCTTCACACAAGAAACAAGTAATCTGCCTAGTTGGGCATTCTTCAGTTGGGTGACTTTCTTCACAATGAGGGCATTCATCCTTGTGCTCCTCCTGGGTGTGTCCTATCTCTCCAAAAATCCTACTGGTACAAGGTTTCTTCTTCTGGTTATCACCACGCTTTCAGATGAGACGAGATTTTAACGGAGTCTTCTTGAATTCCTCCCTATTTTTTGCTCCATTACATCCTTGTATGGCTTGATACATTTTCCACCATGTTGCAGCACTTTTTGTAAGGTACTGAAGAGCATATTGAATCTCATACTTCCTTGCGATCAAATTTTTCCTGAAGTGACCCTCAATGTTTTGGGTCCATAGGTCTTCCTCCGACTGGGTCATCAATCCATAGAATACAAGTCCATCTTCATTCACCCTCTATTAGTTCCAAGGGTTTTGGGGTGAGATAATAGAGATAAAGAGGTATAAACACCATACAAACAATAGTTTTGAAGAGACGGGTTTTATTTTGTGGCCGTCAAAAAAACATCAAACAAATGACAGCTCACAATCGTCACATTTAACATAAGTACATAAAAGGGGTTTGGTCTTCTAAAGGTCAATAAATCTTCAAAGTCGTCAAACTCATCAAATCTTCAGAGTATCCACTGTTGTAGCTTCGACACTTCTAATGCATGGTGAAATCCTCTTTATTCTGGAGTGGTCTTAGTTGTCTAAATCTTTTCCTTCTCGGATTGGTCTCTGTCAGGACCCCGACTCAATGTCACATCGATCTAGCCTGTAACACCTCATATCACTTTGCGGCCTCACGCATGGTATTCCCACGGGTGTCGCCTTACTTTTGCCCGGGACCGTTTGCGCCTTTTGGCTCACGTATATGATGATGTCGCTAGCATCCATATGATAAGGAGCCCGGGCTGACATGACTAGTCGTAAACCCAAAGTGGCACAGACTTACAGGAACAGGCATCCATGACCCAGCATCGAACGTGTCGGTCATCAGCAAGTGGGTCCGGGCTGTAGCACTGGGCTAGCAGGACTCCGGTAAACCGGGCTGTAGCGGGCTAACAGGGCTCCGGTACTCAATGCGTGACATTTCCCCGAAGGGACAGACACAGGAACGAAGAAGGACACATGCCGGCCAACCTAAGTGTTTCGGAGCAGTAGCAAGCTACCATGCCTCAATGGAAACACTAGGAGACATTTCCCGGTAAGAGAGGCTACTAAAGATAAACAACTAGATAGTCAGATCCCACACATACCAAGCATTTCAATCATACACACAATATGCTCGATATGTGCAAATACAACAAGCCATCACAACATGACTCTACGACACAAGTACTTTATTTAAAGGCTCAGAGAGCCATACATAACATACATACAAGTATGGGTCATACGACCCACATTCAAGTCATACAGTCATACAAACCAGCAGCGGAAGTAACTTGTCTGAGTACAGACAACTAGTCAAATAAAAGAGGCTTGGAATGCCTAGCTATACTACGTGGACCTTCACAAGCTCAGGATTACCACCTGGGCCTCAGTCTACTCAAAGATGTCAACGTCTACGAAGAACCCATCAGAAGGGGTTGCAGTGTCTTCTGTAAAATGTAAATTATAGCAACATGAGTACAAAGGTACCCAGCAAGACTTACATCAGATCTTACATACATGCACATTATGAAGAAGGGTTGGTGGAGTTATTGCAGCAAGCCAGCTTTGACCCTTAGCTAAGCTATCCTACGATACACCAACTTGAAATGGTTTTTGCGCACACGAGTCCACTACTCACCACTTCAATACACTATCAAGAATCCACCTCCGTCTTCCTACGGAGGGGCCATCCTCGGCACTCACGCTTATCTTGAAGCTTTTAGTAGTATCCAGTTTACTTGTCTATGAAGTGTATAGGCAACCAAGTAGTCCTTCACCGCGGACGCGGCTATTCGAATAGATTAGGTTAACCCTGCAAGGGTGTACTTCTTCATACACGCTCTCACCACTTACCGCCGTTTACACGACATGTACTCGGCAACCTTCAAGCGGAAGCCCAACGTGGGTGTCGGCCACGACCTACCTAATCACCTAAGTCTCCAATCCAGGTTTATCGCCTATCCAGGTTCCATCCGCAGGGAGTCCGGCCGAGGTTTCCCATACGGCCCCGAACGATGTGTACAGGGTTCCCGAGATACCTAACGGGTATCCGATACACCGTGCCACGTACCTACTGCATCACAGCCCACCCCTACGGTCAGCGCTGTCCACGGCCTCCAGTAGGCTACAAATACCAGAAACTACTTGCAACTCCTGGACAGAGAACTAGGGTGAATAAGAAGCCGAGAGGGTCCATTGGTTTCGGGCCCAATGCATGGTAGTAGCTGATTCTTAAATCAGACATACAGATCTCTCATCGATACCTTTACCAAATCGTGTTCACCACATCACTCTCAATACCGGCATGATCATTTCACTCTAGCCCATCACCCAGATGAACCAGACCTGACACGACTCTAAGCATAGCAGGCATAGCAAGGTAGGAACAGCACATACATATGGCTCAATCAACTCCTACACATGCTAGTGGGTTTCATCTAGTTACTATGGCAATGACAGGTCATGCAGAGGAAATGGGTTCAACTACCGTGGCACACAGCAGTTTGAAACGCGTTGTCTTAATGCAGTAAAAGAGAGCAAAAGCGAGAACATGGGATTGTATTTATATGATCAACTGGTTGGTTGCTTGCCTGATGGGTCGGTGCACTGATATTGCTCTTCGTTAGGGTAATCACGGTACTCCTCGGGGGCAGAACCTGCCGCAAAGAACACCGATACACAAGGTCACCAAACAATATGGAACAATATGATGCATGCATGAGACATGGCAGTATGAGTGTGTTGGGCTAATGCAACTAAGACCAGATGGGTTTGAGCCAATTTGAACCAAAGATTCAAATTCCAAACACATTTGTGATCTTAAATAGTGCTTTATCATTTTTTGCGCTAAACAGCAAGTTAACTTGTTTAAACATGCATGAAAACAGTACAGATGGATAGATTGGGTTTTTCTGATCATTTTTCATATATAACTTGTTTGATTTGGAGCTACGGTTGAATTTATATGAATTTTTGAAGTTTGCAACAATTTCTGGAATTTATAAATCATTTTAGATTTATTTTAATTTCAGAAAAGGTTTACTGCGTCAGCATGAGGTCATGTTGACCTCAGCAAGTCAACAGACCCGGTCCAGGTCAAACCTGACGCGTGGGTCCAGGGTGTCAGTGGCTAATTAACTAATTTAATTTAGTTTAAACTAATCTGGATAATTAGCAGAAGGGGGCCCCACCTGTCATTGACTCAACAGAGTCAACCAGGGCCCACCCGTGGTCAAAGTCAACACGGCTGCACCGGCGTTTAGCCGCCGGCGAGCCCGACGCGGCGGCGGAAGTGGTTTTGGCCGTTCCGGCCACCAAATGGGTCGCGGAGGGCATCGGGGTGGAGCTGAGGACGAGCCGCGGCTCTTGGTGGAGTCAGTTGGGGTCGGGGTGGCCGGAGTTGGCGCCGGCGACGACCTAGGCGGCCACCGGAGTTCGGTTGGGGACGAACTCGAGGCTACGGTGTGCGGTGAGGTGCGGGGAGTGCACGGTTGGACCCAACGCAGCATGGTGAGTGCGATGGACACCGAGAGGTGGCCGGAGGATGGCCGGGAACACGTCGGCGACGAGATCCACGGCGGTGCGTGCAGGTGATCTTCGTGCGGTGGCTACACGGCTCGGGGGCGAGAGAGGAAGAGTAGGAGGGGTAGGTAGGCTCACAGAGCACCCGTAGAGGCCACCGGCGGGGTCGGGGACGAGCTGATGCGGCGATGGCGTTGAAGGGGATCTCCGGCGACGGCGAACGCGGGCGAGGTCGGTGCGGTGGACTCGGGCCTCACGAGCACGCGGGGCTCGGTTAGCTCAACGAAGTGGACGGCGGCGGAGCTCCTGGACACCACGAGACGGAGCATGGGCGGTGGGGAGCGCAGCTACGATGATGGAGCGGCGGCGGTGGCGTCGGCCATGGCTGGGGAGTGTGAGGGGGAGGAGCTGGAGAGGAGAGGGGGCGTCTGGGGGGTTCGGGGGAGAGAGAGAGGTCGATCCACGGTGTTAGCCGGGCGAGTGGAGTGGCGAGGCGGCGAGAAGGTGCGTGGCACCCATGCGGTGCCCGCCGTCGAGCACCTGCCTGCCTGCCTGGCCGGGCAAGCAGCTCGCTGGCGCGGCGCTGGGCTGGGCCGGCAGGTGGGCCGGTTAGCGGGCGCCAGGTAAGTCTTTCTGTTATTTTCCTTTTTCTATTTTTCTGCAACTTTGTTGAATTTTTAAAAATACCTAGAAAGTTCCAAAATTCACCAAACTGCTCCTGGTTCAAAGTTGGAATATTTCCAACATGAAACATTTCAGTTTAGGAATATTTGAGCATTTGAAATATTTTATATAATTTTAAATGCCCAAATTCAAATACTTATCATTTAATCCAAAGACCCTAAGATGACCTAGAAAATTGTGCAACACTTTTGGCAGAGGTTCTGAACCAGGACAAAAATGATGGACATTTTAGAAGGGCATTTCAGGTTCATTGAAATTATTTTTAGTAAACCATAGTTGTTTTCAGAGGGGGCTGGGGGTTCTGGCATCCCCATTTCAAGTTTCTGATGAAAGAGTAGACATGATGCAACACTCTAATGCATGAACTAGCTAGGGTGTGACAACTCACCCCCACTCAAAAGAATCTCGTCCCGAGATTTGGGTTCCTCCGGGAAGAAGGCGGGATACTCGAGTCGAAGACGATCCTCCCTTTCCCAAGTTGCTTCATTCTCAGAATGGTGCGACCATTGAACCTTGAGAAACTTGATATTATGACGTCGAGTGGTACACTCAGCTTGATCGAGGATACGAACGGGGTACTCTCGATACGTGAGATTATCTTGGAGATCAAGCGTTTCGTGGTCTACTCCACGGATAGGATCCGAGAAGCAACGCCTGAGTTGAGAAACGTGGAAGACGTCATGGACTCTGGAGAGATGCGGAGGTAGTTCCAATTGGTAGGCAACCTCTCCTCGTTTTGCGAGAATGTGAAAGGGTCCAATGTAACTAGGAGCCAATTTGCCCTTGATACCGAAGCGATGGGTTCCCTTCAGAGGAGTAACCCGAAGGTAAGCCTTCTCATCAACCTCAAAAGTCATAGCCTTATGTTTTCGGTCATATTGACTCTTTTGACGAGATTGGGCTGTTTTCAACTTTTCACGAACGATGCGAACTTGCTCTTCTGCTTCCTGAATCATATCCGGGCCAAAGAATTGTCTTTCCCCGGTTTCTAACCAGTTAAGAGGCGTTCAACACCTTCGTCCATAGAGAACTTCAAAAGGGGCTTTGCCCAAGCTGGATTGATAGCTGTTGTTATAAGCAAATTCGGCAAATGGAAGGCATTTCTCCCACTCCATTCCCAATGAGATAACAGAAGCTCGAAGCATGTCTTCTAGAATCTGGTTGACGTGTTCCACTTGACCACTTGATTGAGGGTGGAAAGCGGTACTAAAAGAAAGGCGGGTTCCCATAGCATTTTGGAAACTTTCCCAAAATCGAGAGGTGAAAAGACTTCCTCGATCCGAGTTAATTTCCAAAGGAACACCATGGAGAGACACTATTCGGGAGATGTACAAGTCTGCTAACTGACTAGCAGTTATACTCTCACGAACAGGTAAGAAATGGGCCACTTTGGAAAGACGATCGACAACGACGAAGATAGCATTATTCCCTCTCTTGGTCCTGTGAAAACCGGTAATGAAGTCCATACCAATTTTATCCCATTTCCATTCAGGAATAGCTAGGGGTTGAAGGGTGCCAGCAGGCTGTTGATGCTCTGCTTTTACACGACGGCAGACGTTGCAATTAGCAATATACTGAGCAATTTCTCTCTTCATCCTAGTCCACCAGAACCTCTGGCGTAGGTCCTGATACATCTTAGTGCTACCGGGATGAATAGTGAGAGGAGATTCATGAGCTTCCTTAAGGATCAATCGCCTCAGGTTTGGCACCTTGGGGACCACTAGCCGATTCCCGAAGTATACGACTCCTTGATCATCGATGGAGAAACAATTCACAACTCCTTTCTTGATGTTTCTCTTGATGCGGGAAATTCCCAGATCTACTTTCTGTGCTTTGATGATCTGATCCGTAAGGGTAGGTTTCGCCACCAAGGTGGAAAGAAATCCTTGAGGAACAATGTGAAGGTTAAGCTTCCAAAATTCTTCATGGAGAAGCGGTTGACTTTGTTGTAACATCAGGTTGTTACAATAAGATTTACGACTTAGCGCATCAGCCATGACGTTGGCTTTCCCTGGGGTGTAAGTTATTCCTAAGTCGAAATCTGTGATCAACTCGACCCAACGTCTTTGCCTGAGATTTAAATCCGGTTGGGTGAATATATACTTCAGACTTTGGTGATCAGTGTAGATTTCGCAACGATTACCGAGAAGATAATGTCGCCATGTTTTGAGTGCATGGACTATAGCTGCAAGCTCTAGATCATGAGTGTGGTAGTTTTCCTCATGTGGGTGTAATTGCCGTGAAGTATAAGCAATTACGTGTCGATCTTGCATGAGAATACAGCCTAGTCCTTGTCGCGAGGCGTCGCAGTAGATAACAAAATCCTTGGAAAAATCCGGTGGTACCAGTACGGGAGTAGAGGTTAAACGTCTTTTCAATTCCTGGAAACTGTGCTCACATTGTGGAGTCCACTCGAACTTTTTATCTTTCTTGAGGAGTTCAGTTAGAGGTTTGGCAACTTTGGAGAAATTCTCGACAAAGCGACAGCAATAGCTCGCTAAGCCCAGAAAACTCCGAACTTGCTTGACCGATTCAGGTGGAGTCCAATTAAGGACGGCTTGAACTCGCTCAGGGTTAACAACAATGCCTTCACCAGAAATTACATGTCCAAGATAGGTCACTTCTGACAACCAGAATTCACATTTAGAAAATTTGGCATAAAGGCGATGCTCTCGAAGTTTCTTCAACACTAGCCTTAGGTGTTCGGCATGTTCTTCCTTGTTCTTGGAGTAGATGAGTATATCATCGAGGTAAACCACGACGAATTTATCCAAATACTCCATGAAGATTGAGTTCATCAGCCGAGAGAAGGTTGCTGGAGCGTTGGTTAAACCGAAGGACATGACGGTGTACTCGTATTGGCCATAACGAGTAACAAAGGCCGTTTTCGGAATGTCCCCGTTTCTGATTTTGATTTGATGGTAGCCCAACCTCAAATCCATTTTAGAGAAGACTGAGGATCCAGCGAGCTGATCATACAGGTCGTTGATCCTGGGGAGCGGATACTTGTTCTTAATTGTGACCAAGTTGACAGGTCGATAATCTACAACCATCCGGTCCGTACCATCCTTCTTCTTGACGAAGAGGACGGGGCAAGCCCAAGGAGATGAACTAGGTCGGATGAAACCCTTTTTCAAGGACTCATCAAGTTGTTTCTTAAGCTCGGCTAGTTCAAAAGGTGCCATCTTGTAGGGTCTTATGGAAATCGGGACAGTTCCTGGAATGAGATCTATCACGAATTCGACATCTCTGTCAGGTGGAACACCTGGCAATTCCTCTGGGAAGACATCCGGAAAGTCACGGACTACCGGAATGTCCTCAAGGTCTGGCAAAGGGCTGGCGTTAAGAGAATATAACTGTCGTGTGGTTATTCGGGTCAAGATATTGACTATCTTCCCCGAAGGATGGGTGAGTTGAACAGTCCTAGAAAAGCAACCAATTTTGGCATGATGGGCTGACATCTAGTCCATATCCAAGATGATATTAATATTCGAAGATTTGAGGGCTATCAAAGATGCGAGAAAAACAAGTTTGTCGACTTGAATTTCATTTCCATGGCTTACTCTAGAAGTTTGCCATTTGGATCCCGGAGTTTGAATTACCATAGAGGTGGGCATCTCACAGAATGTGGTGTTATGCAGACGAGCATAACTCTCGGATATAAATGAATGAGATACTCCTGTATCGAAAAGAACAGATGCCGGGTGGCAATTAACAAGGAGCGTACTGAGAACAACGTTGGGATCCTCTTGTGCTTCCTCAGCAGAGATACAGTTGACATGGCCACGTGTAGCGGTGGCCGGCTTGGCGTGGAACACTTTCCCTGTCGGCTTGCCACGGCCAACAGTTTTTGCTGTCTGGTTGGGGTTGGTTTGGGGACACTCGCGCATATAGTGGCCTGATTCCCCACACTTGAAACAAGTCACGGAACTGGTACGTGGAGGGGCATTGTTGGTTGGACCACCATAGGGCTTTGCTGGTGCATATGGCTGAGCTGGGCGAGGCACCTGGAAGGATGGCCTCAGTGTGAACCTGGGTGGCAGGGCAGTGTTAGGCACCCACACGCGGCGCTTCTGAGGACCAGCAGCGGATGAGGAACCCAAGTCACGGCCATGCTTGCGTGTTGCTTCATAATCAGTCTGACCAGTCTCAGCACTGATGGCTTTGTTAACAAGCTTCTGAAAAGATGTGCACTCATGCAGACGGAGGTCGCGGCGAAGCTCAGGACTAAGCCCCTTACGGAACCTTGACTGCTTCTTGGCATCAGTAGAAACTTCCTCCGTTGCATAACGGGCAAGGTTACCAAACTCCCTGCTGTAAGCGTCAACAGAGAGTCGACCTTGAGTGAAACTACAGAACTCCTCACGTTTACGGTCCATGAGACCCTCCGGAATGTGATGTTCACGGAAAGCCTCGCTGAATTCAGCCCAAGTAGTGACATGGTCCGCTGGGCGCATAGCTCCATAATTCACCCACCATAGACTGGCGGGGCCTTCAAGATGATATGCAGCAAAGGTGACCTTGTCAGCCTCAGCTACTAGCGCAGAACGCAGTTTGTGAGAAATACTGCGAAGCCAGTCATCAGCGTCGAGAGGCTCGACTGAGTGGTGGAACGTGGGTGGATGTAACTTGATGAAATCACTGAGTGACACCAAGTTAGTCCTCTGATGGTGTGCTGTGTTCTATTCAATATGCTCCAACAAACGGTTGGTCTCCCGCTTGTTTCTCTCAGCCTCTAGAATAACTTCTGCCAGAGAGGGAGGGTGAGGCAGATTTGTATCCCCAACTCTGCTGCCTTCGGCCTGCTCTGGGGGAGCAGGGTTGTTGCGGGTGTTGACCATCCTAGGAAAAACAAGACAATGGTTTAGTCCAACATGACAAGATTCCGACATAGAATGTAGAATGTAATGGACAACTCAGAATGCAAGATGATCATCCGTATGACATGGTAGATACAGAAACTACTTCTTTTATTCCATCGTCATACACACCATACGAGGTTTAGTACAAGACCAACAAGTACTACTACGGTGAGAGGAGGATTACATATCATCGGAGGCATCCCAAGCTCCTATACATTATTTTTCCTACACCCCCGGGATTACTACATGCTAAGTCATATTCCACAAGTCACGCAGGACGGTGGGAATACAACTATTACAATACCTAGTGGAACTACTACTATCTCAGTCATCTCCGTAGTAGTTCTCATAGAAGTCTCCTCCATAGCCTGGATGTTCAACGTGAGCATCCGGAAACAAACGGTCCTGAGGAGCCTGTGGACCAAAAGGGCTAGGGTGAGGTCTTGGACCAACAGATGGTGGCCTGCGAGGACCACGAGGTGGGGTGATGCCTCCCACATCACGCCAATCCATCATGTCCGGCAGAGCAGACCTAACAGGATACAGATCTCTCATATCCATCCATCCAGCTTGCACAGCCGGTGCAACCCGAGTCAAGGTGGCCCAATGATCGGCGCGGGTGTTGAAAAGCTCCATTCTCAAGGCCCGATTCTCTCGGTCCTTATCCTCGAGCAACTCAGCAGTGGTGCGAGTTAGTGAGTCCTCCTGACTGGGGTCAGCATAGATAGCCCGGGGATAACCGTGCGCTCCAGGAAGTGAAGCTGGCATATACCGAAAGTCGGTGTTGCGAAGCAGGCCAGTCCTGACTCGCATGATGGTCATCATAGAATAAGCCGCATCTTGCACAGCCATCTCAATAGTAACACCGAGCCCATAGGAACAGTGAAGAGCCTCGGTAGAACCAGGATAAGAGGGAAATATCCGGACGGTGCAAAGATATTGGCTTTGGTTAAAATCTCGAAACTGCTCTTCGACCGTGTATTCTGGATACCAACGGTAACCCGTCTCGATCATTACTCGGACTAACATGGCCGTATGACCGGTCACACCAATGCATCGGGTCAGGCGAACCACTTGATTTTGGTCGCGAGTGGACATCTGAAAGCACAATCATAATGCAAAGGCATTAGAATTTCTAGCAAAATTTTGACAGCATAACGGCTGTAAATGCTCAAGAAGGGTTTGAGACATTTATCAAAAAATTGCATAGACACTCAACAATATCATATCAAGGTTCTGAGTTCAACTTATCAGCATAACAAGGTAGTAGAACTGAACTAGGCTTGTAGTCATCAAACCTATAAGGTACTACTGATTCGTAACACGTGAACCTAATAGAGAGAGAAGATCCTAATCCTTAATCCCCGGTAGAAGAATGGACTGACTCAGATCAGAATGCCATGAGGTAAAGAAGTAAAAAGAGCCTTACGTACCATCCCACAATCAATTCCCCTACATAAAACTAAAGCATTTCTAGACTCAACATCGACCAGTTTGGCTTGGAGAACCTACAGGCAGTCCGGCTCTGATGCCAACGCTGTCAGGACCCCGACTCAATGTCACATCGATCTAGCCTGTAACACCTCATATCACTTTGCGGCCTCACGCACGGTATTCCCACGGGTGTCGCCTTACTTTTGCCCGGGACCGTTTGCGCCTTTTGGCTCACGTATATGATGATGTCGCTAGCATCCATATGATAAGGAGCCCGGGCTGACATGACTAGTCGTAAACCCAAAGTGGCACAGACTTACAGGAACAGGCATCCATGACCCAGCATCGAACGTGTCGGTCATCAGCAAGTGGGTCCGGGCTGTAGCACTGGGCTAGCAGGACTCCGGTAAACCGGGCTGTAGCGGGCTAACAGGGCTCCGGTACTCAATGCGTGACATTTCCCCGAAGGGACAGACACAGGAACGAAGAAGGACACATGCCGGCCAGCCTAAGTGTTTCAGAGCAGTAGCAAGCTACCATGGCTCAATGGAAACACTAGGAGACATTTCCCGGTAAGAGAGGCTACTAAAGATAAACAACTAGATAGTCAGATCCCACACATACCAAGCATTTCAATCATACACACAATATGCTCGATATGTGCAAATACAACAAGGCATCACAACATGACTCTACGACACAAGTACTTTATTTAAAGGCTCAGAGATCCATACATAACATACATACAAGTACGGGTCACACGACCCACATTCAAGTCATACAATCATACAAACTAGCAGCGGAAGTAACTTGTCTGAGTATAGACAACTAGTAAAATAAAAGAGGCTTGGAAAGCCTAGCTATACTATGTGGACCTTCACAAGCTCAGGATTACCACCTGGGCCTCAGTCTACTCATCGATGTCAACGTCTATGAAGAACCCATCAGAAGGGGTTGCAGTGTCTTCTGTAAAATGTAAATTATAGCAACATGAGTACAAAGGTACGCAGCAAGACTTACATCAGATCCTACATACATGCACATTATGAAGAAGGGTTGGTGGAGTTATTGCAGCAAGCCAGCTTTGACCCTTGGCTAAGCTATCCTACGATACACCAACTTGAAATGGTTTTTGCGCACACGAGTCCACTGCTCACCACTTCAATACACTACCGAGAATCCACCTCCGTCTTCCTACGGAGGGGCCATCCTCGGCACTCACGCTTATCTTGAAGCTTTTAGTAGTTTCCAGTTTACTTGTCTATGAACTGTATAGGCAACAAAGTAGTCCTTCACCGCGGACGCGGCTATTCGAATAGATTAGGTTAACCCTGCAGGGGTGTACTTCTTCATACACGCTCTCACCACTTACCGCCGTTTACACGACATGTACTCGGCAACCTTCAAGCGGAAGCCCAACGTGGGTGTCGGCCACGACCTACCTAATCACCTAAGTCTCCAATCCAGGTTTATCGCCTATCCAGGTTCCATCCGCAGGGAGTCCGGCCAAGGTTTCCCATACGGCCCCGAACGATGTGTACAGGGTTCCCGAGATACCTAACGGGTATCCGGTACACCGTGCCACGTACCTACCGCATCACAGCCCACCCCTACGGTCAGCGCTGTCCACGGCCTCCAGTAGGCTACAAACACCAGAAACTACTTGCAACTCCTGGACAGAGAACTAGGGTGAATAAGAAGCCGAGAGGGTCCATTGGTTTCGGGCCCAATGCATGGTAGTAGCTGATTCTTAAATCACACATACAGATCTCAGTGCTTAAGGTCGGCTTCAATGAAACAACCCACCATGTACTCCTACATGGCCTCTCATCGATACCTTTACCAAATCGTGTTCACCACATCACTCTCAATACCGGCATGATCATTTCACTCTAGCCCATCACCCAGATGAACCAGACCTGACACGACTCTAAGCATAGCAGGCATAGCAAGGTAGGAACAACACATACATATGGCTCAATCAACTCCTACACATTCTAGTGGGTTTCATCTAGTTACTGTGGCAATGACAGGTCATGCACAGGAAATGGGTTCAACTACCGTAGCACAAAACAGTTTGAAACGCGTTGTGTTAATGCAGTAAAAGAGAGCAGAAGCGAGAACATGGGATTGTATCGATATGATCAACTGGTTGGTTGCTTTCCTGATGGGTTGGTGCACTGATATTGCTCTTCGTTAGGGTAATCACGGTACTCCTCGGGGGCAGAACCTGCCGCAAAGAACACCGATACACAATGTCACCAAACAATATGCAACAATATGATGCATGCATGAGACATGGAAGTATGAGTGTGTTGGGCTAATGCAACTAAGACCAGATGGGTTTGAGCCAATTTGAACCAAAGATTCAAATTCCAAACACATTTGTGATCTTAAATAGTGCTTTATCATGTTTTGCACTAAACAGCAAGTTAACTTGTTTAAACATGCATGAAAACAGTACAGATGGATAGATTGGATTTTTCTGATCATTTTCCATATATAACTTGTTTGATTTGGAGCTACGGTTGAGTTTATATGAATTTTTGAAGTTTGCAACAATTTCTGAAATTTATAAATCATTTTAGATTTATTTTAATTTCAGAAAAGGTTTACTGCATCTGCATGAGGTCATGCTGACATCAGCAAGTCAACAGACCCGGTCCACGTCAAACCTGATGCGTGGGTCCAGGGTGTCGGTGGCTAATTAACTAATTTAATTTAGTTTAAACTAATCTAGATAATTAGCAGAACGGGGCCCCACCTGTCATTGACTCAACAGAGTCAACCAGGGCCCACCCGTGGTGAAAGTCAACACGGCTGCACCGGCGTTTAGCCGCCGGCGAGCCCGACGCGGCGGTGGAAGTGGTTTTGGCCGTTCCGGCCACCAAATGGGTCGCGGAGGGCATCGGGGTGGAGCTGAGGACGAGCCGCGGCTGTTGGTGGAGTCAGTTGGGGTCGGGGTGGCCGGAGTTGGCGCCGATGACGACCTAGGCGGCCACCGGAGTTCGGTTCGGGACGAACTCGAGGCAAGGGTGTGCGGTGAGGTGCGGGGAGTGCACGGTTGGACCCAACGCAGCATGGTGAGTGCGATGGACACCGAGAGGTGGCCGGAGGATGGCCGGGAGCACGTCGGCGACGATATCCACGGCGGTGCGTGCGGGTGATCTTCGTGCGGTGGCTACACGGCTCGGGGGCGAGAGAGGAAGAGTAGGAGGGGTAGCTAGGCTCACAGAGCACCCGTAGAGGCCACCGGCGGGGTTGGGGACGAGCTGATGCGGCGACGGCGTTGAAGGGGATCTCCGGCGATGGCGAACTCGGGCGAGGTCGGTGCGGTGGACTCGGGCCTCACGAGCACGCGGGGCTCGGTTAGCTCGACGAAGTGGATGGCGGCGGAGCTCCTGGACACCACGAGACGGAGCACGGGCGGAGGGGAGCGCGGCTACGACGATGGAGCGGCGGCGGTGGCGTCGGCCATGGCTGGGGAGCGCGAGGGGGAGGAGCTGGAGAGGAGAGGGGGCGTCTGGGGGGTTCGGGGGAGAGAGAGAGGTCGATCCACGGTGTTAGCCAGGCGAGTGGAGCGGCGGGGCGGCGAGCAGGTGCGTGGCACCCATGCGGTGCTCGCCGTCGAGCACCTGCCTGCCTGCCTGGCCGGGCAAGCAGCTCGCTGGCGCGGCGCTGGGCTGGGTCGGCAGGTGGGCCGGTTAGCGGGCGCCAGGTAAGTCTTTCTGTTATTTTCCTTTTTCTATTTTTCTGCAACTTTGTTGAATTTTTAAAAGTACCTAGAAAGTTCCAAAATTCACCAAACTGCTCCTGGTTCAAAGTTGGAATATTTCCAACATGAAACATTTCAGTTTAGGAATATTTGAGCATTTGAAATATTTTATATAATTTTAAATGCCCAAATTAAAATAATTATCATTTAATCCAAAGACCCTAAGATGACCTAGAAAATTGTGCAACACTTTTGGCAGAGGTTCTGAACCAGGACAAAAATGATGGACATTTTAGAAGGGCATTTCAGGTTCATTGAAATTATTTTTAGTAAACCCTAGTTATTTTTAGAGGGGGCTGGGGGTTCTGGCATCCCCATTTCAAGTTTCTGATGAAAGAGTAGACATGATGCAACACTCTAATGCATGAACTAGCTAGGGTGTGACAGTCTCATCAGTTGAATCTTCATGTGGTAAAAAGGGGGAAAGAGTATAGTCTAACAGTTCTTGGTGGGAGGAAATATTTGATAAAGAATAGAAAAGATGAGAGTTTAAGAATCCTCTTGAAAATAATGTTTTAGAGAAATCATCTCGTAAGGGCTTGCCAGTTTCTAGGGGTCACATCCTACAATGAACATGTGCTCTGATACCATCTTGTAGCGACCCGACCCGGATGGATCGAAGTCTCTGTGCTTCAGTGTCATCCCTGGATCGGTATGCTGACACACATAGTACTCGAGGATTTATAACAGAGGTAAATCACATGTATAAAATAACGTAAATACTATTCCCTCAAATAATATAGCGGAAGTAACAACAAGGTTGTGGAGTCCCAACAACACCAACAGCAAAGTTGAGTGTAGTCATTGCAACCCTAATGTATCACTTGTCGAATAATTCCTGCAACATGAGACGTTGGAGCCGTGTAGGTCGGTACATTGAATGTACTAGCAAATTCACACCATAGAATAATGATGAAAAATATCTATCACTACATGCATATTTGGCTGGTTATTGAGAAGGTTCCTCCAACTCAATCGCCAAAACTCCCAAATTATTGAAAACCCAATACATTAATTAAATAGAGTGATGAGATCAACAAATAACTCACTTCTAAATACTCAAATTTTCCATAATCGTGGACACGGCTAATCATGATTAGTTTGTACACTCTGCAAAGGTTTGCGCACTTCTCCCCACAAGACTCCATCTCCACCGTTGAATTCCTCGCACTGCTTGTTGTTTGAGAAGCGGATGATCGAGACATAGTATTTCCGAAGAGGTCTCCTTTACCGTTATATAGGCCGGTACACCTAAAATCCCCCTACATCTGCTAGCCTATCATGGAAAGGTTTCCCACAACTTACTCAACTATGCCAGAGCCCATAATGGCTTGTGGCTGCACATGGAAGTTTCCAGGCATGAAATATCATATGATCCCTTTGAGCCTGGGTGGCGGACCTAGGGTAATCACACAGGTACTCCTGGATTCCCTTGGGCAAGCACTGGTTTCTCCAGGTGCCCCAAACAATCCACCCAGATGTGTATTAAAGTTGCCATCTTAATTTTCCCTTAGTTATTATTACTCTCGCAATTTTCATGAATCTCACATACCAATCCTTGTCTACGAGCATGGCTAAGCAATTTTTCAGCATAAAGTATATTCCCGTAGTGATGAAAGGTAATAGGTTCCTACCTCATGAACTACATAGCAAAACCACATGTTCCCAATCCTACTCATACAATATTTGAGGGTGAAACTAATGCATAGTAAAAACTTGGTACTGAAAAATGCAAAGGAAGATTGCAAAAACTCCAAAAGAACCAAATCAAATTATTTTGCAAGATCAGATCCTAATTTCGGCGAAAAAGTGTGGTGATGGCTCAAGATGTTAGATTATGCCTAGGGGTTCAATTTGAAAAAGGAATCAATTGAAAAAGTGCTACATTTTACTAGATATGATCAAGTGAATCTTCGAGTTCAAATTTGAATCGTTCAAATTTGAGAAGATTAAAAGTTGAAATAAATGATGCTACTAGATGTAGGAAGTCAATATGAAAATGTAGAAAAAAGAATTAGTAGATTGAAAATAACGGGTCAAGTAATTCAACATAGCATTGAATCTTCTTAGAATGTTGTGTAACAACTCTTTGGTGGACTAGTAGAGTATCTGGCTAAGATCAAAATTATATGTTGGAAAGATGACACTAATTGTGTGAACGGAAAAATTACTTCAATACGAATCCGATGCAGTTGGGTTCATCGGAAATGGAGGTAAGATATGATCCAAAAAAATTTGAGTATGAATCTGAACAAATTTCAATATTTGAAAGTTGCAAAAAGTTTATTTGATAGATTCATTAGATAGGTGGAATCAAGACGAAATAATTGGCGTTGGTTTCGTCTAATTTGGATGAATCAGCAAAAAGTTATGGCTACTTTAAAAATCAGGGTCAAGGTGTTTTACGGAAGAAAAAGAGCTACTGCTAAAAGAACTCTAGTATTAAAATGTAAATACAGGGACTAATTTATAAATCTAATTATTCTACCGTACACTAGTGTATAAATGATAAGCTATGGAAGTATAAAAATATGAAGAAAGATACCTTTATTAGATAGTGAAAACACGACTTCGGAGAGAAGAGACAACTTCTAGAAGTCCCGCCAGAGAGAAGAAATATATTTTCTTTTGTGAAGCTAGTCAAACCAAAATATTGATTTAACCCGCAGTGGGTGATTTTTTGGTTCTATGATTCTATATTTATAGGTGAAAGAGAGGCTCAGGGTCAAAGGCTAGGCAATGTGGGACTAAACATAGGCAAAAAGAAAAGTAATAGAGGCGAAAAGAGAGGCGCTCGCATGGGCCTAAAAATGTTCGGCCGGCCAAAATTCGGCCCTAAAAATGTAGTTTTTTGAAAACAAATTTTGGCCAAAGTGAAAAAAAGAAAGAAAAATGGCTGGCAGGGCCTGGCCAATGTAGGAGAGAAGAAAAAAATGATGGGACGCACAATTTTTGTTTTTTTAAATAGAAACAGAAAAGGAAAAAGTGAATAACAAAAATAAAAATAAAATTGTACATAGGCATATTATATATCAAAATTTTCAGAAAAAGATTTCCTAAATGTTGAACATATTTTCAGTAGAAAATAAATTCCGCAAAAATTTAAATAAAGCGAACAGTACTAGTGGTTCATTTAAAACGAAATTAAAATATATTAAAACACCAAAATGATTTCAAACTGATTTTTCTCTATTTTTCTACTGTAGGGAATCATTTTACCCTATTTTCCATTTATTCATTTTTGGAGCAATATAATTTGAATAAAAATCAAATAACTCCAAATTGAAAGTGGGTTTCAAAATAACTTCAAAGGGACTTTCAATTTGATTCTTTGAAACTTCCAACTAACTTTTTTAGCATTTGAAGAAGTCATTTTATCTTCTCTCATGAAACTCATTGAGTTGCGTAAAGTTTTCAAATTTGAAATATTTCCAAATGGAATTCAAATTTTTTCAAAACCCTTTTCATTTATTTAAGTGGAAGAAGTCATATCATGTTCACTCTTGGTTTTGTGATGAAATGAATATGAATTCATGGAGATCATAAATGAAAGGTGAATGTTTGGGAAAGTCATTTCATTCCCTCTCATTCAACTTTCAAAAAGTTTCAAAATTCACTCAATTTCACACAAGAAACCACACCACAATCAAACAAACAATCAAAACCATTCATTTAATATAACATTCAAAAATTTAGAATTTTAGGATGTTGCAAGGAGATCTTTAACCATAGCAACACTAGGTTCTACATTAATTTTTTCAACAGGTTTAGGTGCTCTAATATTACTTTTGTGAACCATAGATGAAACCTTAGCATGTTCCTTTATCCTAACAGGGAATGGTGATTTTTCAATACAAGAAGTAGGCACAACTGGGTCAACACTATAAATAATAGTTTCATCTTTAGCTATGTCGGGTTCTTTAATTTCTTCTTTGATAGGTCGGTGATATTTAAACCACTTCTCCTTAGGGAGATCAACATGAGTACCAAATGATTCACAAAAGGAGGCTACTATCTCAGAGTGAAGTCCAGATTTTGTGCTAAACTTATGAAAAGCGTCGGTATTCATAAAAGATTCAACACAATCAAATTCAAGCTTAATACCTGACTCTTTACCTTCGTCGAGTTCCAAATCTTCAGAGTTATGTTTAATTCTTTCTAAAAGATCCCACCTGAATTCAATAGTCTTCTTCATAAAAGAACCAGTACAAGAAGTATCGAGAATCATAAGAAAGCCGAGCATAAAATTTGTGAATAATAATTTCTCTTGAGAGCTCATGATTGGGCACGAATATAACATTGACTTAAGCCTCCCCCATGCTAGAGCGATATTTTCTCCTTCACGAGGGCAAAAATTATATATATAATTCTGATCACGATGAACTAGATGCATATGATAATTTTTTTGGTGAAATTCCAATTTCAATCGATCCCAGTTCCTACATCCAATATCATCGCATAACCTATACCATGCCAATGCTTTTCCCTTCAACGATAAAGGGAAAACCTTCTTCTTAGCTTCATCTCCGGGCAAACCTGCAAGCTTAAATAATCCACAAACTTCATCCACATATATTAAGTGCATATCAGGATGTTGGTTCCATCTCCTGCATAAGGATTACCTAGCAGTTGTTCTATCATACCCGAAGGAATTTCATAACCAGTATTTTCAGTAGGTGCAGTAGGTTGAGGGGTAGCTAATTATGGTTGCAGTAGAGGTGAAGATACCCTGAATAAACCCCTCAAAGGATGGTTCACCATAGTAACAAGTTATGACCCACATGTATCAGGGATCAATCATAATTCTTTCGATAATTAAGAGTGTCTAACCCAACGAGGAGCAGAAGGAAATGACAAGTGGTTCTCATCAAGGTTTTTTCTGCAAGCACTGAAATAGTCGGTAACAAATAGTTTGATAGCATGATAATTTGTAAAGAGAAAGTAACTGTAATGATAAATAATGTGCAGCAAGGTATCCCAATCCTTTTGTAACAAAGGACAGGCCAAAACGGTCTCTTATTATAAGCAAAGCGTTCTTGATGGTACACAGGAATTTCATCATACCACTTACATCATGTTTGTTTGATTCGTGTTCGCTACTTGATAATTTGATATTTTGGTGCACCGGTGCTTAGGTGTTGTTCTTACTTGAATAAACCTCCTACTTATGATTACCCCCTTGCAAGCATCCTCAACTATGAGGAAAGTAGTAAGATAAAATCTAACCATAGCATTAAACTTTTGGATCCAGATCAGTCCTTTACGAAATAGCGCATAAACTAGGGTGATGTTCCATTCCTGTTAAATGTTAACCATAAGGGAGTTCAATTTGTCACACCTTTTTCCAAGTTTACAATGACAATGTACTACGATATCTGAAGGATTCTTTTGGAGGATTTCAGTACATACATGTCTCCTTTTCCAAGTTTACAATGACAATGCTTGATCCATATGGTTACAATCCATATGGATTTCTCCTTTGGATTGATCTGTACTAGTTTTCTTAGGGAACTTTTCATCCACTCCAACATCTTGTAAAGATCGAAGATGGCATCTTAATGCCCATGTTAATCATGTCAGATCAAAGATGGCAAGTTAGTGCATTTTACAAATCCTACAAACCAAATAGGCATGTAGTAGTGTTCGAAACTGCATCTATGCACTAACACATTTTCTTATTTTGCAGATAAGGTTAGGCCCAGTGGAGGATAATGTGATACAATATAACAATCACGTCGAATGCCTAGATCTGCATCTCTTAGAAATTACTTTGAATTCCTACCGAGGGACCTTACCGGAGATTATATTCCCCAGGTTCTTTATTGTTAGAGCAAGGGTGCTGACGGTAATGAGATTTTCCCTACATTTATTTCACAAAAATGAATGGTTTGTTGATCAGCGCCGGCGCCTGCGGCAGAATGGAATAGGCTTCAAAAATGCTGATTTCATTTTGGAATTTTAGATGATAGAGTAATCGGAAGTCATCGTGTCAACCTCATACATGACTTCTCAGAGTTTGACCCCTTTGCAGAAGTTGTGAGGTTTGGAAACCAGACTAAGAAGTGGTAATATTAGTTTGAATCTCTCTATCCATGTTCAGCGGATCAACACAAGCATTTGTAGCTGATGAGCTGAATTTCATTTCTACTATCAGTTTGAACCTTGTAATCTTTGAATTTGAGCCATATAACTCTGGAATTTGAACCTTGTAATATTTCGAGCCTGTTTTGAACTTAATATACGGGTAGCACTATTTTGACCTTAATATTCAATGGTTTTAGATTTGATTTTATTAACCATTCTCGAATCTGTTTACCTTGTCGATCTCACAGCACACGATCTGTATAGCTAACTCGACTGTGATCTTCGACATTATTGAACACAGTTGGTTTCTTCCATCGTGTGCCGTGTGATACGTCTCCGTCGTATCTACTTTTCCAAACACTTTTGCCCTTGTTTTGGACTCTAACTTACATGATTTGAATGGAACTAACCCGGACTGACGTTGTTTTCAGCAGAACTGCCATAGTGTTATTTTTGTGCAGAAATAAAAGTTCTCAGAATGACCTGAAATTCCACGGAGCAACTTTTAAGTATTAATAAAAAATACTGGCGAAAGAATTAGCACAGGGGGCCCACACCCTGTCCACGAGGGTGGGGGCGCGCCCCTCCCCCTGGGCGTGCCCCCTGCCTCGTGGGACCCCTGAACATCCACCGACCTCAACTCCAACTCCATATATTGGCTTTCATGGAGAAAAAAACCAGAGAGAAAGTTTCATTGCGTTTTACGATGCGGAGTTGCTGCCAAGCCCTAATCTCTCCCGGGAGGGCTGATCCGGAGTCTGTTCGGGGCTCCGGAGAGGGGGGTTTATCGCCATCGTCATCATCAACCATCCTCCATCACCCATTTCATGATGCTCACCGCCATGCGTGAGTAATTCTATCATAGGCTTGCTAGACGGTGATGGGTTGGATGAGATTTACCATGTAAGCAAGTTAGTTTTGGTAGGGTTTGATCCCTAGTATCCACTATGTTCTAAGATTGATGTTGCGATGACTTTGCTATGCTTAATGCTTGTCAATAAGGCCCGAGTGCCATGATTTCAGATCCAAACCTATTATGTTTTCATGAATATATGTGAATTCTTGATCCTATCTTGCAAGTCTATAGTCACCTATTATGTGTTCTGATCCGACAACCCCGAAGTGACAATAATCGGGATACTTCTCGGTGATGACAGTAGTTTGAGGAGTTCATGTATTCACTATGTGTTAATGCTTTGGTCCGGTACTCTATTAAAAGGTGGCCTTAATATCCCTTAGTTTCCATTAGGACCCCGCTGCCACGGGAGGGTAGGACAAAAGATGTCATGCAAGTTCTTTTCCATAAGCACGTATGACTATATTCGGAATACATGCCTACATTACATTGATGAACTGGAGCTAGTTCTGTGTCACCCTATGTTATAGCTATAACATGAGGAATCACATCCAACATAATTATCCATCACTGATCCAATGCCTACGAGCTTTTCACATATTGTTCTTTGCTTATTTACTTTACTGTTGCTACTATTACAATTACTACAAAACTGCTACTATTACCCTTGCCACTGTTACCGTTACTTCCATACTACTTGCTACTAAATATTTTGCTACAGATCCTAAGTTAGCCAGGTGTGGTTGAATTGACAACTCAACTGCTAATACTTGAGAATATTGTTCGGCTCGCCTTGTGTCGAATCAATAAATTTGGGTTGAATACTCTACCCTTGAAAACTTTTGCGATCCCCTATACTTGTGGGTTATTAAGTCTATTTTCTGGTGCCGTTGCCGGGGATCATAGCTCCATTCTTTGAGTTACTTGGGATTTATATGTGTTGGTACCTATGAGGAACTTGAAAGACGAAAGAACTAAGATTTATCCCTCAACTACGAGGGAGGTAAGGAACTACCATCTAGCTCTGCACTAGATTCTCCTTCTGTTATGAGTAAGCTTGCGACACCTAAACCTGCTTCTGCTATTAATTCTGATATGCCGCATGTTATTGATGATGCCACTTCTACTATGCATGATACTTATGATGAAACTACTTCTGTGCTTGAAACTACTATGCCATTAGGTGAATTTCTTGATGAACAACTTGCTAGGGTTAGAGAGAATGAAATTATTGAAGATGAAATTATTGAAGATAGTGATGATGAAGGTTCTCCCCCTAAGTATGAATTGCCGGTTGTTCCTGAGGGTTATGTTATGGATGAAGAAACTACTAGAGATATTCTTGCTAGCAATGATAGATCTGATTTTAAGAAGTTATTAGCTAAATTGAAACAGAAATCTCTAAATGCTAGAATGAAATATGACCCTGCTTTTGCTACTTCACCTATCTTTGTTACTGAAAAGGATTATGAATTCTCTGTCGATCCTGAGACAATTACTTTTGTTGAATCTGATCCTTTTTATGGCTATGAATCTGAATCTGTTGTGGCACATCTTACTAAATTGAATGATATAGCCACCCTATTCACTAATGATGAGAAATCTCGCTACCATTATATCCTTAAGATATTTCCGTTCCCATTAAAGGGTGATGCTAAAACCTGGTTTAATTCTCTTGATCCTGGTTGTGTGCGTACTCCCTAGGTTATCATTTTATTACTTCTTTGCTAAATATTTCCCTCCTCATAAGAAACAAGCTGCCTTGGGGGAATTATATAATTTTGTGCAAATTGAAGAAGAGAGTCTCCCACAAGCTTGGGGGAGGCTTCTCCGATTACCTAATGCTTTGCCTGATCATCCTCTTAAGAAAATGAAATACATGATATCTTTTATAATGGACTAACCGATGCTTCCAAGGACCACTTGGATAGTTGTGCTGGTTGTGTTTTCAGGGAAAGAACAATCGACCAAGCTGAATTGTTATTGAATAATATGTTGACTAATGAAAATAATTGGAATCTTCCTTAGCCAATTCCTGAGCCAATTCGTGAGCCAACTCCTAAACCAACTACGAAGAAGAGGGGTGTTCTATTTCTATGTCCTGAACATATGCAAGAGGCAAAGAAATCTATGAAAGAAAAAGGTATTAAAGCTGAAGATGTTAAGAATTTACCTCCTATTGAATAAATACATGGTATTAATGTACCACCTATTTAAGAAACACATGGTCTTGGTAACCCGACATAGGTAGTAAAGGTAAATTCTCTCTATAAATATGATAAAGTTGAAATCCCGTCTACTAAGTTTCCTAGCCAATGTTTAGATGAATTTGATGACTTTATGGCAAGACAAGAAAATTTCAATGCTTATGTTGGTATAGAATTAAAGAGTAATGCCTACTTGATTGGACGCTTGAGTGAATATATGGATAGAGTTAAAGGTGAACTTAAACTCATTAGTAAATATCCTTCTATGGTTACCACTCAAGCAGAACAAGTACTTAATGCTCAAAGTGATTTGCTTGATCAATTAAATAATAAACATGATTTTGCTGTTAGAGTGGCTACTAGAACGGGTAAAATGACTGAGGAACCTTTGTATCCTGAAGGCCACCATAAGAGAATTGAGCAAGATTCTCAGAGAAATAATTTATATGCACCTAGTCCTTCTAAAAAGAAGAAGAAAAAATGATAGGACTTTGCATGCTTCTAGTGAACCTGTTGTAGACACACCTAAGAATCCCAATGATATTTCTATTTTTGATGCTGAAACACAATTTGGTGATGAGCACGAACCTAGGGATAATGTTAATGATAATGTTCATGTTGATGCTCAACCTAGCGATAATAGTGATGTAGAGATTGAACCTGCAGTTGATCTTGATAACCCACCATCAAAGAATCAACGTTATCATAAGAGAGACTTTGTTGCTAGGAAGCATGGTACAGAAAGAGAACCATGGGTTCAGAAACCCATGCCTTTTCCTCCTAAGCCATCCAAGAAAAAGGATGATGACGATTGTGAGCGCTTTGCTGAAATGATTAGACCTATCTTCTTACGTATGTGCTTAACTGATATGCTTAAAGTAAATCCTTATGCTAAATATATGAAAGATATTATTAAAAATAAAAGAAAGATATCGGAAGCTGAAATTTCCACCATGCTTGCTAATTATACTTTTAAGGGTGGAATACCAAAGAAACTTGGAGATCCAGGAGTACCAACTATACCATGCTCCATTAAAAGAAACTATGTTAAAACTACTTTATGTGATCTTGGAAACGGTTTTACTGTTATGCCTCTCTCTTTATATCGTATACTTGAATTGAATAAGTTGACACCTACTAAAATATCTTTGCAAATGGCTGATAAATTAACTGCTATACTTGTCGGTATTTGTGAGGATGTGCCTGTTGTGGTTGCAAACGTTACTATCTTAACGGACTTTGTTATTCTTGATATTCCCGAGGATGATAGTATGTCGATGTCGGGGAAACTGATCCACGAACACCTATGGGACCGGTGGACCGAGCCCCTTTTGGTTTGGCGGGGGGCGGAGATCGCACGAAGAGCGGATCGAGGCGGAGCACACGAGAAGTTTACCCAGCTTCGGAGCTCTCTGGAGAGATAACACTCCTACTGCTGCATGTCTGAGTGTATTGAGTTCTTGCTCGAGAGCGCTGAGTGCTACAGTACACCTCAGCTGCTAACGAGACCGAGCGTGAGTGTTTTTCTGCCTTCAAACCCCCTCTACGTTGCGCATGGGCCTCCTTTTATATGCTAAAGGGGTCACCGACAGGAGGCAACGTAGACAAGGGTAAAAATGGAAAAAGGAATTGCGGTTGGTACAACTACCTGTACAGTGTATCATACCTAACCCTGACGGCAGGGGACAAAGGCATTAAATGCCTGTCTGCGTCGCCCAAATAGTGCAAAAAGGGACCATCAGGGACGCCACCGCTCGCCACGATGGCAGTCTTGTCAGCGTCGCTTGCCACCACGCACCGCTCGCGCCTGGAAAGGCCCCAGGGCGACACGTTTGTGGATGTGCTGGAGCGCGGGTACAGAGTGGTAGCTTGCCGCGGCAAGCGCCTTGCCGCGGTCGTTGTCTTGTTGCGTCCGGAAGCTTGTCGCTCACCGGGCCTTGCCGGGACACGTGGCGCGTCGTGGCAAGTTCCATGAGATGCCTTGGTTGTCCTTCCCGGCAAGCTCCTCTTGCCGGGGCCTTGTCTCCTTGGCTTGAATACTTTGTTCTTGAATGGCTCCAAAGGAACCACGGAGGACCTTGGCGGTCACCCGTCAAGCCTTGCCGCGGGGTGCTGCAACTGCCCATGCACAAGTTAGGGATACTAGGGTACCCCTACTCTAGTACACCGACAGGAGCCCCCAGGCTTGGGCCACACACGGTGCCGAGCGCTGTTGGGCCAGGCCCAAAACAGGGCACGAGCACGCGCGGCCTGGGTTACGGCGTATCTTACTCTGTATCCACCGCGCCCTCCTCGATCAACACGCGTCGAATGCGGCGTCGTGGAAGAGATCGTGGGTGGTTTCTTTATTCGGAAAGACGGAACGTCCGCCCCCTCCCTCTTTATAAGCAGGGGAAACAGGGGCAGTTCGCCCATCTCGCCGATTGCTACTCCAATCTCAAAAATCTCCGCCGCTCCCCCCTTCTTCCCAAAGCTGAAAGAGAGCAGCGCTCCGCCCCCCATCGCCACCGGCACCATCAACGCCGTCGATCTCTCCCACCACCTCCGCCATGGCTCCGAAAGCCGACAAGGGGAAGGTCGTGAAGTCGGCCGAGGCGCAGCGGCTCGCGGCGCTGCGAAAGGAGCGGGCAATCTCCCCCCCCCCAGCTCGTCGCGAAGGAGCTAAGGGAGTACTACTACCTCTTCTGGTCAACGGAGACGCGAGCGCATCCGCGTACGAAGGTACTCCCAGCTGCCGCTTCGGAACTGGCTCCGAATGGATACCCTTTCTTCGCGCTGTTCTTCTACTGTGGGCTCTGCCCGCCTTTCTCTGAATTTTTCTGCGACATCATGAACACCTACGGGTTCCGCCTCCTTGACTTCACCCCCAATGTTGTTCTGACCATGGCAGTTTTCGCACATCTCTGCGAAAACTTTGTCAGAGTCTATCCAAACGTAGCTCTTTTCCGCCACTTCTTTATGCCCCGAGTTGAGAGAGGGGAGCCCTTATCCGGAGGAATCGCCTGGATCTCGAGAAATGGCAAGAAGGAAGCTTACCTGGAGGGAGAGCTCCGCAGCAAGTGGGAAGAATGGAGAGCAGACTGGTGCTGGATTGTCGAGGAGAACCCGCAGCCATTTACCGCCCAGCGCCAAGCCCCAGTAGCGCGCGGCATCGACCGGAGCAACGTGGCCCCGGAAGACAATAGGCTGAAGATTGCCGTCACCCGGATCCTACGCCTCAGGCTTGCCGGGCTCACCGTAGGCGCCGTTGGCGCAGATTTTCTTCGCCGCCGCATCGCCCCCCTGCAGGAGAGGAGGAGACCCGCCTGGGAGTTCCAGAACGCGGCGGATATCATGAGGCTGCGCCCGGGCCTCAACTTCAACTTCACTGTCCTGGAACTGGATGCGATGATCCTAGAACTGTTCAAGTGCGATCCTCAACATCCTGAAGTGTTCATGTTGCCGAGGGGTGTTGTTCCGCTGTGCAACAACTCCTCGCTCGACCGCATCCGTGCAATGATGCCGTTGTGCGATTCGCATGGAATTGTCCCAACTTGGCAAGAGCCTGCAGACGACGTCGTGCGGGAGTTCTTTGATGGCTTGGTAGAAGTGCCGGTCCGCTCCGATGAACAGAAGATCCTTACTCGCGACACCACCGATGCGGAGATGCAGCACATCGCCACTAGGCTGGAAGAGGCGGCGGCAGCCGCTGCCGCGGGCGAGTTTGGATTCACCGTGGAGGAGGCAGAGACAGCAGAGGCGGCAAGCCTTGCCGAGCGAGAGGAGCTTGCCGGCAAGGAAGAGCTTGTCGGGCCTGAAGCTGAGTCGAGCGAGCCCGCCGAGGGCGCGAGCGACTCGTTGAAGATCGGCTCCTCCTCCTCCCCACCTTCAGCCAGCTCGCCGCAAGCGGAGCCCCCAGCTCCACCAAGAAGGTGTCTCCACAAGGCCGGGGACGTAGCGGGGCGGCAGACGAGTCAACAGCCGCCGTGCTGCGCGACACGCTCTACCGCGGCGAGCACTGTTGCCGCGGGAGCGCCTCACACCGCTGCGGCAACTGGAGTGGGGTCTTCCTGGTCCACCGCTACTGCTCCTGCCAAGCGGATAAGGGAACCTACTCCTCCGCCTCGTCGCACCGGAGGCGAGCCGGACTTCGATCTCTCCGCGCTCAGCTCCGACGAGGAAGAAGAAGAGTAAGATTCTTTGCTGTACTTGTAGTTCTTCAATTCTTGCTGTTTTGTCTTGTATCTGATTTGCTTTACTCCGAACCCATTCCTTTTCAGGACTCTGGCCCAGAGAGCAGCGAAGAGAGCCAAGGTCCCGGTGATTGTCATCGAGGACGAACCCATCGCGACAGCAGGGGGTGTGTCCGAGACCACCTTGCCGGACCCGGCAACTATTCCCCAAAGCAGCCCCCAGCGGAGCCCCCAGCATAAGTATATGGTTTACTTCCTGCTATCAGGCGCGCATGGGTGATCTTTCGTTGCTGATATCTGACTATTGGTTTGTGAAGGAGCAGAGGAGCCTCACCAGGAGTGCCCGGAAGCCGCTCCCGAAATGCCATCTGCTTCGACTACACCGCCAAGGGAGAATTCCCTAGCAAGGGAGCGTTCTCCGTCAAGGGACAATTCTCCGGCAAGGGACAGTTCTCCGGCAAGGGAGAGCACCAGCGACCCTCCGGTGGTTGAGACCACAACTGCAAATCCTAGTACAGGTAATCCTCTTGCTTGAAAACTTCCCTTGGGTTCTCCTTCTTCTGACTTTCTTTTTTGGATATTTTCTTGACTTTTCTCCTTTTTCCGTTCGTCAGATCCATCTGCCATGGAGCCGATGGAAACCGAGGTCGTCGGCGAGGAGAACGCGCGCAGCAATACCGACGACGCCGTTGCCACCGTAGGAGAAGCCGGCGCTGATGATGCCGCCGGCGAAGAGGCCGCCAAAGCTGCCGCCACAGAAGCTGGCGAGGGGTCCGGCGATCGCACTGACGGCCCCGAGGCCGCAGGAGCGTCTGGCGCTATGCCGACCACCGATCCCTCTGCTGCTGCTGCAGCGTCAGGCTCCGAAGATCCCCAGCCTGGCGCCTATTTGAAGGCCGGCGATGGCGTCTTCATTAAGCTCCCCTGGGCGTCAAGCTCCAGGGTGCCGGTCGAAGGAGAGATCTTTGATGAAGAGTTGCTCCCTCCGCTAGGCTGACGCTGGTCGACGCGCCGAGCAGCAGCAGCGGTGAGCCTGAGGAGGAGCAGCTGCTGCGGAAGCTATTGTCACTCTACCATGCCCGACAGGCCAAGCTGGTATCCCGAGAAGCGCTTGTCGCGAAGGCGGGAGTGGCATCGGGAAGTGCGCGGAGGAGCTCCGGGGTCTCAGGCAGGAAGCTCTCCGGTCCCTGGCAGAGGAGCGGGAGCAAGTCGCCGAGGAGCAGAAAGCCTTCCTCCTCGAGAAGGCTGAAGTTGAAGAGCAACAGTGGCTTGTTGCCGAGAAGCTATCTGCGCAGGAAGGTGAGTTGGTGCAGCGCAAGGTCAACCTTGACAGCCACGAGGAGGAGCTTGCCGCGCGCGAGCAAACATTTGGCGGGGCTCTCAAGGAAGCAGAGGATGCTGCCGCAGCTGCCGAGGCCGCCAAGAAGGAGCTGGAGGCCGATCTCAAGGCGAGCGGTGAGGAGCTTGCTGCGCTCAAGCGTGAGCGTGAGAAGGACGCCGCCGCTCATGGCGAGCTGCAGGGTCGTCTCGCCGAGAGGATCAAGGAGCTTAGCGCCGCCAAGGACTCCAACGCAGATCTTGAATTGAAGCCGACCACTTTGACCAAGACGCTGGACGGCGCGAGGGAGCAGGAGGTGGCCTTGAAGGAGAAGATCAAGGCCGACGAGGCGCTGCTGGCGAGTGCTGCTGCCGCCCAGAACGCTTTTAGGGAGAATGTGGAGCACTGGACTGAGGGTCTCGTGGATGTTGCCGCAGCCATCGACGGGGAGCTGGCGCAGCTGGGGATGGAGGACCTCGGGTATTCCTCCGATGAGCACCTCCAACCTAGCGCCAAGCTCAGCTTGTTCTTGAAAGGCATGGTGACGGCCCTCCAGCGACTCTGGGAGAAGATCCCAAAGCAGCTGGCCGACGAGTCGCGCAAGATCTGCGCGGGAGCTCTTCAAAAGGTGCTGGTGAAGGTGGCCTTCCGCAACCCAGGCCTCAACCTCACCAACGTCCTCAGGTCCCTGCCGCCGGATGCTGATCTGGAAGCGCTCAAGGCCCTTGTCGCACCCATTGTGGACAAGGTGAGCGGGATGAAGAGGGTTGAGGGCGATCGCGTAGATTAGGCCGCCCGTTTTCTCTTTTTCTTTGTCGCTGCTGGTCATGTCATGAGAACAATCTGTTAGAGCTGCGACAAGCTATCTTGTAATATAACTCTATTTTGGGTAGCGATTGCTATGTTATTTCCTTTACTTGATTCCTTCCTTTGTATGTTTTTGCCCTACGCTTTTAGGGAACTTGTCGGCACAGGCACCTTAGCCGCGAGTGCTGAGTGCGGGACGTCAGCAGCCTGCTGGCGGTGCCGCTACTGACAAGAAACCTTGTCGCAACTAGTCGCAGCTCATTTAAGTTGTTGAGCGGACTCGAAACAAAGTAAGGGCGCAACTAGCTACGAGTTGGTTCCTCCGCGCACAGGTTTTCCATACAAAGTACGGTTGTTCGAGGAAGATAACTTAAAATTTTTAAAACCGATTGCTCAAACTTTGGCAACTTAGCTTTTCTGTCGTTTGCTCCCAGGTAAGGCGAAACTTCCTCGAACGACGCTTGGTCCACACCATTATCTTCTCCTTTCCCCCCGGCAAACTTGTGGGCGAGGGAACCTTCCTTCCTTTGAGAAAGAGAAAGAAGAGAAAATAAAGATATGGAGCCTTACGGCTCGTTATTGCTTACCGGTGGTAGGCGCTGCACAAAGTGTCAGATAACGCATGCAAAAATAAAGTAGAAAGCATGAAATTGACAAGATGTGCGGAGCACATGAGCTTTACTTATGCACGGGGTCTACGCCCGGCAAGACTTGTACAAAAGGTGGTTGCCGGAACAGGTTCCGGCAACCGTGCCCTACGGGTAAAACTTACGAAGATGCTCAATGTTCCAGGAGTTGCTCACGGGAATGCCATCTTCGGTCTCAAGGCATACAGCGCCAGGCCTAGTGACTCGTTTCACCCGGTAAGGGCCTTCCCACTTCGGCGTCAACTTGTTGGAATTCTTGGCGGACTGAACGCGCCGAAGAACAAGGTCGCCTTCCTCGAGACTTCTGGCATTAACTTTGCGGCTATGGTAGTGGTGCAAAGCTCGCAGGTATCGAGCAGCTCGTACAGCAGCCTGAAGACGGTCTTTCTCAAGGAGCAGCGCGTCATCTTGTCGCAACTGCTCTTGCTCAAGCTCATCATAAGCGAGCACTGGAGGTGACCCGTATACGAGTTCCGTGGGGAGAACTGCCTCTGCTCCATAGACTAGAGCGAAAGGTGTCTGGCCAGTGGCTCGATTTGGCGTCATCCTGATCGACCAAAGAACCACCGGCAGCTCCTCAATCCAGTTCTTTCCGCACTTGTGCAGCCTATCGAAAGTCCTGGTCTTGAGCCCGCGCAACACTTCATCATTCGCCCTCTCCGCTTGACCATTACTTCTCGGATGAGCAACAGAAGTGAAGCAGACCTTGGCGCCAAGGTCTTGGACGTACTGCATGAAGGTGCGGCTCGTGAATTGCGTGCCGTTGTCGGTGATGATCCTGTTAGGGATCCCGAAGCGGCAAACAATCGACCTGAAGAACTTGACTGTGACTGTGCTGTCACCTTCCTCACTGCTTCCACTTCTAGCCACTTTGTGAACTTGTCGATTGCAACGTACAAGTACTCAAAGCCCCCGACGGCTCAGGGAAAGGGGCCGAGGATGTCGAGCCCCCAGACCGAAAATGGCCAGGATAAAGGGATCGTCTGGAGAGCTTCAGCTGGCTGGTGTATCTGTTTGGAATGGAACTGGCACGCTTCACACTTGGTTACTTGTTCAGTTGCATCCTGGAGGGCTGTCGGCCAAAAGAAACCTTACCGGAACGCTTTGCCGGCAAGCGCTCTTGCGCCAATGTGGTGACCACATATTCCTCCATGTATCTCTGCCAACAGCTTTTCTCCATCTTCCCGGTGAATACACTTCAATTTCACACCGTTGAGTCTTCTTTTGTACAGTGTGTTGTCGACAAACTGGTACATACTTGACTGCCGGGCTACTCTTTCCGCTTCTTCTTGCTCTTCGGGAAGTTCTCCTGTCTGAAGGAAACGGACAATCTGTTGTGCCCATGCTGGAGCTTGCGGCTTGACAACAAGGACTAAAGGCACATCTGCTGCTGTGGGAACATCCGCTTCTACGGCGAGAACCTGCGGCTCAGCCGGAGCTTGACGTTCCCCGGCAAGCTTGCCGGAGCAAAACTTGTCGGGAGCGTCTGCTTCAATGGAACAAACCCTAGGGCTTGCCGGAGCAGACTGCTCCTCAGCACCCTTGGTGTTGATTTTGAGGACTTTCTTGGCGGCGGCTTCGGGGATTTCTGCCGGAAAATAGTCACCAGAAATCAACTTCCTCTTCTTGCTCTGTCCAGTTGATGGCGTTACAGACGGTTGAGTCAGTTTGAGCACAAAGATCCCTGGTTCCACAGGTAATTTAAGTGCGGCGCACTTCGACAGGCCACCGGCAATGTCGTTCTGAGCTCTTGGAACATGTTCCATCTGTAGGCCGTCAAAGTGCTCTTCTAGCTTTCTCACTTCATCAACGTAGGCTTCCATCCACGGACTCTGATAATTCTTGTTCACTTGGCGGACGACAAGCTGTGAGTCACCCCTGACAATGAGCTTCTTGATCCCAAGGTCTGTTGCGATCCTGAGACCGGCAAGCAAACCTTCATACTCTGCGGTATTGTTCGTTGCTTGCTCCTTGGGAAAGTGCATCTGGACTATGTACTTGAGGTGCTCTCCGGTGGGTGCAACAAGTAGCACGCCCGCACCGGCGCCTTGCAGCGAGAAGGCACCATCAAAATACAACAGCCACTCTTTGCTTGCTTCCACGACGGGGATGCTTGTTTCTGGAATTTCTTCATCTTGCGTTGGCATCCATTCTGCTATGAACTCCGCCAATGCTCTGCTTTGGATAGTTGAAGTACTCTCAAACTGGAGGCCAAAGCTTGATAGTTCCAGTGCCCACTCAACAATCCCGCCTGTTGCTTCTGGATTTTGCAGTATCCTATTCAGCGGAAAACGAGTGACGACTGTGATCTCATGTGCTTGGAAGTAATGGCACAGCTTTCTCGAGGCCATGAGTAGGCCGAAAAGCAATTTCTGCACACCAGAGTACCTTGACCTAGCCCCCTGCAGAAGGGAACTGACAAAGTAAACTGGGCGCTGCACCATTCTTTTCTGCATCTTCTCACGCGCCTGCGCAGACCCATCTTTGTCGGGACCAGAGCTTGCCGGTGAAGTCCCCTGCTTGTCGCCGGATGCATCTGCTGTGGTTGCTGGCTCATCATCCGCCTCCCTCTTCGCTACTAACGCAGCACTAACCACTTGATTGGTTGCCGCTATATATAGCAGCAACTTCTCTTGTGGCTTAGGTGCGACAAGTGTTGGAGTGGAGGACATGTATCTCTTTAAGTCCTGCAGTGCAGCCTCCGCTTCCGGAGTCCATTTCATTGGACCTGCCTTTTTCAATATTTTGAAAAATGGCAGGGCGCGCTCAGCAGACCTAGAGATAAACCTGCTGAGAGCAGCTACGCAACCGGCAAGTCTTCGTACATCCTTGACGCACTTTGGTGCTTCAATCTGCTCAATGGCCTTGATCTTGTCGGGATTGGCCTCAATTCCCCGCTGAGACACGAAGAACCCGAGAAGCTTGCCGGAGGGGACTCCAAACACACACTTCTCGGGGTTAAGCTTGAGGTTGATCTTGCGCAGATTTGCAAAGGTTTCGTCTAAATCTTGAATCAGGGTCGCCTTGTCCTTGCTCTTGACCACTATGTCATCCATGTAGGCTTCCACATTTCTATGTATTTGCGGCTCAAAAGCGTCATGGACTACCCTTGCAAATGTTGAACCAGCATTCTTTAAACCGAAAGGCATCCGTACGAAACAGTATGTGCCACATGGGGTGCTGAATGCGGTCTTCTCCTCATCCTCTTCTGCCATGAAGATCTGATGGTATCCTGAGTATGCATCAAGAAATGAAAGCAAGTCACATCCGGCCGTGGAGTCAACAATCTGGTCGATGCGCGGCAAGGGAAATGGGTCTTTGGGACAAGCTTTATTGACATCGGTAAAGTCGATACAAAGCCTCCATTTCCCGTTTGCCTTGTGCACGACTACAGGGTTGGCCAACCACGTAGGATGGAGCACTCCTCTGACAAGGCCTGCTGCTTCCAATTTCTTGATTTCTTCTGCGATGAATTCTTGGCGCTCCACTGCCTGTTTCCTGACTTTCTGCTTGACGGGCCGCGCATGAGGACAGACGGCAAGATGGTGCTCGGTTACTTTCCTGGGAACACCGGGGATGTCAGACGGTTGCCACGCAAATACGTCGACGTTCGCCCGCAGGAAAGCAACGAGCGCGCTTTCCTATTTAGGGTCGAGAGTGGCACTGATGGTGAAGGTACCACCAGTGCCGTCCTCCTTGGCGGACACCTTCTTGGTCTCTGGTGGAGCTGCCATTGCCTTCTTACACTTGTCGGTGGAGCTCGATGGTGCGTCCTCGACGGTAGCGTAGCACTCCGAAGAGGTGCGCTTGCCGGAGTGGGCATCAGAACTCTTGCCGGACTTGGTCTTCTTCTTCGCCCCGGGAGCTTCAACGGCAAGTGACTTGCGATCTATTGCAGCTGCTGCTTCCCGGTAGATCTTGTCGGCGCAGATAAGAGCATCCTTCTTGTCGCCAGGGACAGAGATGACACTTATCGGGCCTGGCATCTTCAGCATGTTGTATGCATGGTGAGAGGCTGCCATGAATTTGGCGAGTGCTGGACGGCCGAGTATCCCATTGTAAGGCAATGGAAAGTCAGCAACGTCAAAAGTGACCCTCTCAGTCCCGAAGTTCAATTCGCTGCCAAATGTCACCGGCAACGTGATCTTTCCCTTCGGCTTGCTCCTTCCCGGATTGATTCCTTGGAATGTGCCGATCTCTTCGAGCTCGCCATCAGGGATCTGGAGTTTCTGGAGTACCGCGGAGGAGATCAGGTTCAAGCCGGCCCCGCCGTCAACTAGCATCTTAGTGACCTTGAGGTTGCAGATAGTTGGTGAAACCAACATCGGCAAGCACCCGACTGCAGTTATGCGATCAGGGTGGTCCTCAATATCAAAGATGATAGGCGTGCTGGACCATTTCAGAGGCTTGCGTGACTCGACGGGTGGTTCTGCCGCATTGACTTCCCGCACCCACTGCTTGAGCTGGCGGTGTGATGTATGCAGAGAAGCACCGCCGTCAACACACAGGACCTCTGTGGCTTTCTGGAACTCCTGCTCATCGTCGTCGTCATCTTCATCCTTGTCGCGGCCGCGGGGAGGTCTGTCTCCTTGCCGCTGCTTGGCCTTGCCGCGGCGTCCTCCTCTGCTGGGGTGTTTCTTGCCGGATCCTCCGGCACCTTCCTGGGCCTTCTCCTTGTCGCGTCGCTCGTATTCAGCCTTTTGCTGCTCGACAAGCTGCTCGACCCTCTTGCAGCTCTGGAGGTCATGGCCCTTGGTGCGGTGGATCTTGCAGTACTGCTTTGTTGGTGCCGTCCTGCTTGTCGGTGACCACCAGAGCCTGGTAGTTGGTGCCCGCGACAATCTCCTTGCCGGAGCTACCAGCTTTGGCTTTCTTGGCGCCATCTCCATTGCCGGACTGCTCAACGACTAGCACATCTTTGCCTTTCTTCTTCCTGTTGTTCCGCCGCCGGTTTTTATTTGCCGGGGCAGCCTCCTCACTATCAGATCCTCCTGCTTCTGTATTCTCTCCGGGGAGTTTCCTCCCTTCCTCAGCACGTGCACACTTGTCGGCCAGGGCATATAGCTCACTGACGTCTCTGATCTTGCACATTGCCATCTCCTCCTGCATCCTGCGGTTTCGCATGTTCTGATGGAACGCGCTGATTACCGCGGCAGGGTGGACATCTGGGATGTTGTGCTGTACGCGGCTGAATCTCTGAATGTACTTCTGGGCGAGCAGATGAAGGTCGCTCTCTTGGCCATGAGGCTTGTGGCCGCTGTAAAGGCGCCGACAAACTGATGGCATAGGTCTGCCCAGGAGGATATGGAGTTGTCTGGCAAGTGCATGAGCTAGGATCTGACATTGGGCTTGAGCACCAGCGGGAAGTAGCTGGCCAGGATCTTGTGGTCCCGCCCGCCGACAGCTTGCACCGCGATGGTGTAGATGCTGAGGAACTCCGACGGATGCGACTTGCCGTCGTACTTCTCTGGTACGTCTGGCTTGAAATTCTTCGTGCTGGGCCACTGGACTTGCCGCAGCTCACGAGTGAACGCAGGGCAACCTACCGCGTACGGCAAGTCGCCTGGTTCCCCTGGTGCATGCATGTCGACAGAGGGCCCAGCGCGCTGGTCCGATTGATGCAGTGCTTCTCTTCGGCGCTCGATGCGAGTACGAGCGTCTTCTTGCTGGCGTTCGTGAAGAACTTGGCGCTGATCGCGATGAGCTCGTGGATCTGATGATGCGGTGGAGTCGCTGTCGAGGTGGATCCGGCGAGTCGGCGATCTTGGCCTTCGGGGTGGAGAATGCATGGTGGTTGCACCCCCACCAGTTTCGTCGCCATTGGCTCGTGCCTGGCAGTCCTGCCGCGGCAGCGATGTACTCGGCCGCCGCGGAGTGTCGCCGTTGGCGAAGCCGATGAGACTCTGAATGGTGGCCCTCCATCCATCGATCTTGTCGGCCGTTGGAGGGTAATCCATGAGCAATTGAGCTCGCGCCAAAGCTTCTGCTGGAGTGGTGGGCGGCAGTGGCGAACGGTGCGAGGAGCGGGATATGCTCGGACTTCTAACTATGTTAGAAGGAGCAGTATCCTGTCCAGGCAACCGTGTCTCGCTCGTGCCAGCATGTTGGCGTGCATGCTGGTCTTGAGCACCCCGAGATCCACCAGCTCGATCTTGGTCCAACAAACGTATGGTACTGCGAATACCATGACGCTGTCGGTCCTGCGCCTCCTGAGATGGGCGCGGTGCATGTACCGACACCGAGGTCTGTGCAGCCTTGTCCTTGGACCTGGCAGCACCGTGAGCTCCCTCGTCGATGCCCGTTCTTCCGCCGGCGTCTACCCCACCACTCGTTTGCTCCGGTGGTGGTGGGATCGACGTGGATGGAACAGCTGCCGCCGAAGCCTTCTTCTTCGGTGGCATGTCGATGCAGAAGATGAAGATCTAGCTCGTGTGAACGCCGGATCAGGTTCACACAACCTCGACGCCCCCTACCTGGCGCGCCAAAGATGTCGGGGAAACTGATCCATGAACACCTATGGGACCGGCGGACCGAGCCCTTTCGGTTCGGCGGGGGGCGGAGATCGCACGAAGAGCGGATCGAGGCGGAGCACACGAGCAGTTTACCCAGCTTCGGAGCTCTACGGAGAGATAACACTCCTACTGCTGCATGTCTGAGTGTATTGAGTTCTTGCTCGAGAGCGCTGAGTGCTACAGTACACCTCAGCTGCTAACGAGACCGAGCGTGTGTTTTTCTGCCTTCGAACCCCCTCTACGTTGCGCATGGGCCTCCTTTTATATGCTAAAGGGGTCACCGACAGGTGGCAACGTAGACAAGGGTAAAAATGGAAAGAGGAATTGCGGTTGGTACAACTACCTGTACAGTGTATCATACCTAACCCTGACGGCAGGGGACAAAGGCATTAAATGCCCGTCTGCGTCGCCCAAATAATGCAAAAAGGGACCGTTAGGGACGCCACCGCTCGCCATGATGGCAGTCTTGTTACTGTCGCTTGCCACCGCGCACCGCTGGCTGCACAGCCTCTTGCCACGCGCGCCTGGAAAGGCCCCAGGGCGACATGTTGGTGGATGTGCTGGAGCGCGGGTACAGAGTGGTAGCTTGTCGCGGCAAGCGCCTTGCCGCGGTCGTTGTCTTGTTGCGTCTAGAAGCTTGTCGCTCACCGGAACTTGCCGGGACGCGTGGCGCGTCGCGGCAAGTTCCTTGAGATGCCTTGGTTGGCCTTCCCGGCAAGCTCCTCTTGCCGGGGCCTTGTCTCCTTGGCCTGAATACTTTGTTCTTGAATGGCTCCAAAGGAACCACGGAGGACCTTGGCGGTCACCCGGCAAGCCTTGCCGCGGGGTGCTGCAACTGCCCGTGCACAAGTTAGGGATACTAGGGTACCCCTACTCTAGTACACCGATAGTCGATTATCCTTGGTAGACCCTTTTTGAATACTGCAGGGGCTGTTATTGATTGCAACAAAGGCAATGTCACTTTTCATGTTAATGGCAATGAGCATGCGGTACACTTTTCGAGGAAACAACTTCAAGTTCATAGCATCAATTCTATTGGAAAAATTTCAACTATCATTATTGGAGGTTTTGAATTTCCTCTTCCTACTGCCAAGAAAAAGTATGATATTCTAATTATTGGGGATGTGCATATCCCCGTTGAGGTAACTTAGTGTTATTCGAAATTTCTCCAGTTCCATGTTATTCGGAATGAGTTTGTTAACAAGACTTGATCAACCTTGTTAGTGGATTCCTTTTGATGATCATGAGATGGATGAAATTAGAAGGCACAACCTTCTGTACCCTCCGTCTACTTTCTGTTATTTAGAATAAATAAATCAAAAATAGTATTTTCCGTCTGTTTTCTGAATTATCCATGCAATAAAAAATATCCCGAAAATAAAAGTTCTGCAAATGCCCTGCAAATTTAGTATGATTTTTTCTGGAATATTTGAGAATATTTGGCACTGGGAACACAGCAGGGGAGCTGGCACCTGGCCACAAGGATCCAGGGCACCCCCCTGCCTCGTGGGCCCACGATGTCCCCCCTCCACTTATTCCTGTACCCACACACTTCATCTTCCTCCCAAAAAAATCACCATCCAGCTCTAGCACGAGTTCTAGCTCATTTTGCTATGATTTTTGATTTCCTTTCTCAAAGCTCCATTCACCAAACTGCTTTTGGAGATTGTTCCTTGGTATGTGATGTCTACTGCACAACCTTCTTCTTGTAGACGTTGTTGGGCCTCCAAGTGCAGAGGTTTGTAGGACATTAGAAAATTTCTCTCAAGTGGATGACCTAAGGTTTATCAATCCGTGGGAGGCGTAGGATGAAGATGGTCTCTCTCAAGCAACCCTGCAACCAAATAAGAAATAGTCTCTGTGTCCCCTACACACCCAATACAATGGTGAATTGTATAGGTGCACTAGTTCAGCGAAGAGATGGTGATACAAGTGCAATATGGATGGTAGATATAGGTTTTTGTAATCTAAAAATATAAAAACAACAAGGTAACTAATGATAAAAGTGAGCGTAAATGGTATCGCGACGGTTGGAAACAAGGCCTAAGGTTCATACTTTCACTAGTTCAAGTTCTCTCAACAATAATAACATACTTGGATCATATAACTGTCCTTCAACATGCAACAAAGAGTCACTCCAAAGTCACTAATAGCGGAGAACAAACGAAGAGCTTATGGTAGGGTACGAAACCACCACAAAGTTATCCTTTCTGCTCGATCTATTCAAGAGTCTGTAGTAAAATAACACGAAGCTATTCTTTCCGTTCAATCTATCATAGAGTTCGTACTAGAATAACACTTTAAGACACAAATCAACCAAAACCCTAATGTCACCTAGATACTCCAATGTCACCTCAAGTATCCGTGGGTATGATTACACTACTAGGGAAAAGCCTAGCAGCAGCGCGGGTTTTAGGCCTATCAGTAGCGCGGGCAGGAGCACTACTGATAAGGCGCTACAGCTAATGCTTAGCAATAGCGCGCCTGGATCCATGCTACTGCCAAATTGACTTAGTAGTAGTGCTTCTTCAGGACTGCGCTACTTGTAATTAGTAGTAGCGCTTCTACTTTCCCGCGCTACTACTACTATTTAGTATTTTATTTCTTTTTTATTTCATGTTGTATTCATACACCTTTACACAAGTTTTCATACAACAGGAATTTAGAGATTGTTTTACATCATAATGAGTTATTACATCACGGGGTGAAACTAATCCGCGGTTCTTTCACCCAATGATATAATAATATCATCATCTTCATCATATCATTAACAACTTATCATCATAATACATCATTGTCATATAACACCTCCTCAAGATCATCGTTTTCATCAATGACATCACATAGCAAATTGGTCACTAGTCGTAATCACAAGTACTCCTCATTATCAACTCTAACACATTACCACATAATAAACATATTGTACCTCATAGTACCTACTACATTTTCTAAGGTAAAATAGCAAAAAACAAGATAGCCCCTAACTCTCCATTATGGAGAATGGAGATTAGCCTGTCTCCAATTCTTGCCTTTCGCTGAATGTTACTTCCAAGAACCTCCTTGCGAATGTCCATACATTTCTTCCATTCTTTGATGATCATGTGTTCACCGGTTTTAGAAATCCGATATGCACAGGTGAGCTCCCTAGATTTACCTGGCATTATGTTCAGAACTGAGAGGCAACCAACCAGAGACATCAGATGAGGCACACAATCCATCGGGAGTTTCTGTTGAAAAACATAATAATAACTTCGTAGTTAGCAATGATGTACTAATTTTAGAAGTATGCAAAAGATGCACGGATGTCGTAATAGTAAAAAATCTTACCAGGGTATCTTCAGAGAAGTTACCGTGGTTTAACACATGCACTAGTGGCACGTATTCACCATAATTTGGAGGAGTTAGATAATAGTTATTGTAATTCTCAAGAAGAGTACAAAATGCGATCAAATGATTTTTCTCCTTATACGTTAATTCGGTGTCATCGGTGTAGTGGGTTTTATCTACCATCTTCCACACAGTCTTTGAAGAATCAAAATAAGCTGTCAATGGAAATAAGCTATCAACAATTTTGAAATAAACAATATAAATTAGTTAATTACTATGTTTGAGAAACTCACATAGTGGTACAATCGGAAGCGTATCAACAAGGACCCAAATGTCGATATTGTCTTGCTCGATGTCAGGATCACCAAGATCCATGGTGACAATCATACCCTCATAAAAACCATACATTTTGCAAAGTGCTTCCCAATTTTGGCAACCAAAATGGGTTACGCTCTGAGCATTGCATAGATTTACTTCAAAATCCATATCATGATGGGTCCTTAGGTGTATTTTCTTTGTTTCAAAATTTTCATGGTCTTCAAAACCCATCCTCTCCAAGACATAGCGTCTTGCATGGCATGGGATAAGCTAGTAGAATGGTAAAATATGAAAATTAGACGTTGAAATAGTTGAAGTCATGCTTAATTACGAACAAACACTTGTCGTTGTTGCGTACCATTTCACAATCGAAGGTCGCCTCAAGCTTAATGCTGAAGCGCCAATCTTCGTCCAGCTGAACGAACCTGTCGCACATACCTCGATCGTCGTGGCACCAGCTACACTCCCCCGGGAGACTATCGTTGTCCGAGTACGACATTTCCTACGTTCATAATTCAAAGATTAAACTTGTACATATTCTAGCACAAGTCATGCTAGAATTCACGAAAAAAATCCGGCATGACCTTTGCTAAAAACGGAGATATCGAGCGGCTGAAATTTGCTAGAACGGAAATTAATCAACACTCCGGCGAAACATAGGCCACTCGGAGATGTAAACTGAACATGAACGGCCACTTGGGAACCACATATCCTATTTGAGCAACAACACAAGGTATACAAGGATATTTGGCTCGTCTCACCTTGATGTCGGAGGGGGTCGGTGACTGGGACAACGGCGGGGATGTCGGAGGGGGTCGGTGACGGGGACGACGGCAGGGATGTCGGAGGGGGTCAGTGACGGGGACGACGGTGGTCACCTGAGAAACCATATAAGTTATCACTAATACATCCCGAATAATTGCTTAAACTAAAAAATAACAACAAATATGACATGTTCAAATAGTTTTATTAATTCAACTAGTTCCTACTAAATATAAACTTACTATAAATAGAAAAAAACTAGTTCTTTCTAAAAATAAAGTAGTTCAAATAGTTATATTAATTTACTTAGTAAACTAGTTCAACTACAACTAAAAATCTAGTACTAACTAAGCAACATCTAGTTAACTAGTACCATCACTACTTGTAATTAACATCTACTACTACTAAAAATCTAGTACTAACTAAGCAACATCTAGTACTAGCTATGAACCCTAAATTAACATCTACAACTACTAAATCTGGTACTAACTAGTGGCAGGGGGTGGGGGCGACGGAGAGGTAGCTAGGGAAGGCGAGGTCGAGGGTGGTGGGAGGAGGGCTGCCGGCGGAGGAGGGAGGAGGGGCGGCCGCAGGCGGAGGGAGGAGGGCGGCGGCGGAGGAGGGAGGGGCGGCCGCAGGCGGAGGGAGGATGTGCGAGGAGGAGGGAGGAGGGACGGAAGGAGGGGAGTACCTCGGCGGCGGACAGACCAAGGCGGCAGCGGCGGTGACGACGCACGACGACGGTTAACGGCACGGGGGGCGAGAGTGAGAGTGTGAGTGATGAGGGCCGATCGTGCGCGTGGGGATAAGGTAGGGATAGTTGTAGCGCGTTTGCCAAAATGCGCTACAGCTAATCTGAATAGCCGCAGCGCCTTGCACATAAACCGCTACTACTAAGTGTAACTATACAAAAAATACGTCAATGCAAAAAATACATTGGCCACCAGTGATCTTTTTGTGTACAATCTGAATTGTCAATATGAGTCCTGTCCGGTAGGAACCGGAGAGGACTCATATTGCGGCCACAAATTTTGCACATAGAGTTCAGTGAAGACCAACTGGTTGTGGTAGTTTCAGAAATAACATATTTAAGGTGGTAAACACCTTGTTCATAGGGCGAGGTGGGACTAAACTTGTGGGCTGATCTTAGCAGTAGCGGTTTTCCTATAGGCGCGCTGCT
>NC_041387.1:229948450-229972861 GCF_002162155.2 Triticum dicoccoides | reverse complement strand
CATGGCAATTATAGTAGTAGCGCGGTTTGTGGTGGACGCGCTACTGCTATTTTCCTGTCAGCAGCGCGTTTCTCTAACACGCGCTGCTGCTAAGTAGCAGCAGCGTGGTATTTTGTGGAGCGTTGCTGGTAAGATTCTGTGTATAGGCTTTTCCCTAGTAGTGTTATACGATATGCATCACACAATCTCAGATTCATCTATTCAAACCAACACAAAGTACTTCAAAGAGTGACCCAAAGTTTCTACCGGAGAGTCAAGATGAAAACATGTGCCAACCCCTATGCATAAGTTCACTAGGTCACTGAACCCGCAAGTTGATCACCAAAACATACATCAAGTAGATCACGTGATATCCCATTGTCACCACAAATAAGCCATGCAAGACATACATCAACTGTTCTCAAATCCTTAGAGACTCAATTTGATAAGATAACTTCAAAGGGAAAACTCAATTCATCACAAGAGAGTAGAGGGGGAGAAACATCATAAGATCCAACTATAGCTCTAGTGCATCTGTTGCATGGAAATCCCTACTCCTCATGTTGACATCAATTTATGGGCATCTCCATAGCCCTTTGATTATCCTTGTCAATGTGAGACTTTCTCCTTTTTTGTCTTCTCCACACAATCCCCATCATCATATTCTATTCCACCCATAGTGCTATATCCATGGCTCACGCTCATGTATTGCGTGAAGGTTGAAAAAGTTTGAGATTATTTCAGTATGAAACAATTGCTTGGCTTGTCATCGGGGGTATAGGAGTTGGGAACATCTTTGTGTGACAAAAATGAAGCATAGCCTAACTATATGATTTTGTAGGGATGAACTTTCTTCTGACATGTTATTTTGAGAAGACATGATTACCTTGATTAGTATGCTTGAAGTGTTACTATTTCTTTTATCAATATGAACTTTTATTTTGAATCATTTGGATCTAAACATTCATTCCACAATAAATAAAATTACATTATGAATTATGCTAGGTAGCATTCCACATCAAAACTTCTCTTTTTATCATTTACCTACTCGAGGACGAGCAGGAATTAAGCTTGGGGATGCTTGATACGTCTCCAACCTATCTATCATTTTTGATTGTTCCATGCTATTATATTACCCCATTTGGATTTTTATGAGCTTTATTTTACACATTTATATCATTTTTGGGACTAACCTACTAACCGGAGGCCCAGCCCATATTGCTGTCTTTTTTGCCTATTTCAGTATTTCGAAGAAAAGGAAAATCAAACGGAGTCCAAACGGAATGAAACCTTCGGGAGCGTGATTTTTGGAATGAACGTGATCCAGAGGACTTGGAGTGCAAGTCAAGAAGTAGTCAAGGCTCCCATGAGATAGGAGGGCGCTGATGAAGTCATGTACCTAGGGTAGGGTCATGAACCTAACCAAGGTACCCTCCCCAAGGACATCTCTTAGAAGAAGCCATCTTCCAGTCGACCAAGAGGGACTCCACTCGACGGACTAGAAGACACTCGACGAACCTGAAGACACTCGACCATGAAGACTCACTCGACCATCAGGAGTTCAGGATCTACTCTGTATCCAAACGGTCTGTAATTAATTAGTCCTAATGGTCATGATAGCACTTTATGTAGGGCGTTACCAGTAACGCCAGACCTTAATGTACTTTAACCCTTTGCTATGTGAGCTGGCTGGGGTCTTGGCGTCCTCTATATAAGCTACCCCCCTCCACTGGTAGAAGGGTTCGCACCCCTGTAACTCTCACACACATAATCCAGTCGACCGCCTCTGGGCTCCGAGACGTAGGGCTGTTACTTCCTCCGATAAGGGCCTGAACTCGTAAAACACTTGTATGTACAACTGCTCCATAGCTAGGATCTTGCCTCTCCATACCTACCCCTCATTCTACTGTCAGACTTAGAACCACGATAGTTGGCGCCCACCTTGGTGCAGGTGTCTTAGCGACTTGTTGGAGAAGTTGCAATCTTTTCGATTCCCATCATCATGGTTTCAGGTGGAGTTTTGGTTGAGGGCCGCGAGATCCGTCTTGGCGCGCTCACATTCGTCGCCGACGACTCTACCTAGCTGCAGGAGGCTCCGCTCGACGTGGATGCGCTCCCGGTCCATGGAGCTACGCACTTTCGAGCATGCGTCTGTGGCGTCCTTCTGCGGCAGCCGTTGACTCAGTATCGGCCGGCTTTCGTGACATCCTCCCTCCCAGCTTCCCGCTGGCGTAAGCGCTCCGGTCGGTCGAGGCTTCAGCGGTGGGTGAGGAACGCAGTGGCTCGCCAGTCGACCACTGCCCAAGTCGCGGCAATAGAGCCCGACGAATCTCTCTACGGCCTGTTCGACTGGCTCCGCAGAGACTGCATCCGAATGCGACAGCAGTGATCCGGCGGCGGAGGTCCTGATGGTCAATGGGCCACATGTTCCTCCCGGCTTTCCTGGCGCCAAGGGAGGCAATGGCGGGGGCAACCCGTCACACGACCATGAGGAGTACCGCCCCGAGCCGCTCGACTCGCAGCAGAGGGAAGAGCTTCGCCGCCGGAACATGGATGCGCTCCATACTCCAATAGTTGGAGAAACCCCTGAGGCTCACGCCTTAGAGGACGCGTGCTTGGCCAACCTGGCTGAGCGCACTCGATTGGAGAACCTTCAGCGTGCACCCGACGAGCGCGCGCGGCAGCGGATTCCAGACTCCAGTCGACACTAACTCTTTAAACCTCCGACTCTAGGTATACCGCACTCCAATCTAGAATTTGGCAGCTGCAACACGTATAGCAGAGTCAATTCAGCCTTCCCAGTCAGAGGCTGGCAGAGGCTTGATGCAGATCAGGGATTTGCTCCGGGCAGCTGGAGCTCAGAATCCGGCTGTGTCGCAGTCGCGGAACAGGGTTCATAGCAGGTCCGTGGCGGCGAATACTGTCCAGTCAGCTCATAGCCCCAGATCACCCCCGAGGCAAGAAGGGCATGGTGACCGACACAATCAGTACAGGAACTATGAGCAGGATGATCACCGAGTCGATCGCAACGATCGGCGTCGAGTGCTCACTCCTCCCCGGAGGGGTGGATCATATATGCCTCGGCAGCAGGATGACAAACGCCAGTACAGTGGCGGGCGAAGAATTCCAGTCGACCCCAGAGAACCAGGCTTTGATGCGAGATCCATCATCGTTCAAGGTCTGGTCGACCGGAACAGAGCCCACAGAGAGGGTAATGACAGAGATGTAACCACCAGCAGCCGAGTGCACGTCTCCGGGCCAGAGTGTTTCAGCAGAGCCATCAGAGCCGCGATGATTCCTCCCAACTTCAGGTTGGCGACTGGAGTCAGCAAGTTCAATAGTGAGTCCAAGCCCGATACATGGCTTGAGGACTACCGAGTGGCTATTCAGATCGGCGGTGGAAATGATGAGGTGGCCATGAAGCATCTGCCTCTCATGTTGGAAGGGTCAGCCAGGGCATGGCTGAATCAGTTGACACCCAGCAACACCTACATGTGGGAGGATCTCTACCGAGTGTTTGTCAGGACGTTCGAAGGAATGTGCAAGCGGCCGGCGGGACTGACAGAGCTGCAATCTTGTGTACAGAAGTTGAATGAGACTCTGAGAGATTACATCCAGAGATGGATCACACTGCATCACACAGTAGAAAATGTATCTGATCACCAGGCAGTTTGCGCCTTCAAGGAGGGCGTAAAGTACAGGGAGCTAAGTCTGAAATTCGGTCGAACCGGAGACATGTCTCTGAGTCGAATGATGGAAATTGCCACCAAGTATGCCAATGGTGAGGAAGAGGATCGACTTCGGAGTGGCAAGCACAAGTCAGTCGCCCAGGACACCGGAGGCGGAAATTCCAGTTGGAAGCAAAAGCGTAAAGCCGAGCCAGCCGCTCCTGGAGAAGCCTTGGCCCTGAACCCAGGAAAGTTCAAAGGGAAACCCAAGGGGCCTTGGAACCCTAAGATAGTAAAAGATAGAGAAGGAAATGACGTGTTGGATTTACCATGTCACATCCACACCAAGAAAGACGAAGAGGGTAATTTCATCTACCCGAAGCATACCACTCGACAGTGTCGACTCCTGATACAGCAGTTCCAAGGGAAGCAGCCCAAGGACAAAGAAAAAGAGTCGGACAAGGTTGAGGACAAGGAGGATAGTAACGAGGAATATCCTCAAGTTAATTCCACCTTGATGATTTTTGCCAATGTTGAGAGCAAAAACCGACTGAAAGTTATTAACCGAGAGGTGAATATGGCTGCTCCATCAACACCCAATTACCTAAAGTGGTCTCAGACTGCCATTACATTCGACCAATCTGATCACCCCACGCATATAGCCACCCCTGGGAGGCAAGCACTGGTGGTCGATCCCGTTGTTGAAGGCACTCGACTGACCAAAGTGTTGATGGACGGCGGCATCAGTTTGAATATACTGTATGCTGAGACACTGAAAGGGATGGGCATTCCGATGTCCAGGCTGAGCACAAGCAACATGAGTTTTTATGGAGTCATCCCTGGCAAGAAGGCCGCATCACTCGGCCAGATTGCTCTTGACGTAGTTTTTGGTGATTCAAAGAATTTCCGCAAAGAGAAGCTGACATTTGAGGTTGTGGATTTCCAGAGTGCCTATTATGCAATTTTGCGCATGCCAGCTTATGCACGTTTTATGGCTCGACCATGTTACGTATACCTCAAACTAAAGATGCCTGGCCCTAAAGGTGTGATCACTGGTAACCGCAAGAAGGCAGAAGAGTGTTTCCAAAAAGGCCTGAAGATCGCCGATGCTCAGATGGTGGTAGAAGAGTGGCAGGAACACCAAAGGAACGCAGACTGGAGTGATTTGTTGCGAGCCAAGAAGCCTGCTACGGAATCAGCGTTTCAGTCGTCCGGTGAGACAAAACCCATTCACATCCACCCGACCGACCCAAACGCTTTCCGACTCATATCTCCACAACATTCGACCCCAAATAGGAAGAAGCGCTCATCCAGTTCCTCCGTGAGAACTGGGACATCTTTGCATGGAAACCTTCTAACATGCCGGGTGAACCCAGAGGACTGGCTGAGCATCGTCTACGAGTCAATTCAAAGGGAAAACCTGTGAAGGAACATCTGCGACGGTCCGCCGTCCAGAAAAGGAAGGCCATTGGCGAAGAAGTGGCTCGGCTCCTAGCAGCAGAGTTTATCCAAGAGATTTACCATTCCGAGTGGCTTGCCAATGTCGTCATGGTCCCCAAAAAGGACAATTCGCTTCGCATGTGCATCGACTTCAAGCATATCAATCAGGCCTGACCGAAAGATCATTTTCCTCTTCCCCGCATCAACCAAATAGTCGACTCGACTTCGGGATGTGAGCGACTTTCTTTCTTGGACGCTTATTCCGGGTACCATCAGATCCTTCTGTTTGGACCCGATGAGATCAAAACGACTTTCATCACCCCATTCGGGTGCTTCTGTTATGTCACCATGCCATTCAGCCTCAAGAATGCTGGAGCCACGTTCATGAGGATGATTCAGAAGTGTTTGCTCACTCAAATCAGTCGGAATGTGGAAGCGTACATGGATGACATTGTGGTCAAGTCTTGGAAAGGTTCCGACCTGCTGACTGACCTTGCTGAAACATTTGCCAACCTCAGGAGGTATGATATCAAGCTTAATCCATCAAAGTGCACATTCGGAGTTCGTGGCGAAAAGTTACTCGGTTTTCTCGTTTCCGAACGAGGAATCGACGCCAACCCAGAAAAAGTTGGCACTATACTCCGAATGAAACGCCCCGTGCGTGTGCACGATGTCCAGAAACTTACTGGATGCTTGGCTGCATTAAGTTGATTCATCTCTCGCCTCGGTGAAAAGGCATTGCCTCTTTACCGACTTATGAAGAAGTCAGACAAGTTCGAGTGGACTCCAGAAGCTGATGCAGCGTTTGCAGAGTTTAAAAAAACCCTGCTTTCCACCCAGCCGGTGCTTGCTGCCCCAATCAGCAAAGAGCCTTTGCTGCTTTACATTGCAGCCACAAGACAAGTCGTCAGTACTGTACTTACGGTCGAGCGGGAAGAGGAAGGGAAAGCCTTCAAAGTTCAGCGCCCAGTGTATTACATTTCCGAAGTCCTGACCCCATCCAAGCAAAGATACCCTCATTATCAGAAGCTTGTATATGGGGTTTATATGACCACGAAGAAAGTTGTTCACTACTTCTCTGACCATATTATCACAGTCGTCACCAACGCCCCCTTATCAGAAATTCTGCACAACAGAGACGCAACCGGTCGAGTGGCAAAATGGGCGATTGAACTTCTTCCCCTAGATATCAGATTTGAGGCAAAGAAAGCTATCAAGTCCCAAGCAATAGCAGATTTCCTCGCCGAGTGGACTGAATAGCAGTTACCAACCCAAGTTCACTCGGAGCACTGGACTATGTTCTTCGATGGCTCCAAAATGCTGAATGGTTCCGGTGCCGGAGTGGTCTTGGTTTCCCCCCGAGGAGATAAGCTCAGATATGTACTCCAGATTCACTTTGATTCCTCCAACAATGAAGCAGAATACGAAGCACTCTTGTACGGGTTGTGTATGGCCATTTCACTCGGCGTCCGTCGCCTCATGGTCTATGGCGACTCAGACTTAGTGGTCAACCAAGTGATGAAGGAGTGGGACGTCAAAAGCCCAGCCATGCCTGGATACTGCAATGTAGTCAGAAAGCTGGAGAAGAAATTTGAGGGATTAGAGCTCCATCATGTTCCCCGACTGAAAAATCAAGCAGCCGATGACTTGGCCAAGATAGGTTCCAAGAGGGAAGCCATTCCGAGTGGCACTTTTTTGGAGCATGTTCACACGCCGTCGGTTCAAGAAGATCCTTTCACTGAGGAAGCCCCGCAGCCAAAAAGCGCCACAGATCAGACTGAAGTCGAGGTCCCAGCTGTGGTCGACTTGATCATGGAAGTTCTGGTCATCACTCCCGACTAGACAGTGCCCTATATCGCCTATATTCTGAGGAAAGAGCTCCCCGAGAATGAAGAAGAGGCTCGGGAGATCGTCCGCCGATCCAAAGCCTTCACCGTCATGAGGGGACAGTTATACAGAGAAAGTGCGACTGGAGTCAGCCAGAAATACATAACACTAGAGGAAGGTCGAATGATTCTCAACGACATCCACTTGGGGACCTGTGGCCATCATGCGTCCTCTCGGACCACCATGGCTAAAGCATACTGAGCGGGTTTTTACTGGCCCAGAGCAAATGAGATGGCGAAAGAGATAGTCGACAAGTGTGAAGTATGTCAATTTTACTCCAATATGTCACACAAACCCGCCTCAGCCTTGAAGACCATTCCACTTGTTTGGCCTTTTGCTGTATGGGGGTTGGATATGGTTGGACCTCTGAGGACAGGCAGAAACGGCTACACCCATGTGTTGGTAGCAGTCGACAAGTTCACTAAGTGGATCGAGGCTAAACCCATCAAGAATCTGGATGCCGGCACCGCCGTCAGCTTCATCGGGGAGTTGGTATTCAGATATGGAGTTCCCCACAGTATCATCACGGACAATGGGTCAAACTTTGACTCCGAAGAGTCCAGAGCCTTCTGCGCATCTCAAGGTACACGAGTCGACTATGCTTCAGTCGCCCACCCTCAGTCGAATGGGCAAGCAGAGCGAGCAAATGGCTTAATTCTCAAAGGGTTGAAACCCCGACTGATGTGCGACCTCAAACACGCAGCTGGTGCACGGGTCGACGAACTTCCGTCGGTGCTTTCGGGATTAAGGACCACGCCAAATTGGTCCACTAGGAGGACTCCGTTCTTCTTGGTCTATGGAGCTGAAGCAGTCTTGCCGAGTGACCTGCTTCACAATGCACCCCGAGTCGAACTCTACACCGAAGCTGAAGCAGAGCAAGCCCTACAGGACGCCGTCGACCTTCTAGAAGAAGAAAGAGAGATGGCCTTGATCCGATCGACCATTTACCAGCAGGACTTGCGTTGCTTCCATGCTAGAAATGTGAAGAGTCGAGCTTTCCAGGAGGGAGATTTAGTTGTCCGAGTGGATCAACAGAAACAACACAAGCTTGCTCCTACTTGGTAAGGTCCCTTCATCATCACCAAGGTTCTCCATAATGGGGCATACCGCCTTTACAATGTCGACCACCAGATTGATGAGCCCAGAGCATGGAACGCGGACTTACTCCGCGCTTTTTATACTTAAGTTTTTCATTCGGATAAGTTGTAATAAAAAGTACTCCTGTAGTATATTCATCAAAGACAGGAGTTTCATAATTTTCTTAGTAATTGTCATTGCTTTTGCTCTCATAAATCTATCCCCCAGTGGGTGGCCTAGCTGCGAACCCGGTTCGCCTAAGCTTGTAAAAAAATCCTACCGAGTGGTAATCCAGCCGTCCACTCGGAGGCTTAGCTGCGAATCCGTTTTGCCTAAGTAAAGAAAATCCTACCGAGTGGTAAGCCAGCCTTCCACTCGGGGGCTTAACTACAGCCCAGTGCTCGCCTAAGTTTTCTAAAATCCTACCGAGTGGTAAGCCAGCCTTCCACTCGGAGGCTTAGCTTCGGCCCAGTGCGCGCCTAAGATCTTGAAAATCCTACCGAGTGATAAGCCAGTCTTCCACTCGGAGGCTTAGTCGCAACCTTGTGTTCGCCTAAGAATAAAAGACATCGTACGCTTCGCAAGGAGGACGAGGCGCAGGTCGACCCCTGCTTCCTCCTTCCGAGCTACATCACAAACACAACGTGCGTCCCGCAAGGAGGACGAAGCGCAGGTCGACTGCTACCTTCTCCCCCAAAGTCGTGCCACGAAAATCCCACCGAGTGGAGAGCAAACCTCCCACTCGGGGGCTTAGCTACAGCCCAGTGCTCGCCTAAGTTTATAAAAACCTACCGAGTGGAGAGCAAACCTCCCACTCGGGAGCTTATAGCTGCAGCCCAGTGCTCGCTTAAGTTTCTAAAAACCTACCAAGTGGAGAGCAAACCTCCCACTCGGAGGCTTAGCTGCAGCCCAGTGCTCGCCTAAGTTTCTAAAATCCTACCGAGTGGAGAGAAAACCTCCCACTCGGAGGCTTAGCTGCAGCCCAGTGCTCGCCTAAGTTTCTAAAATCCTACCGAGTGGAGAGCAAACCTCCCACTCGGAGGCTTAGCTGCAGCCCAGTGCTCGCCTAAGTTTCTAAAATCCTACCGAGTGGAGAGCAAACCTCCCACTTGGAGGCTTAGTTGCAGCCCAGTGCTCGCCTAAGTTTCTAAAAACCTACCGAGTGGAGAGCAAACCTCCCACTCGGGGGCTTAGCTGCGGCCCTGGTGCTCGCCTAAGTTTCTAAAATCCTACCGAGTGGAGAGCAAGCCTCCCACTCGGAGGCTTAGCTGCGGCCTAGTGCTCGCCCAAACATGACGAGCACTGGTCGACGACAATTTGTGCTTCATTCCTACCTGCAAAAGAGCATTACAAATGCTAGTATATACTCCAACCCAAAGAAGATGGTTGTCCGAAAGAAGCAAACGTATTTCAACGACAAATCAAGTTCGGATAACGTCCTACGGACCCAGAAGTGCTCAGGCATCAAGCTTGTTAAAGTTTGGCGGTTACAAAAATCACTCGGCATTCCGAGGCAAATTCAAATCATCAAGCATAGTAGTTTTTTACCCCTCCTGCGGAGGGCTGGAAGGCGCAACAAACTCGTCCAGGTCGATCCCATCTGCGATCCGAGTGGCAGCCGCGATGAAGGTCTCCATGAAAGAACGGAAGTCATGTTTCCTAGTATTGGCCACCTTGAGAGACACCAGCTTGTCTTCTCTCGCTTCTTTGCAGTGGAGGCGGACCAAGGACAAAGCGACGTCAGCACCGCACCGGGCAGAAGACTTCTTCCATTCTTGCACTCGACTCGGAATTTCGTTCAGTCGAGTCATCAGCGACTCAAGGTCGTTATGAAGCGTTTCTTCTGGCCAGAGCAATGTGTCGACGCGTGATGTGGCGGCCTTCAGTCTTGCAAGGTAGTCGACCACTTCAGCAACGCGGGACTCGAGGCGGAGCACATTCATAGCAGTTTCATCCTTCACTGAAGAATTGATGGGATCCAAGCTGGTCTCCACTCGACTATTCTCCTCTTCAAAGTTTTGGCAGAATTCTGTGGACACGATTCAAGGATAAGCTAATGCCCTCAATAACTACCAATCGGAGATAACAGGTTACCTTCGAGCATGAGGAATAGCTTCTTGGCGAGTCCTCCCAGATAAACCTCCAAGTCATTCTTCTTTCCTGCCAGTTCTACAACTTTGTTGTCCAGGACCATATTGGCATTCTTTAGTCGAGTGACTTCTTGGTTGGCCACATTGAGCGCGGCTTTCAGATTAGTGTTTTCTTCTTCAAGTTTGTTGACAGAAGCCAACTTCTCTTCTGCAAGTCTAGTCTTGTCTGCAGCCGTTTTCTGCGCCTCGGCAAGGTCAAGGTCCTTCTTCTTCAGAGAATCCCTCAGTTTTTTTGCGAAAATCACAATAAGATCAGACTCGGAGACAGGCAAGAAGCGAGGACAGTCGTCAAGATTCTCACTAAACATACCTTTTGCTTCCTCCTTCGACTTCGTGAAGTTCTCTTGGACAAGCTTCTGGTCAAGCTCAAGCTGGATATACTTGTTCTCGAATTCGGTATAACGAGAAACAAGGTCACAAGATTTCTGTGAAAGTTCAGTCGACAGACATCAATGAGAGATCACTTCCGAGTGACTAAAGGAAAAATTGTAGTATTTCTAAGACTACAGCCGAATCTAAACATTCAACTATAGTCTCGGGGACTACATCCAATGGGTGCACTAAGCGTGCCCCCACTAGTTCTATCAGCTAGACTCAGAGTCGATCAGTCGACCGGAAGAAGTTAACTGTCAGCAGTAAAAAAATTCAGACCATAGTCAATTGCCAGCAATCGACCACGGTCTCGGGGACTATACCCAGAGGGTGCACTAAGAGTGCCCCCACCAGTTTCATTGTTCCACTCAACCATGCTCGAGTGAAACAAGTCAAGTGAGCAATCTCTAGACACAAAGACTACAGTCGACTGCCAGCAGTCCGCCGTAGAATTGATACGCCCAGTGGGTGCATGACAAACATCAAGATTTCCAGTCGATGTTCAACTAACCTGGACATTACTCTGGAGAGCTGAACTCGTGTCATAAGCTGCTTGGCTGGCGGTTCGGATCGCCTTCACCTGCTCCATCATAATCCCGGCCTGGCGTATGGCTTCCTTGGTAGCGCTTGCTTGGTCCTCCGGGATGTGGTAGGTGGAGAAGAGAGAAGGCGGGTCAGCACTCGACGACGAAGGGCGGGCAACCATCAATGGCTCCGCAAAGGACACGGTAGTCCGAGCGATGTTGCTCCCTTCTGGAATCTGCGGTCTAGGCGCTGACACAACCTGAGCAGCCTTGCCAGCAGTCGCCTTCCTGCTCCTCCTCTGCCTCAGGAGCGCTTCATCGTCATATTCAGGGAGATTGATGACAACACTAGGTGGAGCTACAGAAGAAGTTCAAAGTCAAAAATAAAGATTCAATCGACCGAAAGTGAAACTGCACAGATCATACCAGGATGAGAAGTAGCAGCATCTTCCATTTCTTGGTCCTCATGCCTGGCTGAAGTTTCAGAAGTAGCAGCGCTGCGATTTCAAAAATCAGTCTGTCAACAATTGAGTCGACCAAGAGTGTATCCATGATAAAAGGAAAAGCATGAGTTATGCTGTTACCCAGAAACAGTCAGAATTTCCATCCTTATCTTCGATAGGGCCTTTGCCGGTTTTGTCGGGGCCGCTCGGGGTTGCTTCGACACCTTCTCAGTCGGCGCCAGTGAAGTTGTCCGAGGGCGTTTCGTCGACTGCCCAACAGGCATGACTCCCTTGCCATGATCAGCCGCAGGGTCGTGGGCGAGCTTGGACCTCCTTTTGGAACGAGGAGGCACAACTTCCTCCTCCTCTTCCTCCTCATCAGAGCCTGCATCTTCGTCACCCTCATCGGCATCCGACTCCCACTCCTCTTGGCTTTAGCCTCCACTTCCTTCCTCCTCTTCGGCCTATGCCTGCGCCCCGTTGGGCATCGAGTACAACTCGGTGGTTTCCTGTAAGACAGCAAGCAAGAAAAAAGTCAATCGACTGATCTACGATGAAACAGAATGGACGGAGCAATCGGAGGAAAGTGGTCGTACCTTGTACGCCTCGTAAGATTGGTCGAGTGGCGGGATCCTCCTGGCTCCACGAGGATTGTCCTTGTTCCCCGTGATGGCAGTCATCCACCTCTCTAGTGTGGCATCATCGACCTCCTCTGGGTGGACCCAACTGGTGTCTTCAGTACCAGAATACAGCCACATTGGGTGACCCCGGTACTAGAGTGGTTGGATGCGCCGCCGAAGGAAAACCTCCAGAAGGTCCATGCCAGTCACACTGTCACGAATCAACTGAACTACTCGCTCCATCAACATTTTTACCTGAGCCTTCTCCTCTGGAACTACTTTCAGAGAAGATGGCTTGTTCACTCGACTCATAGAGAAGGGAGGGAGCCCAGTCGACTGCCCTGGCATCGACTGGTCTTGGCAGTAGAACCAGGTCGACTGCCACCCTCTGACTAACTCGGGAAGGGTCATAGCTGGGAAAGCGCTATTACTCCTCATCTGGACCCCGAGACCCCCACACATCTGGATTACCTGAGTTCTCTCGTCATTCGGGCTGGCCTTTTTCACCGTCTGAGAACGACAAGTGAATATGTGTTTGAAGAGGCTGCAGTGCGGCCGACAACTCAAGAAGTTCTCACACAAAGATACAAAGGCGGAGAGATAGGCAATGGAATTTGGGGTAAAGTGGTGAAGCTGAGCTCCAAAGAAATTTAGAAACCCTCGAAAGAAAAGATGCGGTGGCAGAGAGAACCCTCATATTTCTTTAGTTTGGGGAAGTCATTTTATCCCCTCTCTTTTATTTTTATAAAAGAATATTCAAAGTGAAAATAATTAAAATGAAACGATCCTCTTTTCAAAATTTGAGAAAACTCAAATATGAAAATAACGAAATCCCCATCTCTCTCTGTGGGTCCTTGAATTGCGTAAAATTTCTAGGATCAACTCAAAATGCAATAAAATATGATATGCAATGATGATCTAATGTATAACATTCCAAATTAAAAATTTGGGATGTTACAAACCTAACCCCCTTAAGATAAATCGCGCCCTCGAGATTCGGGTTGGCTAGAAAATAGGTGAGGGTGATCCTTCCGTAGGTCTTCCTCCCGCTCCCAGGTGGCTTCATCCTCGGTATGGTGGCTCCACTGAACTTTGCAGAACTTGATAACGTTTGCTGCGTGTGATTTGGCTGGCAAACTCGAGAATCTTCACTGGATTCTCCTCGTAGGTCAAATCGCTATCCAACTGAATCGCTTCCAGTGGCACTGTATCTCTCAGAGGAATATCAGCCATCTGTGTGTGGCACTTCTTCAACTGTGAAACGTGGAACACATCGTGAACTCCTGACAATCCTTCGGGCAGCTCCAACTTGTAAGCAGCTTCTCCCATATGTTCCAAAACTTTGTATGGTCCCACAAAATGTGGTGCTAACTTTCCCTTAAGTCCAAAACGCTTAACTCCTCGAAGTGAGGACTCACGAAGATAAACTCTGTCTCCGACTTCATAAACTGTCTCCTTGCATTTAGAATCCGCATAACTCTTCTTCCTGGACTGGACTACCTTGAGTCTATCGCGAATCAACTTAACATTCTCTTCAGACTCTTTAATCAAATCTGGTCCAAACAACTGACGGTCTCCAACTTCATCCCACAACAATGGTGTCCTTCACCTCCTTCCGTACAAAGCTTCGAAAGGGCCATCATCAAACTGGGTTGAAACCCTGCATATGGCAAATTGTCGTCCCAACTAGATCCATAATCTAGCGCACAGGCTCTCAACATGTCCTCCAAAATCTGATTGACTCTCTCGGTCTGTCCATCTGTCTGTTGATGAAAGGTTGTACTAAACTCTAGCCTGGTACCCAAGGTTTCATGCAACTGATTCCCGAACTTTGAGGTAAACTGGGTTCCTCTATCTGATACAATGGTCCTCGGAACTCCATGCAGACATACGATCATGGTCATGTATATCTTTCCCAACTTAGCACTGGTGTAAGTGGTCTTCACTGGGATGAAATGAGCTACCTTCATTAGACGATCGAATAAAACCCATATCGAGTCATAGCCTGAACGAGTCCTGGGCAATCCTGTGATAAAATCCATGCCTAGCTTATCCCACTTCCTACCAGGTATCGGCAATGGTTGTAACAATCCGGCTGGCTTCTGATGTTCTGCCTTCACTCTCTGACATACATCACAAACTGCTACATACTCCGCAATATCCTTCTTCATTCCGGTCCACCAGAAATTGTCCTTCAAGTCCAGATACATCTTGGTATTTCCTGGGTGAATCGAATACGGCAAATCATGGCCCTCTTGCAGAATCAACTTCTGTAGCGACCAGACGTCAAACAGTCCGATCTCTGCGCTTTAGTGTCATCCCTGGATCAGTAATGCTGACACGCACAATACTTGAAGGATTTATAACAGAGTAGCAATCACACACTTATTACATCGAATGTCTCAAAAGAGAACTTATTACAATAAATATGGCTTAAGGCCATCTAATAACGATAACAGCGGAAGGCTTGGATGACAAGTGAGTCCATCAACTCCAATGGCATCACTGAGTATAAGACCACGACCAAAGGCACCTTACTCGTCATCTGAAAAGTCTGCGACATGAACGTTGCAGCCCGAAAACGGGTTAGCACGAGGAATATGCTGGCAATGTAACACATAGAAAGTAGTGAACAGAAATAGGCTATACTACATGCATATATGGCTGGTGGAAATCTCTATGGTTACAGTTTTGTGTAAAGCCAATTTTTCCCTACTGCAAAGGAATAAATTTTATTTAACTCTCATGGTGGTTGTTAAACATTGAGAAGGTAGACACCCTCTCAATCCCAATTAAGCATCATCATTAAACCCAACAAATTAATTTAAAGTAACATGATGAGATTCACATGATAATCCAAGAACTAGATACTCAAAACGTCCATAACCGGGGACACGGCTAACCATGATTAGTTTAACACTTTGTAGAGGTTTGCGCACTTTTCCCACAAGACTCGATCTCCTCCGTTAGATTTCTCGCACTGCATGGTGTTTGAGAAACAGATGACCGAGACATAATTTTTCAAAAGCGCTAACACCTTACGATCGGGTAGACAGTTAAATCTACTTTCCCCTACATCTACTAATCTACCACTATAAGAGTTCGCAGGACTTAATCAACTATGCTAGAGCCCACAGTAGCTTGTGGCGGCACAAAGAAGTTTCTAGTATGAATAATGTCATGATCCCTTTGAGCCTGGGTGGCGGTCCATAAAGAAAACAAGCAATCGCTGGAATACCCACGTGCCTCAATCCACCCAGATGTGTGTTAAAGTTGCCACCTTAAATAAACCATTAAATCATAATCTCACATCTGTCATGGATACACTCACCCAATCCACGTCTACTAGCATAGCATGACATTATAAGCAAACGTAGAAGTAACTCCAACGGGTTTGATAATAAAATAGGTAATAGGTTCTACCTCATCTACTTCTGAAAACCCACATAATAATCAGATCCTAATCATGCAATTGTTTAAGGATTGATCTAATGCAATCAAACTGGGTAGTAAAGAGGTATGATCAAAGTGTTACTTGCCTTACTGATGATCCGAGAAACCTAGCGATTCGAAGTAGCAAGCGGCATACTCCGGGTACTCTATTGCAACAAACAAGCATACAATAAGTACTCATCTAATGCACAAGTAATACTAAAGTAAGAAATCTAATCAGAAAGTTCAACTTAAGAACTCTGGTTTGCAAAAACAATCAAATCAAAGGAAGCAACAAAAGTCAAACAACGAAAGAAACAAACTTCGTTTACTAATCTGGACCTAAGTCAATTTTTGCAGTAGCAAAAACTTTTTTGAGTTGGTTAATTGGAAAGAGGGTTTCAAGACAAAACTCTAGGCGCTTGAATCGCCTGATTCTGATAAACGAGCGAAAAGTTATACTAGAACGAAAATCAGATCAGAAATCACGATCAGAAATAATCACGGAAAATCCGAGAAAAAGAAAAACTGACAAACGGTTTAACGAACGAACGTTCGTTAACTGCAACTAAACCGTGAACTCATCCGTTAAAATGAACGAACAAGCGAATGCTCACTAAATAAGAGAACCGAGAAAACTGGTAAACCGATTTAAAAAACAAACTAGGGTTTTAAAACAACCAAATTTGTTTTCTAAAAAAATCGGCGGCGGCGAACGGCGGCTACCTCGTCAGAATCTGGTGGGGCTCGGCTCCGGCCGGGTGGCGTGGGGCGGCGGCGGGCTCCCGGCGATGGCGGCTTGGGCGTCGGAGGCGGCTTCGGCGGCGGGGCGGGACGGGGAGAGGCGGCGGGGCTGGGGGGTATTTAAGAGGGGGAGGGGCCGGCTTGGAGGAGGGGGCAAGGCGGCGGGGAGGAGGAGTCCGGCTCAGACTCAGGTCCGAGTCAGCACAGCAGCGGCATGCGGTCTCCTGGAGGGAGATGGCGGCGCGGGGAAGCGGGGCGGCTCGGCTGGGCCTCGGCCCAGTCGGCGCGCGCGATTATTTTTTAAAATAAATTCCGCCGAAACTAAGGAAAATTCTAGAAAATAAAATTAAATTCTAAAAATGCCAAAATAAATTTTCGTCGTCTAAATAAAATATTTAGAACGAGATGAACATTTCTTGGCCCTAAAATGCAGTTTTGAAAAAATGTGCAATTTTTCCTAAATTCAAATAAAATAGCCAAAAACTCCGAAATAAAATCCTATTTGATTTTTTTATTAAATCCTCAATATTTCTTTATTTTGGGAAAGTCATTTCATTCCCTCTCTCAGATTTTTATAATAGAAATAACTGAAGATAAAATAAATAAAATCAAATGATCCTATTTTCAAAATTTGAGAAAACTCAAATATGAAAATAACGAAAATCCCAACTCTCGCCGAGGGTCCTCGAGTTGCATAGAATTTCTGGATCAGGCCAAAAGCAATAAAATATGATATGAAATGATGATCTAATGTATAACATTCCAAATTGAAAGTTTGGGATGTTACAAACCTACCCCCCTTAAGATGAATCTCGCCCTCGAGATTCTGGTTGGCTAGAAAATAGGTGAGGGTGGTCCTTCAGTAGCTCTTCCTCTCGCTCCCAGGTGGCTTCATCCTATGTGTGGTGGCTCCACTGATCTTTACAAAACTTGATAACCTTACTGTGGGTGACTCGGCTGGCAAATTCAAGAATCTTGACTGGCTTCTCCTCATAGGTCAAATCACTATCGAACTGAATCGCTTCCAGCGGCACTGTATCTCTCAGCGGTATATCAGCCATCTCTGCGTGGCACTTCTTCAACTGGGAAACATGGAACACATCATGAACTCCTGACAATCCTTCGGGCAATTCCAACTTGTAAGCAACTTCTCCCATACTCTCCAAAACTTTGCATGGTCCCATAAAATGTGGCGCTAACTTTCCCTTAACTCCAAAGCGCTTAACTCCAAGAAGTGGAGATACACGAAGATAAAATCGGTCTCCGACTTCGTAAACTGTCTCCTTGAATTTTGAATCTGCATAGCTCTTCTGCCTGGACTGGGCTACCTTGAGGCTATTGCGAATCAACTTCACCTTCTGTTCAGACTCCTTAATCAAATCTGGTCCAAACAACTGGCGATCGCCAACTTCATCCCACAACAACGGGGTTCTACACCTCCTTCCATACAAGGCTTCAAAAGGGGCCATCTTGAAACTGGATTGATAACTGTTGTTGTAAGAGAACTCCGCATATGGCAAGTTGTCGTCCCAACTAGATCCATAATCTAGCGCACAAGCTCTTAACATATCCTCCAAAATCTGATTGACTCTCTCAGTTTGTCCATCTATCTGTGGATGAAAGGCTGTACTAAACTCTAGCCTGGTAACCAAAGATTCGTGCAACTGATTCCAGAACTTTGAGGTAAACTGGGTTCCTCTGTCTGATACAATGCTCCTCGGAACTCCATGCAGACATACGATCCTGGTCATGTATATCTTTGCCAACTTAGCACTAGTGTAAGTGGTCTTCACGGGGATGAAATGATCTACCTTCGTCAAATGATCGACTACAACCCAAATCGAGTCATAGCCTGAACGGGTCCTGGGCAATCTAGTGATAAAATCCATGCCTAGCTTATCCCACTTCCATTCGGGTATTGGCAATGGCTGTAACAATCCTGCTGGCTTCTGATGCTCTGCCTTCACTCTCTAACATACATTACAAACTGCTACATATTCCGCAATATCCTTCTTCATTCCGGTCCACCAGAAAGTGTCCTTCAAATCCAAATACATCTTGGTATTTCTTGGGTGAATCGAATACGGCGAATCATGGGCCTCCTGCAGAATCAACTTCCTGATCTCCGGATCATTGGGCACATAAACGCGGTCCTCAAACCATAAGGTATCATGCTCATCCTCATGAAATCCTTTAGCTTTTCCTTTGCTCATCTTCTCCTTTATAGAGGCAATCTCATTGTTAGTCTTGTGGGCTTCTCTGATCTTATCCATCAAGGTAGACTGAACCGCCAATGCTGCAACATAGCCTCTCGGAACTATCTCCAAACATAGCTCACGAAGATCCTCGGCTAACTCCCTTGGTAGTTCTCCGGTCAAGAGTGTGTTGAGATGGCTCTTGAGGCTCAACGCGTCAGCTACTACGTTAGCCTTTCCAGGATGATAATGCAATCTCATATCATAATCTGTGATGAGATCCAACCATCTTCTTTGCCTGAGATTCAACTCCTTCTGTGTGAAAATGTACTTCAAACTCTTGTGATCCGTGTACACCTCACAATGATTTCCAATGAGAAAATGTCTCCAAGCCTTCAATGCGTGCACTACAGCTGCTAACTCCAAGTCATGTGTAGCATAATTCAACTCATGGGGTTTAAGCTATCGTGAGGCATACAAAACAACTCTTCCCTCCTGCATAAGAACTGCTCCAAGTCCTCGACGAGAAGCATCGCAATACACCTCATAATCCTTGCGCTGATCTGGCAGAATCAAAACTAGCAATGTAACCAAACGTTTCTTCATTTCCTAGAAACTGGCCTCACATACCTCAGTCCATTTAAACTTGGTGTCCTTCTTCAACAACTCCGTCATGGGCTTTGCAATCTTCGAGAAATTCTCAATGAACCTCCGGTAGTATCCCATGAGTCCAAGAAAACTCCGTATCTCTCCAACTGTCGTTGGTGCTACCCAATTTGTCACAGTGACAACTTTAGTGGGGTTTACTGCTATTCCTTCTCCGGATATCACATGTCCGAGAAATCCAACCTACTTCGACCAAAACTCACATTTGCTGAACTTGGCATATAACTGATGTTCTCTGAGCTTCTCCAGTACCAAACGCAAATGCTCCTTATGTTATTCTTCATTCTTTGAATATACCAAAATATCATCAATGAACACCACGACGAACTTATCCAGAAACTCCATAAACACCATGTACATCATGTTCATGAAATATGCAGGTGTGTTAGTCAGACCAAATGACATAACGGTATATTCATACAGCCCGTACCTTGGGGTAAAAGCCATCTTAGGTACATCCTGCTCTCGAATCATCAATTGATGGTATCCCGATCGCAGATCGATCTTGGAAAATACCTTAGCTCCTTGCAAGTGGTAAAACAAATCATTGATCATCGGCAACGGGTACTTGTTCTTGATTGTTACTTCATTCAATCCTCAATAATCAACAACCATCCTCAATGTTCCATCCTTCTTATCCCCTAAAAGCACTGGATCCCCAAGGTGAAGAACTTGGGCAAATATAGCCTTTATCCAGTAGCTCCTTAATCTTCTTCTTAATTTCCTCCAAATCTTGTGCGGGCATCCTGTACGGTTTCTTAGATATCGGCCCTGTGCCTGGCAAATGCTCAATCAAAAACACAATGTCTCTATCCGGTGGCATGCCTGGCAACTCCTCTGGAAATACATCAGGAAAATCCTTCACCACTGGTACTTCCTCCTGCACAACTCCTGATAAGGAATTTACTTGTGTCCTCTTCGGCTCATACCGTGATACATACTTGATCCTTGTCCCTTCCGGGGTGGTAAGCAAAATCATCTTACTAGCGCAATCGATGTTTCCTCCATACATCAATAGCCAATCCATACCGAGAATCACATCCAAACCTTGTGATTCCAGAATGATTAAATCCGAGGGGAAAACATGCCTACCTATACTGAGTGGCTCTTGAAAACATCCTCGACTGGCCATATACTCCGCTCCTGGTGAGCTTACTAGCATAGGTGTTCTAAGAACTTTGGTGGGCAGTTTATACTTATCCACAAATCCCCTTGATATGTATGAATGTGATGCACTAGTAGAAAAAAGAACGATTGTAGTAAATGACTTAACCAAAAACTTACCTATTACTACATCTAGTTGGGATTCAACCTCCTCCACGTTAACGTGGTTCACCTGTCCCCTGTTGAAAGGGTTCGGCTACTTCCTAGAGCTTCCATTGCCATTTCCATTCTGGGCTTCAGGACATTCATTGGCATAATCCCCAGTCTTCTGACACTTATAGCAAGTGACTTGGCTCAGGTCTCTCTTGGCTGGGGTTGATGGGTTGGTACAGTTCTGACCGTTGCTTCCTCCATTCCCATTACCATTCTTGGGGCCACTATGATTATGCGAGCTACCTCCTCCATGGTTATGCTGAAAATGTCCTCCCGATTTCGGGGTAAAACGTTGCTTCTGCTGAGCTCCAGAATTGTACTTCCCTTGGCCATACTTCCTCTTACGGTTTTCAATCTGCTGTTGCTTCCCTTCAATCATGAGAGCACGATCTACCAACTCCTGATAATTGTTGAAAGTTGCTACCATCAACTGCATGCTCAGCTCATCATTTAGTCCTTCCAGAAACTTCTCCTACTTAGCTACATCCGTAGCAACGTCATCTGGGGCATAATGTGCTAACTTACTAAAGTCATCCACATAGTGGCCAACTGTCCGTCCTCCTTGGCGCAAGTTGCGAAACTCACGCTTCTTCATGGCCATAGCTCCTGCTGAAACATGGGCAGTACGGAAAGCCTGCGGAAACTGATCCCATGTGACAGTGTTGATAGGATAAGTGGCTGTGAAATTCTCCCACCATGATGTTGTGGGGCCATCAAGCTGATGTGCGGCAAAACGCACCTTTTCCGCATCTGTGCATCCTGTAGTGGTCAACTCCCTTCCTATCTTGCGGAGCCAATCATCTGCAACTATCGTCTCGGTGCTACTGGAGAACACCGGCGGATTCAGTCTAAGGAAACGGGTTAAGTGATCAACAGGTGGTGGAGGTGGTGGGTTGTTGTTGTTGTTGTTGTTGTTCCCCTGATTCTGATTCTGTACTAGTAACTGCATCAACGCATTCTGCTGTTGGATCAACTGAGTGAGCTCTGGTGGGAAAGGAAATCCATTGTCACGTCTCGGAGGCATCTGAGGGTTTTAGAAAAGATGAGAAAATAGAATAGAATGAGGTCTAGAGAGAAAACACAACCCATATGCACATGAGACAAATGCAAACAATATCACTTCATTCAATTCAAACAAGGGCATACAAAGGTCTAACTATTGTTACAAAAGTGCGCGGACTATACTAGATTAATGGGGGAATACTACTACTGTTATGGTGGTCGACTAGAAAAACTGCTCGGTTGAAGACTCCATGATATCTGCTCCAGCTTCATCAACATAGTCATCATCGCTATCGTCTGGGTTCGAGTCGGTGTCGTCGATGATGATGTAATTCTCTGGGCAAGTGCAATCATCATCTCCTCCTCCAGTTGCGGGGAATCCCATGAATACTTTCAGCTTCTTCTTCAGATCATCATTCTTCTCCACAAGCGTTGCTATTTCCTCATCATATCCATCGCGTGTAGAGTTGAGTTCTTCCTCCAGTTCCATGATCTTGGTCATGGCCTTCTTCAGATCTATCATGCCTGCGCACATCTGGTTCTCCTGGCGACGAAAGTGCTGGTTCAACTCCTGGATGAATGCTGCAATTGATCTATCCTTCCTGATGCTGATCATCTCCCATTGCTCGTCTCGGCGCCCACAAATCTGGTAAATAGTATCCTTAAGATCCTTGTGGTAAACTTCTCCAATGTGTCCCATTGTGATGTGGGCTGCCATGCTCTTTCCTAGACTCCAGGTTGGTGCATCAAAGGAAAACTCTATGGGCTCAGTGACGGGCATGAACGTCCTTCCTGGAACTTGAACTTGAATCATCCAACGCTCCTCTTCAGGTAAAGTGGCATTGTAGGTCCCGGTGAAGCTTGGTACTCTGATGTTCAGGTATCTAGTGACTTTCTTCAAGTGGCTTTTTAGCTTAGAGGTCGTATCCTACATTCAGCGTGTGATCTGATACCATCTTGTGCTTTAGTGTCATCCCTGGATCAATAATGCTGACATGGACAGTACTTGAAGGATTTATAACAGAGTAGCAATCACACACTTATTACATCGAATGTCTCAAAAGAGAACTTATTACAATAAATATGGCTTAAGGCCATCTAATAACGATAACAGCGGAAGGCTTGGAAGATAAGTGAGTCCATCAACTCCAACGACATCACTCAGAAAAAGACCACGACCTAAGACACCTTGCTCGTCGTCTGAAAAGTCTGTAACATGAACGTTGCAGCCCGAAAACGAATCAGCAAAAGGAATATGCCGGCAATGGAACACATAGAAAGTAGAGAACAGAAATAGGATAGACTACACGCATATATGGCTGGTGGAAAGCTCTATGGATATAGTTTTGCGTAAAGCCAATTTTTCCCTACTGCAAAGGAATAAATTTTATTTAACTATCATGGTGGTTGTTAAGCATTGAGAAGGTAGACACCCTCTCAATCCCAATTAAGCATCATCATTAAACCCAACAAATTAATTTAAAGTAACATGATGAGATTCACATGATAATCCAAGAACTAGATACTCAAAATGTCCATAACCTGGGACAGGGCTAACCATGATTAGTTTATACACTCTGCAGAGGTTTGCTCACTTTTCCCCACAAGACTCGATCTCCTCTGTTAGATTTCTCGCACTACATGGTGTTTGAGAAACGGATGACCGAGACATAGTCTTTCAGAAGCGCTAGCACCTTACGATCGGTTAGACAGTTACACCTACTTTCCCCTACATCTGCTAGTCTACCACTGTAAGAGTTCGCATGACTTAATAAACTATGCTAGAGCCCGTAGTAGCTTGTGGCTGCACATGGAAGTTTCTAGCATGAATAATCTCATGATCCCTTTGAGCCTGTGTGGCGGTCCATAAAGAAAACATGCAATCGCTGGAATACCCAGGTGCCTCAATCCACCCAGATGTGTGTTAAAGTTGCCACCTTAAATAAACCATTAAATCATAATCTCACATCTTTCATGGATACACTCACCCAATCCATGTCTACTAGCATAGCATGACATTATAAGCAAACATAGAAGTAACACCCATGGGTTTGATCATAAAACAGGTAATAGGTTTTACCTCATCTACTTCCCAAAACCCACATATTAATCAGATCCTAATCATGCAATTGTTTGAGGATTGATCTAATGCAATAAAACTGGGTAGTAAAGAGGTATGATCAAAGTGTTACTTGCCTTGGTGATGATCTGTGAAACCTAGCGATTCGAAGTAACAAGCTGCAGAATCCGGGTACTCTATCACAACAAACAAGCATACAATAAGTACTCATGTAATGCACAGGTAAAACTCAAGTAAGAAATCTAACCAGAAAGTTCAACTTAAGAACTCCGGTTTGCAAAAAGAATCAAATCAAATGAAGCAACGAAAGTCAAACAGCGAAAGAAACAAACTTCATTTACTAATATGGACCTAAGTCAAATTTTACGGTAGCAAAAACTTGTTTGAGTTGGTTAATCGGAAAGAGGGTTTCGAGATGAAACTCTAGGCACTTGAATCGCCTAATTCCGATAAACGAGCGAAACATTATACTTGAATGAAAATCGGATCAGAAATCACGATCAGAAATAATCGCGGAAAATCCGAGAAAAAGAAAAACTGACGAACGGTTTAACGAACGGACGTTCATTGGCTGCAACTAAACGGTGAAATCGTCCATTAAAACGAACGAACGAGCGAACCCTCGCTAAATAAGAGAACCAAGAAAACCGGTGAACCGATCTAAAAAAACGAACTAGGGTTTAAAAAAACCAAATCGGTTTTCTAAAAAAAATCAGCGGCGGCGAACGGCGGCTACCTCGTGGTAATCCGGCGGGGCTCGGCTCTGGCGGGGCGGCTTGGGGCGGCGGCGGGCTCCTGGCGGCGGCGGCGGCGGG
>NC_041387.1:229905262-229948150 GCF_002162155.2 Triticum dicoccoides | reverse complement strand
CTCCCGGTGGCGGCGGCGGCTTGGGCGGCGGGGGCGGCTTCGGCGGCGGGGCTGGGGGGTATTTAAGAGGGGTAGGGGCCGACTTGGAGGAGGGGGCAAGGCGGTGGGGAGGAAGAGTCCGGCTCGGACTCCGTTCCGAGTCGGCGCGGCGGCGGCGCGTGGTCTCCAGGAGGGAGATGGCGGCGCGGGGAGGCGGGCCGGCTCGGCTGGGCCTCGGCCCAATCGAGCGCGTGCGATTATTATTTTTAAATAAATTCTGCCGAAACTAAGAAAAATTCTAGAAAATAAAATAAAATTTTAAAAATGCCAAAATAAATTTTCATCGTCTAAATAAAATATTTAGAACAAGATGAACATTTCTTGGCCCTAAAATGCAGTTTTGGAAAAACGTGCAATTTTTCCCAAAATTCAAATAAAATAGCCAAAAACTCCGAAATAAAATCCTATTTGATTTTTTTATTAAATCCTCAATATTTCTTTATTTTCGGAAAGTCATTTTATTCCCTCTCTCAGATTTTTATAATAGAAATAATTGAAGATAAAATAAATAAAATCAAATGATCCTATTTTCAAAATTTGAGAAAACTCAAATATGAAAATAATGAAAATCCCAACTCTCTCTGAGGGTCCTGGAGTTGCATAGAATTTCTGGATCAGGCCAAAAGCAATAAAATATGATATGAAATGATAATCTAATGTATAACATTCCAAATTGAAAATTTGGGATGTTACAACTTCCTGATCTCCTGGTTATTAGGCACATATACGCGGTCCTCAAACCATAAGGTATTGTGCTCATCCTCACAAAATCCTTTAGCTTTTCCTTTGCTCATCCTTTCCTTTATCTCGGCAATCTCCTTGTTAGTCATCTGAGCTTGTCTGATCTTCTCCATCAAAGTAGACTGAATCTCCAGTGCTGCTACATAGCCTCTCAGAACTATTTCCAAACATAGCTCACGAAGATCCTCTGCTAACTCATTGGGAAATTCTCCTATCATGAGTGTATTGACATGACTCTTGCGACTCAACGCATCAGCTACTACATTAGCCTTTCCGGGATGATAGTACAATCTCCTATCATAATCCTTAATGAGCTCCAACCATCTCCTCTGCCTGAGATTCAACTCCTTCTGCGTGAAGATATACTTCAAACTCTTGTTATCCATTACACCTCACAATGGTTTCCGATGAGAAAATGTCTCCATGTCTTCAACGCATGCACTACGACTGCTAACTCCAAATCATAGGTAGCATAATTCAACTCATGGGGCTTCAATTGTCGTGAGATATACGAAATAACTCTTCCCTCCTGCATAAGCACTGCTCCAAGTCCTCGACGAGAAGTGTCACAATACACCTGGTAATCCTTGCATTGATCTAGAAGAATTAACACTGGAGCTGTAACCAAATGTTTCTTCAACTCCTGAAAATTCGCCTCACAATCCTCAGTCCATTTGAACTTGTTGTCCTTCTTCAATAGCTCCGTCATGGGCTTTGCAATCTTCGAGAAATTCTCAATGAATCTCTGCTAGTATCCTGCGAGTCCAATAAAACTCCAGATCTCCCCAACTGACGTGGGTGCTTCCCAATTTATCACAGTCATAACCTTGGTGGGTTCTACTTCTATTCCTTCTCTGAATATAACATGTTCGAGGAATCCAACTTCCTTCAACCAAAACTCACACTTACTGAACTTGGCATATAACTGATGTTCTCTGAGCTTCCCAAGTACCAAACGCAAATGTTCCTTATGCTCCTCTTTATTCTTCGAGTAGACCAATATACCATAAATGAACACCATGACAAACTTATGAAAAAACTCCATAAACACCTTGTTCATCATGTTCATGAAATAGAAAGGTGCGTTAGTCAGACCGAATGACCTAACGGTATACTCATATAGCCCGTACCTTGTGGTAAAAGTTGTCTTGGGTATATCCCGCTCTCGAATCTTTAGCTCGTGGTATCCTGATCGCAGATCGATCTTGGAAAATACTTTAGCTCCTTGCAACCGATCAAACAGATCATTGATCATCGGAAGTGGGTACTTGTTCTTGATGGTCACTTCTTTCAATCCCTGATAATCAACAACCATTCTCAACAATCCATCCTTCTTCTCCACTAGAAACACTGGTGATCCCCAAGGTGACGAACTTGGGAGAATATAGCCTTTATCTAGTAACTCCTTAATCTGTTTCTTCATTTCCACCAAATCCTTTGCGGGCATCCTGTATGTTCTCTTAGATATTGGCCATGTGCCTGGCAAAAGCTCAATCAAGAACTCAATGTCTCTATCCGGTGGCATGCCTGGCAACTCTTCTGGAAATACATCAGGGAAATCCTTCACCACTTGTACTTCCTCCTGCACAACTCCTGATAAGGAATTCACTTGAGTCCTCTTCGGCACATGCCGGGATACATACTTAATCCTTCTTCCTTCTGGGGTGGTGAGCAAAATCGACTTACTGGCGCAGTCAATGCTCCCACCGTACTTCGATAACCAATCCATGCTTAATATCACATCCAGTCCTTGTGACTCCAATACTATTATGTCTGAGGGGAACACGTAGATACCAATCCTTAATGGTAACCGATCACACCATAGGCTAGCCATATACTCTGCTCCTGGCGAGGTTACTAACATGGGTGACCTAAGGGCTTGGGTTGGCAGTTTAAACTTATCCACAAATCCCCTTGATATGTATGAATGCGATGCACCAGTATCAAAAAGAACGATTGCAGTAAATGACTTAACCAAAAACTTACCTATTACCGCATCAGGTTGCGCTTCAACCTCCTCCACGCTAATGTGGTTCACTTGTCCCCTGTTGAAAGGGTTGGGCTTGTTCCCAGAGCTTCCATTGCCATTTACATTCTTTGGTTCAGAACACTCCGTGGCTAATGTCCATTCTTCATGCACTTGAAACAAGTAATGTGACTTAGATCCTTCTTGGCGGGTGTTGCTGGGTTGGAACGGTTCTGGCCATTGCTTCCTCCATTACCATTCCCATTCTTGGGGCCACAATGGTTGTGCGAACTTCCTCCATTGTGATTTTGACCTCCATGGTTATGTTGAACGGGTCCTCCCTAGTTCGAGGTAAAACAGGGTCTCTGCTGAGCTCCAGAATTGTACTTCCCTTGTCCATACTTCCTCCTGCTGTTGTCAATATGCTGCTGCTTCCCTTAAATCATGAGAGCTCTACCTACCAACTCCTGGTAGTTGTTGAAAGTTGCTACCATCAACTGCATGCTCAGCTCATCATTCAGTCCTTCCAGAAACTTCTCCTGCTTAGCTGCATCCGAAGCGACGTCATCTGGGGCATAACATGCTAACTTGCTAAATCATCCACATACTGGCCCACTGTGCGTCTCCTTGGTGCAAATCGCGAAACTCGCGCTTCTTCATGGCCATAGCTCCGGCTGACACATGGGCAGTGCAAAAAGCCTACTGAAACTGGTCCCATGTGACAGTGTTGATGGGGTAAGTGGTTGTAAAATTCTCCCACCATGATGCTGCGGATCCATCAAGATGATGTGCGACAAAATGCACTCCCTCCGCATTGGTGCATCCTGAAGTGGTCAACTCACTTCCAATCTTGCGGAGCCAATCATCTGCAACAATCGGCTCGGTGCTACTAGAGAACACCTTTGGATTCAGCCTTAAGAAACGGGCTAAGTGATCAACAGGTGGTGGTGGTGGGTTGTTGTTGTTGTTGTTGTTCTTGTTATTGTTGTTGTTGTTGTTGTTGTTTTTGTTGTTGTTGTTGTTCCCCTGATTCTGATTCTGGACTACTATTTGCGTCAATGCATTCTGCTGCTCGATCAACTGAGCGAGCTCTGGTGGGAAAGCAAATCCATTGTCGCGTCTCGGAGGCATCTGAGGGTTTAGACAAGATGAGAAAATAGAATAGAAAGAGGCTAGAGGGAAAACACTACCCATATGCACATGAGACAAACACAATCATATCACTTCAATCAATTCAAACAAGGGCATACAATCGGTCTAACTATCGTTACAAAGGTGCTCGGACTATGCTATATACATGGGGGAATACTACTACTGATATGGTGGTCGACTAGAAAAATTGATCGGTGGAAGACTCCATGATATCTGCTCCAGCTTCATCAACAAAGTAATCATCGCTATCGTCGGGGTCCAAGTCGGTGTCGTCGATGATGATGTAGTTCTCCGGGCAAGTGGAATCATCGTCTTCTCCTCCTGGCGCAGGGTCTCCCATGAATACACCTAAATTCTTTGTCAGATCGTCATTCTTCTCTACGAGAATCATCATTTCCTCCTCATATCCATCGCGTGTAGACTTGAGTTCTTCCTCCAGCTCTATGATCCTGGTCATTGCCTTCTTTAGATCTATCATGCCTGCGGACATCTGGTTCTCCTGGCGACGAATGTGCTGGTTTAACTCCTGGATGAAAGCTGCAATAGATCTATCCTTCCTAGTGGTGATCATCTCCCATTGCTCATCTCGGCGCCTACAAATCTGGTAGATAGTATCCTTGAGATCCTTGTGGTAAACTTCTCCAATGCGTCCCATGGTGATGTGGGCTACCATACACTTTCCTAGACTCCAGGTTGGTGCATCAAAGGAAAACTCTATGGGCTCAGTGACTGGCATGAACGTCCTTCCTGGAAATTGAACTCGAATCATCCAACGCTCCTCCTCAGGTAAAGTGGCCCTTAGGTCCCGGTGAAACTTCGTATTCCGATGTTCAGGTACCTAGTAACTTCCTTCAAGTGTCGTCCAAAAGGTGTATCTTCATACAGTTGCGTGAACTTGTTCCTTGCATCCGCCATCCTAAAGAGTAGAAATGAGAAGAGAGTAGTGATCTAGGGCTTTAGCTTAGTGGTCGTGTCCTACATTCAACGTGTGCTCTGATACCATCTTGTAGCGACCAGACCTTAAATACTCTGATCTCTGTGCATCAGTGTCATCCCTGGATCAGGTAATGCTGACACGTAGTACTCGAGGATTTATAACAGAGTAGCAATCACACACTTATTACATCGAATGTCTCAAAAGAGAACTTATTACAACAAATATGGCTTAAGGCCATCTAAAATCAATAACATCGGAAGGCTTGGAAGATAAAGTGAGTCCATCAACTCCAACGACATCACTCAGTGAAAGATAACGACCTATGGCACCTTACTCATCGTCTGAAAAGTCTGCAACATGAACGTTGCAGCCCGAAACGGGCCAGCACATGAAATATGCTGGCAATGTAACACATAGAGAGTAATGAACAAAATAAATGCTATCACTACATGCATATATGGCTGGTGGAAAGCTCTATGGTTACAGTTTTGCATAAAGCCAATTTTTCCCTACAACAAAGGAATAAATTTATTTAACTATCATGGTGGTTGTTAAACATTGAGAAGGTTCCTCCAAATCAATCCCAATTAAAAAACATCATTAAACCCAATCAAATTATATTAAGAGTGACGAGATCAACATGATAATCCAAGAACTAGATACTCGAAACGTGCATAACCAGGGACACAGCTAACCATGATTAGTTTATACACTCTACAGAGGTTTGCGCACTTTTCCCCACAAGACTCGAATACATCCATGGTCGCAGATTCGAGACACAGTCTTTCTGAAGCATTAACTCTCTACTCTGGATAGACAGTACCACCTACAACCCACAACATCTGCTAGTCTACCTCTTCAAGAGCTTCACGCAACTTACTCAACTATGCCAGAGCCCATATTGGCTTGTGGCTCCAAATGGAAGTTTCTAGGATGAATAATATTATGATCCCTTTGAGCCTGGGTGGCGGACCGTAGGATGATCACACGGGTACTCCGGGATGTCATAGGACAACACTGGATTCTCCAGGTGCCCTGACAACCACTGGGTACTCTTGGGTGCCTTCAAGCAATCCACCCAGATGTGTATGTAAGTAGCCACCTTAATTCAACCATTAATTAATAATACTCATATCTATCATGAATCACTCGAACCAAACCATGTCTACGAGCATAGCATAGCAATATAAGCAACGTAGAAGTAACTCCCAAAGGTTTGATAATAAACATGACAATAGGTACTACCTCATCTACTTCCCAAAACCCACATATTAAATCAGATGCTAACCATGCAATTGTTTGAGGATTGATCTAATGCAATAAAACTGGGTAGTAAAGAGGTATGATCAAAGTGTTACTTGTCTTGCTGATGATCCGTGTAACCTAGAGACTCGTAGTAGCACGCTTTACACTCCGGGTACTCTATCACAAACAAACAAGCATACAAAAAGTACTCAACTAGAAGCACGGGTAAAACTCAAATAAGATATCTAACCAGAAAGTTCAACTTAAGAACTCCGGTTTGCAAAAAGAATCAAATCAAACGAAGCAACCAACCTCAAAGTGCGAAAGAAACAGGATCCGTTTACTAATCTGGACATAAGTCAAATTTTACAGCAGCAAAATCTTGTTAAAGTTCGTTAAACATAAAGAGGGCCTCGAGACGAAACTCTAGGCGCTTGAATCGCCTGATTCCGATAAACGAGCGAAAAGATAAACTAAAATGAAAATCAAGGCAGAAATCACGATCGAAAATAATTGCAGGAAAACCCTGGAAAAAGAAAAATTGACGAACAGGCTAACGAATGAACGTTCACTGTCTGCGGCTAACGGGTGAAAACCGTTCATTAAAACAAACGTACGAACGGGCATTCGCTAAATAACTAGGCCAAAAAAACCGATCTAAAAATAAAAATAACCGCGGTTCTAAAAAAACCGAACGGTTTTTAGATTAAAACCAACGGCTACCTCATAGATCGAGATAGGGGCGGCGGCGTACTCCGGCGGGGCGGCAGGGTCGGTGGTGATGGCGGTGGGCGACGACGACAGCTAGGGTTTGGGAGACGGCTTGGGCCTCCGCTTAAAAAGGCCGTCCAGGAAAAGTCCTAGTTGGGCACGACCCGGCTAGGTCGGTTGACTTTTTTTTAAATAATTCCACACGCAGAAAAATAAATAAAAGAAATACTAAACCGACTCCAAAAATCCTGAAATAAATTTTCCTCGTCCTCTACAAATATAGAGGACAAAGTGAACATTTATTTGGGCCTCTAATGCAATTTTGAAAAACGCATATTTTTCGTAATTCAAATAAAATAGCGATAAAACTCCGAATAAAATTCTTATTTGATTTTAATCTTAAATCTCCAATATTTCATTAATTTGGGGAAGTCAATTTATCCCCTCTCTTTTATTTTTATAATAGAAATATTCAAAGAGAAAAAAATTAAAATCAAACGATCCTCTTTTCAAAATTTGAGAAAACTCAAATATGAAAATAAAGAAATCTCCAACTCTCTCCGTGGGTCGTTGAGTTGCGTAGAATTTCTAGGATCAACTAAAATGCAATAAAATATGATATGCAATGATGATCTAATGTATAACATTCCAAATTGAAAATTTGGGATGTTACAACAAAAGTGCTCCTACCCAAGTTCCGCCTTGATACGGCTGCTCTTCGTCCCGAAAGTCCTATCCTTACTTTTTTATAGGTTAAAATGACTTATATACCTGAAGAGGGGCACCGGAGGTGGGCTAAGGAGGGCACAACCCACCAGGGCGCGCCTGGGCTCCCTAGCGTGCCGAGGTGGGCAGTGGCCACCAAGTGGGCCCCCTCTGGTAGTTATTTGCTCCACTATTCCTCATATATTTCATAACAATTCTCTGTAAATTTTTAGCTCATTTGGAGATGTGCAGAATAGGTAACTCTGACGTAGCTTTTCCAGGTCTAGAATTTCAGCTTCCGGCATTCTCGATCTTTGTTTAAGCCTTGCATATTATGAAAGAAAAGGCATTAGAAATACTCCAAAAAGCATTATTATGCATAAAAACATTATAGATAATAGTAGGAAAACATGATGCAAAATGGACATATCAAACAACAACTAGCTATGGGCACTAGGTTAATAGGTTAGTCCCAAAAAATGATATAAAATTGCATATAAAACATCCAAGATTGATACTATAATAGCATGGAACAATCAGTATTTATAGATACATTGGAGACGTATCAGTTTTGTAGCCAGCCTGACCGGCTGGTGCATGACCTCATGATTCATACTTGGATCGACACAGGGCTGGGTTCACATCCAACTTTCGTCGTAGGTCATACGGCTTGGGGTATTGGACCGGGTCCTTGCCATCATGGCGTTGTATATTGGGGGATTTTTGTTTTCCCCTACTGGCTTATTTCCTCCCCTATGAGGGCGATCAGATTGGTCAGTGCCTCCATGCTTGGATGCCACGTTCTGAGCTACTTCGTCATCAAAATCAGGAAGCAGACGTCAGCGTGGGTATGATTTTGGTTGCCCCTTGCGCCGTGCCTCGAGTTCGCACTTGACCGCGAGGGCTTCTACCCACTTGTCATTGATCGTGTTCTGATCAGCGTGAAGTTGTTGCTACTTTTTATTCATTCTCCAAGCAGTTGCGATGAGGAGCCACCTGAATCTTTCTTGAGCTAATGGGTACTTGGGAATGATGAAGTCCTCGGGTTCAAGGATTACATCATACTCATACTCGGGGAGGTGGTTATTATCTTCCCATAATGTTGGTTTGACTCTTGCCTCAACCAGTGCCCTTCGGTTGCCTATGAGGGCATTAACGCTTGGGGATCTTTGGGCGTGTCGACCATGTATACTTTACATCTGGTCGTTACTACCCAATTTCCCCTGCGAGGACGGCAATGGGGACACTGTTTCGGTCATTCCATCGACATTGCCATCCATATCTATTGGCTCCTCCGAGGTGTAGTCTGGTACATTGGTTAAATCTTCGATGGTAGCGACTAGGTGGGTGGTGGGTGGAATGTAAATTTCCCTTGTGTTGGCTTTACGTCCGATCTGATCATAAATCGAGGGTGAGGTCGCCAGATTGTGAATCCGTTCTAGCACCTCATTTAGCTACAAAAGATCCTTTGTATTCATGGCCTAGCTATAGGCCGGACTGATGTGAAATATGCTCTATGTGTTGCTTGATGTGACTTTAGAGTCCTGGCCAGCCAAGTTTAATTCCTGGTCGGCTGAGGAGATCGGATCTGAATCCAAAGCCGCTTCCAGGTTTGGATTCGACTCGAGGTCAAGATCCACTAGATGGTGGTCGGGTTTGCATTTAAAACCGTGTCCGACGTGACGGTGGACAGATTCGTGCCTTGGTTTGGCTCTAGTAGGAGATCCGATCCGCAGATTGGATCAGTAGTTGGCTCCATGGTTAGGACCACAGTGCCCAAAGAGTTCGCCAATCAATCCGGCATCCAGCCAAAGAGGGCGAGTTCCCCATGAGAGTCGGTGGTGTATGATATGCCTCCAATGTATCTATAATGTATGAAGTATTCATGCCATGTTTACAACAATTTTATATGGTTTTGGTATGATTGGAATGGAACAAAGATGGACTGATGCTGTTTTCACCAGAACTACCGTGGTGTTGTTTGTTGTGTACAAATAAAATTTCTCGGAATGGGCTGAAAATTTACGTTGATTTTTTATGGACCAAAAGAGACCCATGAAGCATCGTGCAAGGAAGAGAAGAGCCACGAGCATGCAACAAGCCTAGTAGGCACGCCCTGGTGGTAGGAAGAGAGCTTGTCGCTTCCTCGTGGGCCCCCTTGACATGAAACCAATACTGAAAATTCCTTAAATTCCAAAACCCTAGAAAGAAACCATGAACTTCCACACCGTCGTCGCAAGCCTTTGTACCATAGCGATCTCATCTTGAGGCCTTCACTAGCACCCTGCCGGGGAGGGGAATCATCACCAGAGGCCATCTTCATCATCCCGACGGTCACCGTGATGAGGAGGGAGTAGTTCACCCTCGGGGCTGAGGGTATGTACTAGTAGCTATGTGTTTGATCTCTCTCCATCTCTCTCTCTCTCTCTCTCTCTCTCTTGTGTTCTTGATTTGGCACAATCTTGATGTACTGCGAGCTTCGTTAATATAGTTGGATCATATGGTGTTCTTCCCTCTATATCTTGTTGTGATGAACTAAGTCTTTCCCTTTGAGGTTTCATTATGTTGGATCGAATACTTTGGATTTGAGAAGACTGGATGTATGTCTTGCATGTGTACACCCGCGGAGACAATGGGGTTTTCTATTGATTCACTTGATATATGTTTTGGTATTCAACTTGCACATTTTCGTGACATTACATTAATCTATGCATAGAGTTCGATACATGTTTTTGTCCTTCTTTGTTCGGTAGAAACCTTGGGGCACTCTTTGAAGATCTTTGTGTTCGATTTAATACTATGAATGTGAAGTTGTTTGATGCATATCAAATTACAAACTCATGTATACTTATGGTTACATTGAAGTATCCAGGTGACATTAGAGTTGGTTGATGTGTATCATATGGTGTTATTTTAGTATGAAATCTAGGGTTGTTTGTGACACTTCTAGCAATGGTGATGGAAATATGCCCTAGAGCCAATAATAAAGTTGTTATTATTATATTTCCTTATTCATGATAAAGGTTTATTATTCTTGCTAGAATTGTATTGATCGGAAACTTAAATACATGTGTCGATACATAAACAAATACCGTGTCCCTAGTAAGCCTCTACTAGATTAGCTCATTGATCAAAGATGGTTAAGGCTTCCTAACCACGGACATGTGTTGTCACTTTATAACGGGATCACATCATTAGGAGAATAATGTGATGACCAAGACCCATCCATTGGCTTAGCACATGATCATTTAGTTTGTTGCTACTCCTTTCTTAATGTCAAATACATATTCCTTTGACTATGAGATTATGCAACTTTCGAATACTGGAGGAATACATTGCGTGCTATCAAACTTCACTACATAACTAAGAGATCATAAAGATGCTCTACAGGTATGTCCGAAGATGTATGTTCAGTTGGCATGGATCAAGATTGGGATTTGTCACTCCGTGTATTAGAGAGGTATCTCTGAGCCCTACATCACAAGAAGCTTGCAAGCAATGTGACCAAGGAGTTATTTGCGAGATGATGTATTATGGACCAAGTAAAGACACTTGCCCGTAACAAGATTGAACTAGGTAGAAAGATACATACGATCGAATCTCGGGCTAGTAACATACTGACAGACAAAGGGAATTGTGTATGTTGTCATAAAGGTTTGACCGATAAAGAACATCGTAGAATATGTAGGAACAAATATGGGCATCCAGGTTCCGCTATTTGTTATTGACCGGAGAGGCGTCTCGGTCATGTCTACATCATTCTCGAACCTGTAGGGTTCGCACACTTAATGTCCATTGACCATATAGTATTATATGAGTTATGTGAATTGGTGACCGAATGTCGTTCGGAGTCCCCGATGAGATCACAGACATGACGAGGAGCTCCGGAATGGTCTGGAGGTAAGGATTGATATATCAGACGATGCTATTTGGTCACCGGAAAGGTTTTGGGATGTACCGGGTATTCATCGGGTCACTGGAAGGGGTTTCGAAGACCTACGTCGATTATATGGGCCTAATGGGCCAAGTGGAGGCACACACCAGCCCACAAGGGGCTAGCGCGCACTCTCCCTGGCCGCCAACCCGAGGGAAGAAAAGGGGGGAGGGCTAGCCCCTACTGCCTTCCCCTCCTCATGGGAGAATGGATAGGGGGGGCGCCACCCCCTCCTGCCTTTCCCCGTGCACCTAAGAGGGCAAGGGGGCGCGACTAGGGCAGAGGCCCAAGGTGGCTGCTAATATGTCTCCAACGTATCTGTAATTTTTGATTGTTCCATGTTGTTATATTATCATTCGTGGATGTTTTACAATCATTTTATAGTCATCTTAAATCATTTTTTGGTACTAACCTATTGACATAGTGCCTAGTGCCAGTTGTTGTTTCTTCGTGTTTTTTACATCACAGGAAATCAATACCAAATGGAGTCCAAACACAGCGAAGCTTTTGGAGGATTTTTTTGGGCCAGAAGACATCCAATGGGCCAGGAAAGCACCTGGGGGTGCTCCAAGGCGGCCCAGGCGCGTCGTGGTGGGTTGTGCCCACCTCGAGTGCCCCCTGAACCACCTCTTTGCTCTCTAAATACGCCAATATTCTAGAAACCCTAGGGGAGTCGATGAAAATAAATTCCAGCCGCCGAAGAGTCCAGAAACACCAGATCCAATCTAGACACCATCATGGAGGGGTTCACCACTTCCATTGGTGCCTCTCCGATGATATTTGAGTAGTTCTTTTTGGACCTACGGGTCCGTAGTTAGTAGCTAGATTGCCTCCGCTCTCTCTCTCTCTCTCTCTCTTGATTATCAATACGATGGTCTCTTGGAGATCCATATGATGTAAGTCTTTTTGTGGTCTATTTTTTGGGATCTGATGAACTTTGAGTTTATGATCAGATCTATGTTTTTATCCATGAAATTTATTAGAGTATTCTTTGATCTCTTATATGCATGATTGCTTGTAGCCTTGTATTTGTTCTCCGGTATTTGGGTTTTGTTTGGCCAACTTGATCTATTTATCTTGCAATGGGAAGAGGTGATTTGTGATGGGTTCGATCTTATGGTGCTTGATCCTAGTGACAGAAAGGGAAATGACATGTATGTATCGTTGCTATTAAGGATAACAAGATGGTGTCTATTTCTACATAAATAGATCTTGTCTACATCATGTCATCGTACTTATTGCATTACTCCTTTCCTCCATGAACTTAATACACTAGATGCATGCTGGATAGCGGTCGATGTGTAGAGTAATAGTAGTAGATGCAGGCAGGAGTCGATCTACTAATCTTGGAAGTGATGCCTATATAATGATCATTGCCTGGATATCGTCATGATTATTTGAAGTTCTATCAATTGCCCAACAGTAATTGTTTTCCCACCGTTTGCTAGTTTTCTTTGAGAGAAGCCACTAGTGAAACCTACGACCCTCGGGTCTCTTTTCATCATATTTGCTTTTGCGATTTATTTTCCTTTGCATTTATTTTTAGATCTATTAAACCAAAAATACAAAAATACCTTGCTGCAATTTATTTGTTCCGTGATCTATTTATCCTATCTACCACTTTTACCTCACGTTATTTTCCTATCTTGGGGCACCGTACCCGAAAGGGATTGACAACCCCTTTAACACGTCGGGTTGCGAGTATTTGTTATTTGTGTGCAGGTGCTTTACATGGTGTGAGGAGGTTCTCCTACTGGTTCGATAACCTTGGTCTCATCACCGAGGGAAATACCTTCCATCGCAATACTGCATCATCCCTTCCTCTTTGGGGAAATACCGATGTAGTTCTAGCAGACATCAAAGGAATTTCTGACGCCGTTGCCGTAGAGAATCACATCAAGATAGTCTCCCGTTAACTACCCATTTCTGGCACTGTTGCCGAGGAGGATCTTCAACATCAACCGGGTTCCTAATCACAAATCTCATCTCCTCGTAATTTGCATTATTTTCCATTTGCCTCTCGTTTTGCTCTCCCCCACTTCACAAAAATTTGCCGTTTTATTCTCCCTCTGTTTCTTTCACCTTTTTCTCGTCAGATCTGTTTCTTGTGTGCAATCTTGTGATCACTTTTGTTGTTAAGGATATTTCTTCCTCTATTGCATGTACCCCCGAGCACGAGGTTGTCAACTTTAAACAAAGGGGAGGAGAGAATTTAAAAGATGCTTGGTATAGGATCTGCAATGCTCATAATAGATCTATCTGTAAGCAATCTACCGTTGTTCTTCTTCGTTGTTTTTATGTGGGCATTACCTCTCGGTATAGATTCGTCCTTGATATGATTACCGGTGGAAATTTCTTCATGTGTCTTTCCCTTGATGCTTTTAACGCTTTCGGAAATTTAGTGGGTTCACCAATACTCGTGATAAATCAAAGAACTGAAGAACATGTTACGAAAAGACTTGATGCTATTGAAAAGAAAATGCTTACCGCAGAACATGTTGAAAACTTGTATAGAAAAATGCAAAATTATGCTACTAAAACTGGGTGAAAAACGGGCGACGTTTTTAAGTTGTTAACAGAAAAGGGAACTATAATTCATGAAAGAATCGAAGAGAGCATGTCTAGGATTGATAAACTAGAAGACATTTTTTCTAATCTAGGTACGGCTTTTTCCTCCGCTAAAACTCGCGTGAAAATTAGTAAGACTACTCAAGTCACTAAAAACAAAGGGGCAACTTCTAGCAATGATAAAGGAGATCTTAAGATGATTATTATTCATCCCAACTTTATTCAAGTCATAAGAGACCCTCTTAACTGGTCAGAAACCAAGGAAAGACAATTCTTTGGCCCCGATATGATACAGGAAGCAGAAGAGCAAGTGCGCATTGTTTGTGAAAAGTTGAAAACAACCTAATCTCGTCAGAAGAGCCAATATGATCGTAAACATAAGGGTATGAGTTTTGAAGTTGACGAGAAGGCTTAACTTCGAGTTACTCCTCTGAAGGGAACCCAACACTTCGGTATCAAAGGCAAATTGGCTCCTCGCTACATTGGCCCCTTTCGCATTCTTGCCAAACGAGGAGAAGTTGCCTACCAATTGGAACTACCTCCACACCTCTCCAGAGTCCACGATGTCTTCCATGTTTCTCAACTCAGGCGTTGCTTCTCGGATCCTATCCATGGAGTGGACCACGAGACGCTTGATCTCCATGATAATCTCACATATCGAGAATATCCCGTTTGTATCCTTGATCAAGCCGAGCGTACCACTCGATGCCATAACATCAAGTTTCTCTAGGTTCAATGGTCAGACCCTTCCGATAAAAAAGCCACTTGGGAAAGGGAGGATCATCTTCGACTTGATTACCCCACCTTCTTCCCGAAGGATCCTAAATCTCAGGACGAGAATTTTCTGAGTGGGGTGAGTTGTCACACCCTAGCTAGTTCATGCATTAGAGTGACTACATCATGTTTACTTTGATTAGAAACTTGGAAACGGGGACTACAGAACCCCCAGCACCCCCTTAATCCAAATAGGGTTTACTAAAATCTTTTTCAATGAACCTAAAATACCCTTCTAAAATGTTCATCATCTTTGCCTTGGTCTAAAACCTCTCACAAAAATGGTGCACAATTTTCTAGGTCATCCTAAGGTTACCAGATTAAATCATATGTTATCTGCATTTGGACATTTAAATGTTATAAAATATTTTAAATGTCCAAATAATCATGAACTAAAATGTTTACTATTGGATATATTCTATACAGTGGGCATGAGCAATTTCATGATTTTTGAAAGTGCCTAGGTATTTCTAGAAAAACCACAAACTTGCAGAAAGAAAAGAAAACAACAATAAAAAGGAAAACGAACTTACCTCGCCAAACCCACCAGCCGGCCCACCTGGCGGTCCAGCACTGTGCTGGCCTACGCCAGCCAGCTGCTTCTTCCCCACCAGGCAGTCAGGGAGGTGACGCTGGCGCGCGCGAGCTCGCCACGGCGCCAGCTCTCTACGGTAGATTCTGCCCCGGAGGAATACCATGAGTACCTGATTGAAGGATAGTATCAGACTACAGACATGACAGGCAAGCAACCACCCATTTGATCATATCGATAAAATCCCATGTTCTTGCTCCTGCTCTCATTTACTGCACTTAAGACAACCGGGTTTCAAACTGTTGTGTGTTATGATAGTTGAACCCATTTCCTCTACATGATCTATCATTCCCACAGTAACTAGATGAAACCCACTAGCATGTGTAGGAGTTGATTGAGCAAAGTATGTTCTTCCTACCTTGATATGCCTGCTATGCTTAGAGTCGTGTCAGGTCTGGTTCATCTGGGTGATGGTCTAGAGTGAAATGATCATGTCGGCAATGAGATTAATGTGTTGAACACGATTTGGTAAAGGTATCGGCGAGAGGCCATGCAGGAGTACTTGGTGGGTTGTTTCATTGGAACCGTCCTTAAGCACTATGATCTGTATGTGTGATTTAAGATTCAGCTACTACCACGCATTGGGCCCTGAAATATGACCACACTTGACTTATTAGCCGCCCTTCTCCAGTGTCCAGGAGTTGCAAGTAGTTTCTGGTGTTTGTAGTATACTAGAGGCCGTGCGCAGCGCTGACCCTCGGGGTGGGCTGTGATGCGGTAAGTACATGGCTGGGTATGCCGAGCGCCCGTTAGGTATCTCGAAACTCTGTACACATCGTTCGGGGTCGTATGTGGAAACCTCGACCGGACTCCCTATGGATGGAACCTGAATAGGCGATAAACCTGGACTAGAGATTTGTGTGGTTAGTCAGGTCGTGGTATACACCCACATCGACTTTCGCTTGAATTCTGTCGAGCACATGTCATGTGTAGACGCTAAGTGGTGGAAACATGTATGAAGAAGTACACCCCTACAGGGTTAACATCATCTATTCGAATAGCCGCGCCCGCAGTAAAGGACTAATTGGTTGCCTGTACAGTTCATAGACAAGTAAATGGAAAGTACTAAAAGCCTCAAGACAAGTATGAGTTCCGTGGATGGCCCTTCCGTAGGATGACGGGAGTGGATCCTCGGTAGTGTATTGTTGTGGTGTGTAGTGGACTCGAGTGTGCAAAACAACTACAACGTTGGTGTCTCGTAAGATAGTTTAGCCAAGAGTCAAAGCTGGCTTGCTGCAATAACCCCACCATCCCTTTATTGATAATGTGCATGTATGTAGGATCTGATGTAAGTCTTGCTGAGTACCTTTGTACTCATTTTTCTTAACTACAATTGCAGAAAATGCTGCTACCCTTTCTGATGGGTTTTACGTAGACCTTGATGTCGACGAGTAGCCGGAGGCCCAGGTGGTGATCCCGAGAACATGGTGGACCCTTGTAGGATAGATAGGCTTCCTCAAGATTTCTTACTTTCTAGATGTCTATACCCGGACATGTTGCTTCCGCTTATGACTTGTATGCTTGTATGACTTGAATGATGGGTCGTGTGACCCCTACCTGTATGAATGATAAGTATGGCTCTCTGGAGCCTTTTAAATAAAGTACTTGAGATGTAGAGTTTTGTTGTGATGCCATGTTGTATTTGCACATATCGAGCATATTGTGTGTATGTTTGAAATGCTTGGTATGTATGGGATCTGACTACCTAGTTGTTTATTCTTGGTAGAATCTCTTACCGGGAAATGTCTCCTAGTGCTTACACTAAGTCATGGTAGCTTGCTACTACTCCGGAACACTTAGGATGGCCGGCATGTGTCCTCCTTCATTCCTGTGTCTGTCCCTTCGGGGAAATGTCACACGGTGATCCTATAAGTCTTTGTAGCTTGCTGCGACTTGGGATTCATTTGCTATTGATCGACACGTTCGTTGCTCGTTCATGTATGCATGTCCCTGTAAGTTAACGCCACTTTGGGTTCACGACTAGCCATGTCAGCCTGGGTTCTTTGTCATATGGATGCTAGCGACACTGTCGTATACGTGAGCCAAAAGGCGCAAACGGTCCCGGGCCTTGTAAGGCGTCACCCATGGGAATACCGTGCGTGAGGCTGCAAAGTGATACGAGGTGTTACATACTAGATCAGTGTGGCATAGGATCCGGGTACTGACAAGTGGTTTGCTTTCTTATACTAACGGATCTCACGAAGGTTTTGTTGAGTTTTGTGTGATTGAAGTTTTCAAGTTTTTGTTGATCTTACGATGGATCAAGGAATAACGATTAGTAAAATTCTACGCTTGGGGATGCCCAAGGCACCCCAAGAAAATATTCAAGAAGTAGCAAGCAACTAAGCTTGGGGATGCCCCGAGGGGCATCCCCGCTTTCTTCTAACAACCATCGGTATTTTACTTGAAGCTATATTTTTATTCATCACATATTATCAGTTCTGCTTGGAGCGTCTTGTATAATATGAGTCTTTGCTTGTTTTGCTTTGTGTTTTAAGTGTTAAATCCTTGTTGAACACACCTTTTTATAGAGTCAAAAATTATGATATGCTTGCTCCTATGCTTCACTTAAATTTTTAGAGCCATGGATTTGCTCTAGTGCTTCACTTATATCTTTTTGAGCACGGTGTGATTTATTATTTTTGAAGAAATTCTCTAATGCTTCACTTAGATTTATTTGGGAGTTGGTAAAATTTTCAGAAATTCTCTCTTGCTTCACTTAGATTATTTTGAGAGAAAGAAATACTATGCTCATATAATTCACTTAAATTTGTTGAGCTTATCAAAAGCAACATATGAAAATAGTCCCAAAGTGATAGATATCCAAGGAGGATATAATAAAAACTTTCATGAAGATCTTTGGACAAAATAAACTTGATTCTTAGTAACGGTTTTGAGATATGATGATATGATATGTGAGCCATGTTGATGAGTAATTGTGCTTTAGTAAGAATATTATTGTTAAGGTTTGTGATTCCCTATGCAAGAACGAAAGTCAATAGTTATGCAATGAAATTTATATCCTACTTGTGGTGCATTATTCGGTGTTACTTATGCTTAATGCTTGGGTACGAGATATTTCTCTTTTTGGTTGGTCTCTTCTCAATCTTTTTGCTAGCCTTCATTTTGCACTAAGTATGATCACTACTTGTGCATCCAAAACCCTTTAAACCAGTTTTGCCTTATGAGTCCACTATACCTACCTATATGCGGTATTTCCATGCCGTTCTAAGCAAATTTGCATGTGCCATCTCTAATTTTCAAAATAAATTTCTCTTTTGTGTGTTCTACCACTTGCGAGGCGGTGAAGGGTGGCCAATATTTTCCATGCTAGATGTGTTATTCTCACGATGAGTGTTTATTCACTTGTCATTGCACGAGAGTACAACAAAGGTATTATGGATACCCATTCCCGAAGAAAATGATTTTACTTTATGTTGTCAAATAATAAATTCCTTGGAAACTGTTGGTATGGAGGGCAACCGTGAAAGTAATGCTGGAAAAAGGAATAAACTTTATTTTCTGTTTGGGAACCGCCTATGATGTATCTAGCATGGAAAGTGTTGGGAGATCTAAGTCATTTTTGTTGGTGGGAAAAGTATGCCTCTCAAAAATGTTTTTATCTCTCAATTTAAGCTTTTAGCTCTAGCACCTCTACAAATCTTTACTTCCCTCCTTGAAGGGACTTTCTTTTACTTATGCATTTTTATTTTGAATTCGAGTCTCCATCTTCTTTATAAAGCACCAACTACGGGGCACTATGATCGTATTTGAGCATTGGGTGTAGCTACTATTCGAGTGTATTTCATCAATGGATCAATGGTTGAGCATAATGGGCTAGGGATAACTTGCTTTAGTGTTGATATGTTGAAAAACATGGTTGCTTGTTGGTATGCTTGAGTATTAAAGTCTTCATGTCAAAACTAGACAATTGCTTTGAATCATATAAAAGTCCAAATGTCCATGCTATAAACAAAAGAAATGTGATGCACCTGTTAGGCAACATTCCACATAAAAAATTCTGTTTTTATCATTTACCTACTTGAGGACGAGTAGGAATTAAGCTTGGGGATGCTGATATGTCTCCAACGTATCTATAATTTTTTATTGTTCCATGCTGTTACATTATTATTCTTTGATGTTTTACAATCATTTTATAGTCATTTTATATCATTTTTTGGTACTAACCTATTGACATAGTGCCCAGTGCCAGTTGCTGTTTTCTACATGTTCTTTACATCGTAGGAAAATCAATACCACACGGAGTCCAAAGCAGCGAAACTTGTTGAGGATTTTCTTTGGGCCAGAAGTCATCCAGTGTGCCAGGAAAGCACCTGGGGTTCTCCAAGGGGAGCACAGCCCACCAGGGCGCGCCTGGGGGCCCATGCACTCCCCGATGTGTTGTGCCCACTGAGGAAGTCCTGGATTAGGGGGTATCCGGACAACCAGACTATATACATCGTCCGGACTATTGAAGCGTGAAGACACAAGACTCAAGACTTCGTCCCGTGTCCGGATGGAACTCTCCTTGGTGTGGAAGGCAAGCTTGGCGATCCAGATGTTGTATTTCCTTCCTTGTAACCGACTCCATGTAAACCCTAGCGCTCTCCGGTGTCTATATAAACCGGAGAGGTTGGTCCTTAGAAGGCTGATCACAATTACAATCATACCATCATAGGCTAGTTTCTAGGGTTTAGCCTCTACGATCTCATGGTAGATCTACTCTTGTACTACCCATATCTTCAATACTAATCAAGCAGGAAGTAGGGTTTTACCTCCATCGAGAGGGCCCGAACCTGGGTAAACATTGTGTGCCTTGCTTCCTGTTACCATCAGCCTAGACGCACAGATCGAGACCCCCTACCCGAGATCCGCCGGTTTTGACACCGATTTGGTGCTTTCATTGAGAGTTCCTCTTTGTCGTCGCTGCAAGGCTTGATGGCGCCTTCAATCATCGTCAACAACATAGTCCAGGGTGAGGCTTTTCTCCCTGGACAGATCTTCGTGTTCGGCGGCTTCGCATTGCGGGCCAATTCACTTGGCCACCTAGAGCAGATCGACAGCTACGCCCCTGGCCGCCAGATCAGGTTCGGAAACCTGAACTACACGGCTGATATCTGCGGAGACTTGATCTTCGACGGATTTGAGCCTACTCCAGCAGCACCGGATAGTCACGACAAGCACGGCTTCGACCTGCTATCGAGCAATGCTCGGGGGTATCACCCCTGTAGTAGCCCCGGACTTAAATCCGGAGCAGGCTGCGTTGCCTAAGGATGGAGGGATGGACCCCGCCCCGCAGGCCGTACACTCATCGGTGGTGAAGCCGAACACAGGCCTCACTTCTGAGGAAGCCTGTAACTCCGGACCCCCGGATTTGTATCCGGTGGTAGGTTCCGGTCCGCGCGCTCATGAGCCCGTCGAGCCTGGTTGGGCTTTGGTAATGGAGTTTACCACTTCGGACATCTTCCAGTGCTCACCCTTTGGCGACGTACTGAACTCGCTAAAGTCTCTATCTTTATCAGGAGACTTGCGGCTGAACTATGTCCAGCTCGAGTGGGAAGCAGGCGACGAAGGAATTCGTTGCCCACCCACCACCCACTTCATTGCCACGATCGATGATCTAACCGACGTGCTTGACTTTGACTCCGAAGACATCGATGGTATGGACGACGATGCAGGAGAAGAACATGAACCACCGCTCACTGGGCGGTGGACAGCCACCTCTTCCTATGATATATACATGGTGGACACTCCGAAGGAAACCAATGGCGATGAGGCAACGGAGGATAATCCCTCAGGGAGAAAAGCAAAGCATGGGCGTCGTCGTCGCTGCTCCAAGCCCCGCCACAGCAATACTGGCCCAGTAGACGAAAACAATCCGAATGGTGCCGAAGAAGAATACAACCTTGATCAGCCCGCCTTTGAGCAGGCCGAACAGGAAGATGAGCAGGTCAGCCCAGAAGAACAGGCGACGGACGGATACCCAAAGGAGGAAAACTACATGCCCCCCTCCGATGACGAGATTAGCCTCGGCGACGATGAGTTCGGCGTGCCTGAGGATCCCGTAGAGCAGGAGCGCTTCAAGCGTCAGCTTATAGCCACTACGAGGAGCCTGAAGAAGACGCAGCAGCAACTCCAAGCTGATCAAGACCTGCTCACAAACAGATGGACCGAAGTCCTGGCAGCCGAGGATTACGGACTCGAGCGCCATACGGCTGACCGGCCACCTCGTGGCCGGGATAAAACGGCATATCAGCCCGCATACCAGCCGACACCCCCACGCCAATATACTACGACCCGGGGCAATAGGCAGGAGCTGCAAGATATACTGGAAAACAAAGCAGGACAACAAATATCGATCTACGGATCGCGGGGGTGCACCTCAGCACGCGATGATGACCATCGCGACAGATACATTATCAACAAGTCCGGCCGAGCCAAACACAGCGACCCAGACCAATTCGAACTATGTAGCCACATAGCCCGGCACAGAGGCGCCGCGCACCCCCTCTGCTTCACTGATGAAGTGATGGATCATGAATTCCTAGAAGGGTTCAAAACCGTAAACATCGAATCATACGATGGAACAACAGACCCTCCAGTATGGATCGAAGATTTCCTTCTCCACATTCACATGGCCCGTGGAGATGATCTACACGCCATCAAGTATCTTCCCCTTAAGCTCAAAGGACCAGCCCGACACTGGCTAAACAGCCTGGCAGCAAATTCCATTGGCAGCTGGCCAAACCTGGAAGCCGCATTCCTCGACAACTTCCAGGGCACATATGTGCAACCACCGGACGCCGATCACCTGAGGCACATTACTCAACAGCCCGGAGAGTCAGCCAGGAAATTCTCGACTCGGTTACTAACTAAAAAGAACCAAATAGTGGACTGTCCGGACACCAAAGCCCTCGCGGCTTTTAAGCATAATATCCGTGACGAGTGGCTCGCCCGACACCTCGTCCAGGAATAACCCAAGTCCATGGCAGCTCTCACAACACTAATGACCCGCTTTTGCGCGGGCGAGGCCAGCTGGTTGGCCCGCATCAGCACTACGCCACACTCTGGCACTTCGGATGGCCGCGACAATAACGGCAAGCCACGGCGTAACAGACATAAGCGACGGAACAATGGCGACAACACTAACGACACGACAGTCAATGCCGGATTCAGCGGATCCAAGCCCAGTCAGCGGAAGAAGCCGTTCAAAAGAAATAATCAGGGACTGTCCAGTCTGGACGACATACTGGAGCGCCCGTGCCAAATTCATGGCACCCCGGACATGCCAGCCAACCACACCAATAGAGACTGCTGGGTGTTCAAACAGGCCGGCAAAATAAATGCCGAAAACAAGGACAAGGGGCTGCACATCGACGATGACGAAGAGCCCCAGCATCCGAACACGGGGGGGGGGGGGACAAAAGAAATCCCCCCCCCAAGGTGAAAACGGTCAACATGATCTATTCCACTCACATTCCCAAACGGGAATGAAAGCGAGCACTACGGGACGTCTATGCGATGGAGGCAGTCACCCCAAATTTAACCCATGGTCAGCTTGCCCGATCACCCTTGATCGTAGGGATCATCCTACTAGCATCCGTCACGGCGGCTCAGCCGCATTGGTCCTAGACCCAATCATCGACGGATTCCACCTCACGCGAGTCCTTATGGACTGTGGCAGTAGCCTGAACCTGCTTTATCAGGACACAGTGCACAAAATGGGCATTGACCCTTCAAGGATCAAGCCCACCAAAACCACCTTTAAAGGCGTGATTCGTGGAGTAGAGGTCCGTTGTACGGGCTCTATAACATTGGGAGTGGTCTTCGGATCTCTGGATAACTTCTGGAGCGAAGAGTTAATCTTCGATATCGTCCCTTTCCGCAGTGGTTATCACGCACTGCTCGGACGAACCGCATTCGCTAGATTCAATGCGCTACCACACTACGCATACCTCAACCTCAAGATGCCAGGACCACGCGGGGTCATAACAGTCAACGGAAACATGGACCGCTCTCTCCGAACAAAGGAGCATACTGCAGCCCTTGCGGCGGAAGTACAATGCAGCCTACTCCGACAAACCAATCCGGCAACAACAACTTCGAGCACCGTCAAGAGAGTCCAGAGCACCCCGCAACAGGATCATCAAGCACGCCAAGAGCATGATTAACAGTCCGGCCTCTACCCAAACACCATTAAAGCAGCATTCGTGCCACACGTACACAATTATGCACTCAAAATACCATGGGCACAGGCGGAGGCGCATTAGTGACTCAGTCAACAATGCGGTATCACCGCAACATACCTTCATAATTTTCCCCTTTTACCTTTGAGGACATTGCTTTAAGTGCAGCTTCTTCAGAAGGCCGGATTGCCGGACTTACATAGGAGAGAAAACCAAGGAGGCAACAGGCTTTGCGCTCAGAAGGACACACCCACGTGGAATCTATATCCGATCGTTATACCTGTTTTATCTATCTGTACGCGACCTACCCCTGGATAGGACATGTCAAATAGTCCTATTTATCTCCGCTTAATGCATTCATTGTAAACATATGCTTAAACATATTATTCATCAATGGGAGATCACATATAGCGTCAGCTTATCAGTCTTATTTGAGAATTTTTTTCTTAGAAATGTTTTTTGATATTGCATACGTACACCTTGGTACGTTCAGTCTGCCAGGGGCTTCCTATGGCGCCCCATAATATGGCAATACAAGTCCGAACACTTTCAACAGTGCGGCACCCCGAACTTATAGCACTATATGCATCAGTTCTGAATCATGTCTTGGGTCCACAGTTGGGTTAGTCCGGCTCCCTTGTTTTGGTACCTTACGTTCCGTTATATCAGCTAAGGTAGCACAGGGAGAACTACTGTGATTGTGTCCCGGTTCTTCCGGACGAGCACCTCAGTAGAGAAAGCCGAAAACTGACCTGCATGATGTGGCGAGAGCTGGTCGCTGTTCGAGAGGTCTTAAAATCCTTAAAGATTTTTCTGCTTTAGGCGATAAATCGGCTTCGTCCGATCTAGGCGTATATAGCACCCCAATTCGGCCTTCCGGATTCTAGGGGCTTCACCGAAATTTAAAATTGTAGACTTCTATGGCTAAGTGAAAGATATAAAGCCGCATAGTCCGATTGCCTTGTTCGCTATGCCGGACACCTCCTTAAGGGACCAAACATTTGGATAAAGAGTGTCCGGGTTTTCCACGAACACCCCAGTACTAGTTACGTGGGGGCGGAAGCCGATGACTGGCCTACTTTCAGAATTTTATAAACAACCAAACAGAAGGTAATATTTTAAATAACAAAAGCGCTATATAGCGCAAGTAACTTCGTCCTTAAATTAAGAAAATGACATAAATGAATTCATTCTAAAATGGTGTCCTTGGTACATTCATCGGCCACAAGACGAGCGCCCTTCATAATGCCATCGTAATACTTCTCCGGATTGCGATGCGCCTTACCCTCCGGCGGCCCGTCCTTCACCAGCTTCTCCGCATCCATCTTGCCCCAATGCACCTTCGCGCGAGCAAATGCCCGGCAGGCACCTTCAATGCAGACGGTTCGCTTGATGACTTCGAGACGCGGATAGGCATTCACCATCCGCTTGATCAGGCCAAAGTAGCTAGCCGGCAGGGGCTCACCAGGCCACATCCGGACTGTGAAATCTTTCATAGCCGCTTCGGCCGCCCTGTGGAGTTCGACAAACTGCTTCAGTTGGTCACTCAGAGGCACTAGATGTTCGGCCCCAACATACTGGGACCAGAACAACTTCTCCGTTGAGCTCCCATCCTGGGCACAGTAGAACTCCGCGGCATCTGATACGCTGCATGGCAGATCTGCGAATGCCCCTGGAGGGCTCCGAACTCGGGTAAGTAAAAGAAACGCCTCCTCCACATGTTTGCTTTGCATAAAGAATTTCTTACCCGCCGCTATCTTTTTGGCCTCCTAGACCTCCTGCTGTGCCTTCTCGGCTTCGGCCTTGGCGTCTTTTATACTAGCAACGACCTTCGCAAGCTTGGCCTCTTTCGCCTTAAGCTCATGCTCCACGGACTCGGACTTTTTGCTGAGCTCCCGGAGCTCTTGTTGTACCTCGCCGACTCTGGCATCTTGCTTCTCGCGCTCTGTGTGTTCCAAGGCCGCCTTGTCTACGAACTCAGCCAACGCTTTCCTCAGAGAGGCCACTTCGGTGGTGGCCCCTATTAAAAAACCACGACGTTTTGTCGTTAGAATAACCAATTTTATATACCCTTCATTATATGAGAGCGGGGAATTACTCGCCTTTGCTCTCTTCGAGCTGCCGCTTCGTGAGGCCGAGCTCTCCCTGCGCCTGCTCCAGATCCCGTTTTAGTCCGGCGATCTCGGCTGCTTGGACAGCAGTGGCAAGCAGCATAGCCTGCTTACTTGCATTCACACTTATTATTAGACTCCTGCGGATTATAATTGACCCTCGGTTTGGTTTTTCTTTCCGGACACCAAACAGAGTATCATGGGCTACTTCCTATCGGGTGGTAATTTCACACATTTTTATTACTTACCTCAGAGCCTGTTAGGAGGCTGGTGCAAGCTTCGGTTAGTCTGCTCTTGGTGGACGAAACCTTTTGAATCACCGCACTCATAAGAGTACAGTGCTCTTCATCCATGGAAGCGCCGCGAAGCGCTTTCAGCAGACAATCTGGCGCCTCGGGCGCAACGGAAGTCCTCGACGCAGACGGCTCGCCCTCCCTAACGAGGGGCTGCCCGCCTGAGTCCGGAACCATTGAAGGTTCCAGAACAGTGTTTGGCTAAGAGCCCGGCCTACTGTGGCTCTCATCGACACCATCCGCAGGGATCTTGAACCCTGCGTGTCCGACATCTGGAATTCTACCTTGGGGCGTCTCCAGAGTCACCTCCCCCCGCTCTGGGAGCCTTCAGGACAACACCTCCGTGTCATCCGCGGGTTCAGGAGTAGTGGCCGTCGGGAGCGAGTTCATCTCTGAATCGCTCAGGGATCCATCCGACGAAGATACCTCGGGATGAACCCTGGCCGGACTGCATATATGTTCGGCGTCATAAAAAGACTGTGAAGTAAAGTCATAACAGAGTGCAGATACTTACGATCGCGCTAGGGGCTTCCCCCTGCGCAGCCACCCCTCCTCGCTATCGGCGGCCATGGCGGAGTAGTCTGGAAGGGATACCTTTCCCTTCTTGGATGACCCAGCCTCCCCTCCCGGGGCGGCTTTCCTCTTTTTCTCCTCCCCAGTGCGGGGAGGTAGAGTTTCTTCCTGCTTCCCCCCGCCTCCGCGGGAGGAATTTGTCTCGTCGTCGTCAGACGACGTGGGTATGATGGCCTTGCGCCAAGGGCCTTTCCCGGCCCCTGGTCCGCCTTCTCGGCCCCCTCACCCTCTCCGGGTCGGGTGGTTCCTTCTTCTTCTTCCTCCCCTTCGTGGGAGGAGTGTGCCTCGTCATCTTTGGACGAGGCTTCCGGCACAACCGTACGATGGAGACCCTTTCGGGTCCCCGGGGCCTTCTTTTCGGCCTTCTTGTTCGGCACCTTGTAGGGTGCTGGGACCAGCATCTCCGTCAGGAGAGCATCAGCTGTATCTTCTGGCAGTGGAGCCAGACAATCAATCTGCTCCGCTGTGTCCACATAGTCCTGATCAAATATGCACAAACACTTAAGACTCCGCCATGAATGTATTGGGAAAAACCGAATTCGATGGTAGTCCTAAAACTCACCGGATAGGGGGGCCGCGCGGCATGAAGTCCGTGGTCCTCGGACATGGGGGCCTTGAACAAAACCTTCCATGCGCCTTTGAGCGTCATGTCGTAAAGCCTCCGAAACGTCTGGTGTTCGGTCGGGACAAACTCCCATAAATTAAATGCCCGCCTTTGGCATGGCAGGATCCAGCGAACGAGCGTGACATGGATCATGTTGACAAGCTTGATGTTCTTGTCCTTCATGCTCTTGATGCAGTTCTGGAGTCCGGTCAGCTCTGTAGGTTCGCCCCAGTCCAGGCCCTTCTCTTCCCAGGAGGTAAGCCGCATGGGGGTTCCGGATCGGAACTCGGGGGCCGCCGCCCAGTTGGCTCCGCGCGGCTCGGTGATGTAGAACCATCCCGATTGCCACCCTTTTATGGTCTCCACAAAGGAACCGTCCAGCCAGGTGACGTTAGGCATCTTTCCCACCAAGGCCCCTCCGCACTCCGCTTGCTGGCCGCTTACAATCTTCGGCTTCACGCAGAAGATTTGCAGCCACAGGCCGAAGTGAGGCCGGATGCGGAGGAAGGCCTCGCATATGATGATGAACGCCGAGATGTTGAGGACGAAATTCTGGGCTAGATCATGGAAATCTAGCCCGTAGTAGAACATGAGCCCGCGGACGAAGGGATGAAGTGGAAATCCCAGTCCATGGACGAAGTGGGCGACAAACACGACCCTCTAGTGGGCTCATGGGGTCGGAATGACCTGCCCGACGTCCGGTAGCCAGTGCACTATGTCTGCGGCCAAGTATCCTGCCGCCCGAAGATTTGCGATATGCTTCTCCTCGATGGTGGAAGCCACCCACGTGCCTCCTGCTCCGGACATGTTTGGTTGTGTGGAGAAGACTTGGGCTTGGGCACTCGAGCTCGAGGGGGCAAGAGTGGGCAAAGGAGGAAGAAGGCGTGGGTAAAAATGGGGAACTCTTATCCCTTTATAGAGGCGACGAAAGCGGTGCGCCTCCTCACTTGCCCGTTGGGAATAGCCTGCTTCCCAAGCGCCACGATTGATGGCGTGGTGGGATTACCCATCCCCGTATTGATGAGAATCCCATGATAAGGGGACACGATCTCTGCTTTGACAAGATGTGTCAAAGAAACCGCCTCGCAATATGCGTTGTGGCTGGTTGTGGTAAAACGGTTCGAATAATGGCCCGACCGTAATGACGCGTCGCATTGCCTAAAAAGTTGTCAGTAGATTGCATTTGTGAAATATCATTCTCTCTATAGTGGCATGTGAAGATCATTTTGTGAACCCGGACACAATTCAAGTGTTTGATAATTACTTTGGAGTATTCGGAGAAGGAACCCGCCCTGCAATGCCGAAGACAAGACTACGCTCCGGACTCATCGTCATTGAAGCCTGGTTCAGGGGCTACTGAGAGAGTCCTGGATTAGGGGGTATCCGGACAGCCGGACTATATACATTGTCCGGACTATTGAAGCGTGAAGACACAAGACTCAAGACTCTGTCCCTTGTCCGGATGGACTCTCCTTGGCGTGGAAGGAAAGCCTGGCGATCCGTATGTTGTATTTCTTTCCTTGTAACCGACTCCATGTAAACCCTAGCCCTCTCTGGTGTCTATATAAACCGGAGAGGTTGGTCCTTAGAAGGCCGATCACAATTACAATCATACCATCACAGGCTAGCTTCTAGGGTTTAGCCTCTACGATCTCGTGGTAGATCTACTCTTGTACTACCCATATCTTCAATATTAATCAAGCAGCAAGTAGGGTTTTACCTCCATCGAGAGGTCCCGAACCTGGGTAAACGTTGTGTCCCTTGCTTGCTGTTACCATCAGCCTAGACACACAGATCGGGACCCCCTACCCGAGATCCGCCAGTTTTGACACTGACACCCACGTCGGGTGCCCCCTGAACCGCCTCTTTGCTCTATAAATACCCCATTATTCCGGAAACTCTAGGGGAGTTGACGAAATCATTTCGAGCCGCTGCAGAGTCCAGAAACACCAGATCCAGTCTAGACACCATCACGGAGGGGTTCACCACTTCCATTGGTGCCTCAACGATGATGCGTGAGTAGTTCTTTGTAGACCTAAGGGTCCATAGTTAGTAGCTAGATGGCTTCCTCTCTCTATCTTGATTATCAATACAATGGTCTTTGAAGATCCATAAGATGTAAGTCTTTTTGTGGTGTATTTGTTGGGATCCGATGAACTTCGAGTTTATGATTAGATCTATGTTTTTATCCATGAAAGTTATTTGATTCTTCTTTGATATCTTATATGCATAATTTCTTATAGCCTCGTATTACTTCTCCGATAATTGGGTTTTGTTTGGCCAACTTGATCTATTTATCATGCAATGGGAAGAGGTGCTTTGTGATGGGTTCGATCTTATGATGCTTGATCCCAGTGACAGAAAGGGAAATGACACGTATGTATTGTTGCAATTAAGGATAACAAGATGGGGTCTATTTCTACATAAATAGATATTTTTTACATCGTGTCATCGTTCTTATTGCATTATTCCATTCCTCCATGAACTTAATACACTAGATGCATCCTGGATAGCGGTCAATGTGTGGAGCAATAGTAGTAGATGCAGGCAGGAGTCTGTACTAATCTTGGACGTGATTCCTACATATAATGATCATTGCCTGGATATCGCCATGATTATTCAAAGTTCAATCAATTGCCCAACAGTAATAGCTTTCCCACCGTTTGCTATTTTTCTCAAGAGAAGCCACTAGTGAGACCTACGGCCCCCGGGTCTCTTTTCATCATATTTGCTTTTGCGATCTATTTTCCTTTGCATTTTTTTTCAGATCTATTAAACCAAAAACACAAAAATACCTTGCTGCAATTTATTTGTTTTGCGATCTATTTATCCTATCTACCACTTCTACCTCATGTTATTTTCCTATCTTGAGGTGTCGTACCCGAAAGGGATTGACAACCCGTTTAGCACGTCGGGTTGGGAGTATTTGTTATTTGTGTGCAGGTGCTGTTTACATGGTGTGAGGAGGTTCTCCTACTGGTTCGATAACCTTGGTCTAATCACTGATGGAAATACCTACCATCGCTATACTGCATCATCCCTTCCTCTTTGGGGAAATACCGACATAGTTCTAGCAGACATCAGCCACCGACCCCTTGGGGGAACCCTAGGCTGCCTCCCCTGTTCCCCCACCCATATATATGTGTGGAGGGAGAGTTGAAACACACACCACGATCCCCAAGCCATGTGCGGCGCTACTCTCACAAGAAAAAAAATACACATCCTTGATGAACGTGTTTGTCACAATAGGTCATGTTTTCTGTCATGCATGTACATCCATCACGACTTTATGACAGAATCAAGATAGTCATACCTGTGCTGTCGTAGAAGTGTTCCATGAGCATACCAAAATTTCCATAATGAAAGTGTTAACTTCCATGACGACAAATAACGTGTCATGGAAGTGCTTTCGTCAAGGGTAACCGACACATGGCATCCACCCTAACAGGTCGCCATTTTTACAGGTCCTGTTTTGGATCCAATAACCTGTTAACAGCAACGACCAATGGCGATTTTCCACATGTAAAATTCTGATTGGCCAGAGGAAACACGTGTCAGCTCGTCATTGGGTCAGATACGCGCATATGATATGTCGACACGTGCGACGGCCCAACACTGGCTCATTTATCTTACAAAGGTCGGCCCATTTGACTTGGTTAAAAGATAGCGGGCCAACCCATGAAAAGCCTGTTAACGGTCTGTTCGCATATAGCCTATTTTATGGCCCGGTAACTCATGAACCATTATGGCATTCCCCAAATCCTCCCAACAACGTCATGTTAGCCGTCCAGTATAATACGATCCCATTTTTGTTTCAGCCCATGTATGGCCCACGACGTCTTTTGGCCCATGCGAGGCATTTAGTATCTTTGGGCCCTTTAATGGGCCGCGGTGACTCTGGCTATAATAAACCGTAAATTTATTTATGCCCAGTAACGGCACATGATTCACATGGGCCGTTTCCATCCCGTGTTAGCTTTTGGCCTACTAACGGCCCATACATTCTTGGGCTCCTTTCCGGCCCTCGATTACATCTGGCCCGTTACAGGCCTGTTCCCCTTATCGGCCAAATTCAGCCTATGGTTGTTTATGTCCTGTTAACCCGTTGCGCCGTTTCCAGCCCGTCCTATCTTCTGTCCCATTAATGACCTGTTATGCCTGTGACAGAATTAAGCCTTTGCTATCTTCTAGCCAGCTAACGACCCGTTACCATGCTGGCCCAATACCAATTACGCCCGTTTACGGCCCGTGTGGGCCCATTTATCCGACGGCCCAAGGCCCACTGAATCTACAGGCCATTGGAGGACTATTTATCCAACGGCACATAGGAGGCCCATGTGTCCTACGACCCGTAGCAGGCTCAAGGTTACCACAGTCTGTATATGGCCCATGGTTGTAGCGGCCACTAGCAAACCAAGGAAAAAGAAGACTAGGGAAATAATTAAGCCAGAAACTAACGCTAGGCTATTAAGGCGATCGCACAAATTACATCCACTAGGAATCAAAGTTCATCATCAGTGCAAATATAGGGAACACCCTACACTATACAAAAATGGCTTGATGTTTTCTTCAGCTGCTCGCTGCATGTTAAGAACAAATTCCGTATTGCAACAAAACAAATTACAACCATAAAACAAAACGAAGGTTAGCATAAAAGTTAACAGTCTGGTAGATAAATGCACCACCAGAAGTTTAGAAGCTCGGTTCATTTGACCTGACTATTACGTTTTCATGTTGTGCTATCTGATGGAACACCATAACCTTGGCCTTCATTTCTCCTAGGCTCCTCAACAACATAGCAAATGTCTGATAGTCTGGTTTCAAAACCATGCATATCTTGATGACATTGAACAATTGTTGTCTTTGTTAGGGAATGGAGTTGTGTCTGGAGCGTAGATATAAGATTGTTTTGAGCTTGCATATCTTGATCATGATGCAGTTTCGACGAGATTTCCGTAACAACCAACCCAGTATTATGCAGGAACATGCTTTTGGCACTGTTAGTTGACAGATACTGACCCACTACAGCAAGAGGTGACATTGCGGTTATATTTGCCTCGTCACCTTCAGAAGGTGGCAGTTCCACCATTTTTTCATAGCTTGCTGAGAAGTTGAGTTTTTACATTAGTAGTACCAGAACAAAAGATATTAAGAAGGCAGCAAAACCAAATAAAATAGCTTTGGTCTATGTATAGAACTTATTCTGGCGAACCCGTGCAAAATATTTGTTGTATTTTACTTGAAAGTACATAATAAAACCTGGTTCCAAACATATGACCATGTACCATGTCTAATGTATTGTATATTTCTTCACATTGTATTGATTGCTCAGTATAAAGAGACAAAGTTTATAATAGGTAAGCATAGTATGACATCATTCATATCACAAAACAATTGAGAACAGAAAAACAGGCAATTGTAACATTGTGTAGACAAGTCCAGCATGGAACTAGATTACAGATCAAGATCAAAGGAACATCACTCCTCTCTTTTAAACTTTGTAAGGTGCAATGATACGCTAATACAATTGTGTATAAAATTGAAAAGAGTAATAGACATTAGCTGAAAACTGTGTAGTTCAATGCACAAGTCAGAGTAAGTAGTAGTTGAAAGGCATGACGATTAAGGACTTACAACAACGGCTTTGAATGGTGTAGTCATAACCTTCGTCTTGCTGGTGTGACAGTCCTTGAAGATTTCCACAGCATTTGGTTCAGGTACTTTTTGGTCCTTGCGGGGTTTCCTCTGCATTTGGAACAAGTCAATATAGATCTGATAATATAGCATAACAAAAAGAGTGAAACAATAGCTAATTACAAGATCATGTCGTCTGTTGGAATTTCACTTTTGTATGGTCGGCCTTGTTGTTTGAATAGGTCACCTACAAGAAGATAGATTTGTGAGGCACATGCGTACATAGGAGTCCAACATGTGATCTGATCACATATATATAACGTACTTGATACTTTGGATCAGACCAGTGTTTAACGAGGCCTCTCTAGTCTTCAACCGATATATTTTCCACTGGAGATGTTTGGGCAAGTTCACTACTAGCCTTGTCGCAGAGCAGACTTGAAAACATGGGTGCATGCTTTTATGGTTGCATCATCTTGGCTATCCAACTTGAACCTCATCTGTTGAAAATTATAAGAGTCTCATTACCAACAACCTAGAAAGTATGGGACAGACCAAGACGATATTACTAATTTCCATACATAACCATACTTACATATAAATTATCGAGGAAGGTGTTGAACTGGGTTTCGTCTTTGTCATTCCTGTACAGAATCCATGTTGGGAGGATATGTGCATGACACCTACGGCAACCGCTGCCTCTGATACTAGCTTGGCTGACTCTGTAGCATCACGTGACCTTTTTAAACCTACCTCAAAACGGATCTCCATTCTTCCTCCTCTAGATTTAGTTAACATATCGAGGATTATCCTTGATGTCTGTTTCCTCTTGCGCCTAGGTTGTAGTCCAGCAACGAACATAGCAAGTGTTAGTGTACATCATACTGTGAGACTACATATAAAGAAGCATGCAACTGTAACTTGACTCCAGCAACTACCTTCTTGTTGTTGAAGCTCAAAAGGATCATTTGATCTTGCCAAATCGTCTTGTGTCAAGAGTGCTTCAGAAGTAGTGTCAGGTGGCTAGGGAGCTTGGGAATGTGCTGCTATCTGAGTTGACAAATGAGTAACTCGTGCAGCTGGTGGTACTATGGAAGGTCTTGCAAAAACTAGGGTTGTCACTACTTGTTTGGTGGCAGCTATTAGTTTCTGTTTGGACTGTTTTGCAGCTGGTGTAGCATGGGATACGATGTTTGTAAAATTTTCTGGTGTACTTTGACCTTCTATTGCACCATCAGTACCAACAGAATCAACATAATTCTTCCGCTTATGTTTCCTTCCGTCATGAGTACTAACACCATCCCCTGCAATTTTGTGTTCCTTCCTCTTTCTCTGTGCCATGCCAAGTCAAGCCGACAAGAAAAAGGAATAATTCTTCAGAACAAATTGATCCATGATACAGACAAACTGAACTTTGATGTTAGACAACCGCATGATAGGAGGATGTAATATGTACGAAAAACAGGACAACATGAGATAATGAGAACTATGATGTGTAAACTAAGCAGAAGACATTTCAATTAAGTAGAAGCAATGCAATGGAAGGTACACACCATATGGAAGATGCTACAAATATCGCTCTGCCAAGTTAACACTATCTTGTCATAACTGGAATTTAAACAAATGTGAAGCAGTACAAGAAATAAATCATATGCAAGATTGGGGTTGGGCATTCGGTTTAACTAAACCATTTGATTCGGTTATTCGTCTTTTGAAGAAACTCTATTTTGAGAAAAGGATGATCGATCAGTTATTGAAAAAACTCCTCACCAAAGTTTTAGTGGACCAAGATTTCAGTTCGGTCCTCGGTTGAGACTTAATTGACCGACACATGAGCGAAAGGAATGAAAGGAAGCTGTCGTGGAATTGTCAAGGCAGATTCCCTAGCATGAGTACTTAGGTGTGCAGCCATCGCAACGTAGTTAGCTTGACGGGGTTAAACAGGACAACGGACACGGAGAGTTTTACCCAGGTTTGGCCCCTCTCAAGGAGGTAAAGGCCAATTCCTGCTTTAGGTTGTATTGCTTGGGTTTTGATTACCAGGGAGCGAATACGCTTGTCCTAGTTCTCGATTGGTTGCTTTCTTGCCTTAACCCGCCGCCGGGTCACCCCTTTATATACACAGGCTGATGCCCGGCGGCTTACAGAGTCCCAACCGGCTCATACACAACGTGTCCGGCTCGGAGACCAAACTAAACTTTCCTTAACATACAAGCAAAACATATGGCGGTTTATGCCCATGGGCCTCAAGTCGCCTCTAGGTATTGGGCTTTCAGTGAGCTTGCTTCATGAACCGCCATCTTCAACACCTTCTTGGGCCTTCTCATTATGAACCGCCAGTGGTATGATCCGGCCCCTCCTGGGCGGGTCATACCCAATAGTTATATACCCAAAAGAAGTGACACTTCATAAATTGCTCTACAAAGAAACATTGTGTACACACGCAAGACAAGATCCTGTGAGTACAAATCAAATCGTAGTAGCAAGAATTTCAGGTGAGAAAATCAGCAATAAGAAGCGAACGCAAGACAAACAAAGAGAAAGCGGGAGATAGGATGGAAGAGGGATGCGTCCGCCACAGTTCACCACCGTCATTGGTCGTTGCCTGCAGGGGTGGAGCGGAGTAGAGGCAGCGCCTGGCGGCTAGGGTTAGGTGTTGGCTGGTGGAAGGGATCCGGAGTGGAGACGGAAGAGTCGAGGGCTCGTGGCGTAGGTTGGTCGTCTACTGGGCTACTTGAGAAGGAAGGAAGCTTACGGAAGAGATATTGGGCTATGGTTTGGATTCGTAGATTTGTGTGCACGTGCCTGTCTATTCGGTTTCATCAGTCCATTTGGGTAACTGATGCATCAACCGAATTACCCAAATTAATTTAGGTTTGTAAAATGAGCTAACCACACAAAACACTAAAACTTTTGGTTTCGGTCTTTTCGGCTTTGGTCCCGGTTTTTTTGGTTCGGTAGTTCAGTCCTCACATAATATGCCCACCCCTATGCAAGATGCAAACAACATCACACTACCAAGTTAAAGGTCTCTCGTCATTAGTGCCATTCCTGTACTGAATCCATGTTGGGAGGATATGTGCATGACACCTACGGCAACCGCTGCCTCTGATACTAGCTTGGCTGACTCTGTAGCATCACGTGACCTTTTTAAACCTGCCTCAAAACGGATCTCCATTCTTCCTCCTCTAGATTTAGTTAACATATCGAGGATTATCCTTGATGTCTGTTTCCTCTTGCGCCTAGGTTGTAGTCCAGCAACGAACATAGCAAGTGTTAGTGTACATCATACTGTGAGACTACATATAAAGAAGCATGCAACTGTAACTTGACTCCAGCAACTACCTTCTTGTTGTTGAAGCTCACAAGGATCATTTGATCTTGCCAAATCGTCTTGTGTCATGAGTGCTTCGGAAGTAGTGTCAGGTGGCTAGGGAGCTTGGGAATGTGCTACTAGTTGAGTTGACAAATGAGTAACTCGTGCATCTGGTGGTACTGTGGAAGGTGTTGCAAAAACTAGGGTTGTCACTGCTTGTTTGGTGGCAGCTATTAGTTTCTGTTTGGATTGTTTTGCAGCTGGTGTAGCATGGGATACCATGTTTGTAAAATTTTCCGGTGTACTTTGACCTTCTATTGCACCATCCGTACCAACAGAATCAACATAATTCTTCCGCTTATGTTTCCTTCCGTCATGAGTACTAACACCATCCCCTGCAATTTTGTGTTCCTTCCTCTTTCTTATGCCATGTCAAGTCAAGACGACAAGAAAAAGGAATAATTCTTCAGAAAAAATTGATCCGTGGTACAGACAAACTGAACTTTGATGTTAGACAACCGCATGATAGGAGGATGTAATATGTACGAAAAACAGGACGACATGAGATAATGAGAACTATGATGTGTAAACTAAGCAGAAGACATTTCAATTAATTAGAAGCAATGCAATGGAAGGTACACACCATATGGAAGATGCTACAAATATCGCTCTGCCAAGTTAACTCTGTTTTGTCATAACTGGCATTTAAACAAATGTGAACCAGTACAAGAAATAAATCATATGCAAGATTGGGGTTGGGCATTCGGTTTAACCGAACCGTTCGATTCGGTTATTCGTCTTTTGAAGAAACTCAGTTTTGAGAAAAGGACGATCGATCAGTCATTGAAAAAACTCCTAACCAAAGTTTTGGTGGACCAAGATTTCAGTTCGGTCCTCGGTTGGGACTTAATTGACCGGCAGATGAGAGAAATGAATGAAAGGAAGCTGTCGTGGAATTGTCACGACAGAGGCCCTAGCATGAGGACTTAGGTGTGCAGCCATCGCACGTAGTTAGCTTGAAGGGGTTAAACAGGACAATAGACACAGAGAGTTTTACCCAGGTTCGGCCCCTCTCAACGAGGTAAAGGCCAATTCCTCCTTTAGGTTGTATTGCTTGGGTTTCAATTACTAGGGAGCGAATACGCTTGTCATAGTTCTCGATTGGTTGTTTTCTTGCCTTAACCCGCCGTCGGGTCACCCCTATATATACATAGGCTGATGCCCGACGGCTTACAGAGTCCCAACCGGCTCATACACAATGTGTCTGGCTCGAAGATCAAACTAAACTTTCCTTAACATACAAGCTAAACATATGGCGGTTTATGCACGTGGGCCTCAAATCACCTCCGGGTCTTGGGCCTTCAGTGAGCTTGCTTCATGAACCGCCATATTCAACATCTTCTTAGGACTTCTCATTATGAACCGTCAGTGGAATGACCCGGCCCCTCCTGGGCGGGTCATACCCAATAGTTATATCCCCAACAGAAGCGACACTTCATAAATTGATCTGCAAAGAAACATTGTGTACACGCACAAGACAAGATCCTGTGAGTACAAATCAGATCGTAGTAGCAAGAATTTCAGGTGAGCAAATCAGCAATAAGATGCGAATGCAAGACAATCAAAGAGAAAGCGGGAGATAGGATGGAAGAGGGATGCGTCCGCCACAGTTCACCACTGTCGTTGGTCGTTGCCTGCAGGGGTGGAGCGGAGTAGAGGCAGCGCCTGGCGGCTAGGGTTAGGTGTTGGGTGGTGGAAGGGATCCGGAGTGGAGACGGAAAAGTCGAGAGCTCGAGGCATAGGTTGGTCATCTACGAGGCTACTTGAGAAGGAAGGAAGCTTACAGAAGAGATATTGGTCTATGGGTTGGATTCGTAGATTTGTATGCACGTGCCTGTCTATTCGGTTTCATCAGTCCATTTGGTTAACTGATGCATCACACTGAATTACTCAAATTAATTTAGGTTTTTAAAATGTGCTGACCACACTAAACACTAAAAATTTCGGTTTCGGTCTTTTCGGCTTTGGTCCCGGTTTTTTTGGTTCGGTAGTTCAGTCCTTGCTTAATATGCCCACCCCTATGCAAGATGCAAACAACATCACACTACCAAGTTAAAGGTTTCTCGTCATTAGTGCCATTGCATATTCACAGCTATGGTGTGTAAACTAAGCAGAAGTAATTTCATCAAATTACAAGCAATACAAGCTAGACATCATATGCAACATGCAAGACAATATCACACTGCCAAGCTAGAGAAAGCACCTGGGATGCCGGTTTCGCCGGAAGATCGCCATCATTCCCTGCCTTAATTTTTTCCTTCCTCTTTCTTAATATTATTGCCTTGTCAAGTCAAACTCACAAGAAAAATCAATAAAAATTCGCTCTTCAGAACTCATTGATGCAGGATGCTAATGAGCACTACTTTAATGTGAGGCGACCACATGCAATTGAATGTGTAAGAAAAAGGACAGCATTGCATATTCACAACTATGATGTGTAAGCTAAGAAGCAGGCATTTCAACAAATTAGAAGCAATGAAAGCTAGACACCATATGGAAGATGCAACGAATATCACCCTACCAAGTTAAAATTGTCTTGTCGTAAGTGCCATGTCAACAAATTAGAATTAGTACAAGCTAGAATGGAACGCGAGATGTAACCTATATCACACTCTGAAGTTAAACATTTCTTATGAAAAGTGATTGTTGCAGGTTACGCAACAATAGTACTTTGATGTAAGAACATGCTCTCATAGACAGATATTGTATGTTCTAGAAACAAAAGCACGTGTCTTACTCACAAGTATAATGTGTAAAGTAAGCAGATGGAATTCAAAAAAATTAGAAGCAATACAAGCTAGACAACATACATAACATGCAACCACATGTAACAGTGCCAAGTTTGGGGGAGCACCTGTGATTGTGCATTATGGGAGACGTGCTCATCATCAACACAGCTACATTGAGTATCTATGCATGTGTTGTCTTGCAAATCTTCTTGGGGGTGGCAAAGTAGAATCTGTAGAGGCCCTCTGTTTCAGTTCTTTGGACGGAGCACCTCTATCCACTGCATTGCTAATTTTCTTCCGCTTTATTGATTTTGCATTGTCAAGTAAAACCAATAAGAAAAGGCAATAAAATTCACTCTTCAGAACTCATTCATGCATGATACTGACAATCACTACTTTGATGTAAGACAAACACATGATACGAGGATGGAATATGTACAAAAAACAGGACGACATGGCATATTCACAACTATTTGTGTGAACTAAGCAGAAGCCATTTCAACAAATTAGAAGCAACGCAAGGTAGACACCACATGAAAGATGTAACCAATATGACTGCCAAGTTAATAGTATCCCATCATAAATGGTGTTTCAACAAATTAGAAGCAGTGCATGCTATAAATCATATGAAAGATGCAACTAATATCACTCTGCGTATACTAAAGGTGCATGATCATAATTGGTTGACGCGGGATACAAAAAATAGTAGTTTTATGTAAGGACATGCTTAATAGACAGATGCACTATGTAGCAAAAATAGGAAGGCATGTCACATTAACAGGTATAATGTATAAAGTAAGCAGAATGACACATGCAATTTAACCACATTGGAAGAATTACAATCTAGACACTATATGCAACAGGCAACCACATATCACGCTGCCAAGTGAGAGCAAGCAGCTGTGATGGTGGTGTAGGGGAAATGTAGTCATAAACTACAGAGCTACGTTGACTATCTTCCTCTAGCATTTTTGTTTCTTTAGAATCATGTGGGGAGGCTGACACTGCATTCTTTAAAAGAGGATCTTTTATTAGAGCAGTCCATTGGCCTGACTGTCTCATCATATGTGATTGATGAGGGATACACAAGAACATTAGTTTGATGTAAGCACATGGTTAATAGACAGATGTAGTAGTATATACCAAAAATGGGATGTCATGTCATATTCATAGGTATAATGTGTACGCTAAGCTGATGCAATTTAACCAAATTGGAAGTAATACAAGCTAGAGAACCGGTTGGAGTAGTGAGCATGATCATCGAGGACCTAAGAGCCTGGTGGGAGGCGGGCTGCTTCGCCGCCATCGTGGCTTTTTAGTTGGCTTGCAGGTGATGCCTATCTGTGCTGGGCTTATCACTGGCTTGTCCATTGCCCTGACTAGCTATTTGGCATTTGGTGCTCCCGGGATGGTGATTCATGTAAAAAATATCTTTGCTTATCTTAATAAAGACCGACTTCAGCCTTTCGAATACAAGCTAGACACCATATGCAACATGCAACCACATATGACACTGTGAAGTTAAAGCAAGCACCTGGGATGGTGGTTCATGGCGAGCGAGATCATCAACTCTAGAGCTACATTTACCGTCTCCATCTGCTGACATTGCACCCTTTATAGAGCCCAAACATGTCTTGCCTGCCCATGAAGAAAGCAGGAGCGACTTCTCTGTTTTATTTCGTGCTTCTCTCAACAGTTCGGCAGAGGCTAAAATACCTATGCATAAAAAAACAATAGTGAGAGTATGGGTGAAGTGTGTGTAGAACTAGTGCACTGTAAAAGTAGCAGATAGTAGGTGGGTGAAAAATAAATGACAGGAGACATATGATGGCTCTACAGCATTGCATGGCAAAGAAAAGCAGATTATACTCCGTATGATTTTGTAATATATGAACACAGGGATGGCTAGGAAATGCATGTACTCCTCCAGCACACCACCACATGTGGTCCTATCAAAATAACAGTCGATTGAAAATAAATAGGCCAGTCAATTGTTCTATGAACCGTCTGATGTACATGGAATGGGCAGATGGCCTTCGTCTACCTCCCACCAGTCACTATTGATGATCTTTCTCGAACTACCAGCGACCACCTGCCAAGACCCCTTCCTCCATTGCCCCGCCCTCCCCTCGACCTCACAGCACCGCCGTGCTTGGCAGTGCCCCCTGGCCATCACTTTAAGCCCGACCAACCACCAAATCGGGCGCCAGCAGCTCCTAGGCTCCACACACCCCTAAGATAAACACCGAGGCGCTGCTTCCCCGGCGTAACGGGCGGCGCCTGTTACGCCGGGGAATGCTTCATTTAATTGGGAATCAACTAACCAGGAATTGAAATGCAGGGGGCGACGGACCTCTAGCTAAGGTGAAATAGTATATGTGGAGAAACCTTGTGCATCCCGAGTTACTAGGAGCATTTAGTATTAGGAAGAAGGTGTGGGAAGAAGCGGTCAACTAGTGTCTTCTGTGGGATGATTACCATGCAAGCAGACACGTAAGATTTGCACGAATAAGGGAAGAGGAGTACCAGTTCCGGTTGCCAGTGTTGTGTCCTCCTGATACCCCGGCGATGCTCTTCTTTTTACTAGGGGAACCGATGTTTTGGAGGATGGTGGAACCTTGGAAGAACCCATGGGAAAATTGTTGACTGTGTTGCGGTGGCCGCCTATCAGCGGAGGGGAAGCAGATCCGAGGCGGCGAAGGACAGCGTAGCGGGAACAAGTCTGGTGCATTGGATGGTGGCGACATTGGAGCGGCAGCGGTGAGGCGCAAGACGGCGTGGTTGCACTAAAAAAAGACACATCCGTGACATTTAGGGCCGAATGATTTTTTTTTCTGTCATACTTATGACACTTCTATGATGATAATTGTGACAAAACTTGGTATCATCATAGATGTGGTGGACTCCTACTTCTATGACAAAAAATCATGACAGAAAATGGGCTTTTCATCCTGGGCGGGATGGAGACGCAACTGCATGACATTCTTTGGGCCGTCCATGACGGAAAAAACCGTGGTAGAAGCGAGGGCAAGGAAAATTTCAGGGAGTTCCCGGTTACGGTGGATGATCGGGGGTCGAGCGATGCGTGTTTCTCTCGTACACATACACGCGTGTGTGCGAGGCGTTCGACTCTAACTGAACCCAAGCGATTGCACTAGCTACGTTATTGAACCCGAGTGATTCCTTCGCTACTGCTACTAACTGAAGTCGATGGAACCCTGCTGTCTCCTTCCCTTGATGAACAGTGAGCGTTGTTGGGGGGGTTCGATGAATAGTTCCCGATGGGGGTGGATGAACAGGACCCCGTGGTGTTGCCTCTGAATGAACAAGACCCTGATCGAGCCGGTTGGGGGTGGATGTAACGCCCCGGATTCGATGCGCCAGGTGTCTGCCAGTTATTCGTCGTCATTGCCATGTCATTTGCTTGTGTGTTGCATTTTATCATGTCATCATGTGCATTGCCTTGCATACGTGTTCGTCTCATGCATCCGAGCATTTCCCCGTTGTCCATTTTGCAATCCGGCACTCCTATGTCCTCCGGCGTTCCCCTTTTGTCTCTCATTGTGAGCAGGTGTTAAACTTTCTCAGAATGGCCCGAGGTTTGCCAAGCTACCTTGGTATAGTACCGGTAGACCGCCTGTCATGTTTCGTGCCATTTGGAGTCCGTTTGATACTCCAACGGTTAACCGCGTAGCCGACGCCCCTTTTGTCTTGCAGCCCAACACCCCTCCAAACTGGCCCATAAACTCATCCAAACCACCTCCATGCTCTCCGCCATTCGATCACGATCGCCTGGCCGAAAACCGCTCCTCATTTGGACTCTCCTAGCTCCCTCTACCTATATATTGCCCTCTCCCCCGAAATTTCGTTGTCCAAACCCCCTAACCCTAGCCAAACCCCTCCCCGCCGCCGCCGGACACATCCGGATTGGGCCGGACATGTCCGCCCATGCCCATAGCCAATCCTCCGCCGCCACCTATCCCTGGCCGCCGCCCCGCCGCTGCGGCCCGACGAGCCA
>NC_041387.1:229897742-229904877 GCF_002162155.2 Triticum dicoccoides | reverse complement strand
CGCCCATCCCTCCATGCCTCGATCGGCCCCGGTCGCCGCTGCCGTCGCCCTCGGCCCCGGTCGCCGCCGCCGGCCGCCGCCCGTCGTCCCTCTCCGCTGCCCCGTCTTCGGCCTTCTCCCTCCTCTTCGGCGGCCCAAAAATCCGTATGTCCCGAAATATTTTAACATTATCGTTCCATGTTCATCGTATTATATCTCCATGCATGCTGCTCCGTTTCGTACGTGTAATATGTCAAATTGGTCATCTCAACGAGTACTTCATTTCATTCCATTGCATCATGTTTAGTTGAGCTCATATTGATGCCCGAATCATCGTCGCAAGAGTGCTATATGATGTTGTCTGCTGTTTGTTAACAGAACTTGCTCATTTGTCATTTTTGCCATGATTGATGTGTGCATCCTATGAGGTTGAAGTCTATATGTGTTTTGAACTATGTCATGCCATCTTTACAGTGGTGTATGCCATGTATTTTTGTGATCAATGTGGTGACTAGCACAAGCATGTAAATTAGGCTTCGTGATGTTGTTGATTTTAGTCACTATTCTGCTGTTATTTTGATGCCACGTAAACATGATGCTACAGAGAGATCCATGCTTATTTTGAGATACTTCAGTAAGGTTGTTTTGAACATATGGTTATGCTCTATCCAACCCTGCCCATGGTTGCAATTATGGAGTAGTGTAGCATGTCATTTTCGTGCTCTACTTTTGCTACAAAATGTTTCCTGGCAGATTGTTTACATGTTATTCAATTTTGTGAAGGTTGTTGTAGTTGATCCTTGCATGCTATGAACTTGTTCTTGCCTTGGTTAGTTTCATAAACATGTCTTCTTGCTGATGCTAAGCTTATCTTGTCATGCAATGACTTGTGGTGAGTGAATCAAGCTTGTTAAGTAGTGTACTCGCTGTTGCTGTTTTGCTAGTCTGAATCTATTATTTCATGATGCTATGTAAACCTGCTGCTACAAGTCATTCTATGCATAATCTGGAGATGTTAACTAAGGGTGTTTTGTTATAAATGTTATTCTCTATCCATCCATGCCCCTAGTTGCATTTATAGCCTGATGTAGCTTGTTGTAATCTTGCTCTAAATTTGCTAAATAATGTTGCTATGAGCCTGTTAACATTAAGTTCAGTTGTTGCCATGATTGTTGTTAGTGATCCATGCACCCTATGAACTTGCTCTTGCCATGCTTAGCTTCATAAACATGTATTCTTACTGTTGGTTGCCTTTCCATGCCTTTTAATGTTGTGTGGTGAGTGGTACAAGCTCATCTACACGCCTACTTATCGTTGTTCCTGCCATGTTTGCATCTGTCATATAACTTGCTATGTTTACATGGGTGCCATCATATTTTCTGATTCTTTTTGGCTCATGGTCAGTAAGGGACTTTTGTTCTATGCAATTAGTAGTTTCATAACATGCATTTGTTTTCCATGTTAAGTTCCTGTAACATGTTGTTTGATAGCTCTGAACATTGCAACCTGATGTTATTTTCTGCAAAATCTGAAACTGTTATTATTTGCAATCTTGCCATGTGTGTTTGAGCATGTTCTAGTGATTTATGGAGATAGCTCAGTGTTCATGTTTTGTTATGCTTTACCTGTACATCATGTCCATGCCTTTTGTTTTTTATGTTGAGATGACGTAGCATATTGTTTTGATGTTTGCAATATGCCTAGTTGCTGTTTTGGACAGATTGTTGCCATATCTTGTATAGTATGTGTGTGTTGAACCGTTGCTCCGTTTTGAGTGTGCTCTATATGAAACTTGCTTAGAATTGCATGTAGTTTCATATTATCATGTTGCATCCTTGTTTTGAGGTGTTGGCTTGATGTTTGGGTGCATTTTGCATCAATGCCATGTTTAACTTGTTTTGCTCATATCTTCTAGGCCGTAGCTCCTAATCTAATGAACTTTATATGTAACTTGACTAGAATCTCGTGTAGATCATCTTGGTGCATCTGAACTTGCTGTTTATCAACTTGAACATAAGATTATTCAGATCTGGAACAATTTCGAAATTTGCATATGAGGACTTACCGGAATTGTTATATGTTGTTTCCGGCCTCATTTAAACTTGCCTTGATGTGTTGTTCTTGTATGCATCATCTCTTGCCATGAGTAGCTTCATGTAGCCTTGTCATGCATCATGCTTGGTTGTGCATCATGTCTTGTTCATGTGTGGTGTGTTTACCATGTTATGTGCTTCTTCTTGATAGTTCCCGTTTCGTTGCGATCGTGAGGATTCGTTCGTCTACGCTTGGTTCGTCTTCGTGGCTTCATCTTCTTCATGGACTCGTTCTTCTTCCTAGCGGGATTTCAGGCAAGATGACTGCTACCCTGGATCACACTACTATCATTGCTATGCTAGTTTCTTCGTTCTATGGCTATGCTGCGCTACCTATCACCTGTTTATCAAGCCATCCCAAATTGCCATGAACCTCTAACCTTTGACACCCCTCCTAGCAAACCATTGATTGGCTATGTTACCGCTTTGCTCAGCCCTCTTATAGCGTTGCTAGTTGCAGGTGAAGTTGAAGATTGCTCCATGGTGGACAGGATTTTGGTTGGGGTATCACAATATCTCTTATATTATTAATGCATCTATATACTTGGTTAAGGGTGGAAGGCTCGGCCTTATCCCTGGTGCTTTGTTCCACTCTTGTGGCCCTAGTTTTCGTCATACCGGTGTTACGTTCCCGGATTTTGCGTTCCATACGCGGTTGGGTGATTTATGGGACCCCCTTGACAGTTCGCTTTGAATAAAACTCCTCCAGCAAGGCCCAACATTGGTTTTACCATTTGCCTCACCACCACCTACTTTTCCCTTGGGAGTAGCTCTCTCAAGGGTCATCTTTATTTTAGCCCCCCCCGGGCCAGTGCTTGTCTAAGTGTTGGTCCGAACCGAGCAGCCTGCGGGGCCACCTCGGGGCAACTCGAGGGCTGGTTTTACTCGTAGCTTGACTTATCCAGTGTTGCCCTGAGAACGAGATATGTGCAGCTCCTATCGGGATTGTCGGCGCATCGGGCGGCTTTGCTGGTCTTGTTTTACCATTGTCGAAATGTCTTGTAACCGGGATTCCGAGTCTGATCGGGTCTTCGTGGGAGAAGGTATATCCTTCGTTGATCGTGAGAGCTTATCATGGGCTAAGTTGGGACACCCCTGCAAGGTTTAAACTTTCGAAAGCCATGCCCGCGGTTATGGGCAGATGGGAATTTGTTAATGTCCGGTTGTAGATAAATTGACACCAGATCCGAATTATAATGCATCAACCGCGTGGGTAGCCGTGATGGTCTCTTTTGAGCGGAGTCCGGGAAGTGAACGTGGTTTTGGGTTATGTTTGACGTAAGTAGGAGTTCAGGATTACTTCTCTATCATTGCTAGCTTCACGACCGTTCCTTTTGCTCTCTTCTCGCTCTTATTTGCGTATGTTAGCCACCATATCATGCTTAGTCGCTGCTGCAACCTCACCACTTTACCCCTTCCTTTCCCATTAAGCTTTGCTTTGATACCCATGGTAATGGGATTGCTGAGTCCTCGTGGCTCGCAAATTACTACAACAACAGTTGCAGGTACAGGTTATGCGATGATCATGACGCAAGAGCGATGTTTGCTTGTCTTGGAGTTCTTCTTCTGCTTCTTCTTCGATCAAGGGATAGGTTCCAGGTCGGCAGCCTGGGCTAGCCGGGTGGATGTCGTTTGAGTTTTTGTTTGTGTTTCATCCGTAGTCGGATGATGCTCTAATGTATTGTGATGTTGTATTCGTGTGACATGGTATGCCTCTTGTATGTATCCCCATCTATTATGTAATGTTGATTTAATGATATCCACCTTGCAAAAGCGTTTCAATATGTGGTTCTATCCTTGGTGGGGCCTTCGAGTCTCTTAAGGATAGTATCGCATATTGGGCATGACAAGTTGGTATCAGAGCCTTGACCGACCCTAGGAGTCCCCTTGATTGATCGTGTAGTCTGGCCGTTGTTGAGTCTAGAAGAAAACTTTTTCTGAGTCTAGTTATATCGGAGAGTAGGAATTCTTTTTACTCCTCAGCCCCTTCGTTGCTCTGGTAAGGAATCTTGACGTAGCTGTTTTGAATTACTTCTCTTCCTCTTCAAATTTTTCTTTAGGATCACGCAGTTGGTTCTTCGGATCGTTGGTTCTCAGCTCTTTTATCCGGTGCTTTTTTTGTCAAGTCGACTCGAGCCTCTTCATCATTGCCAAGTTCAATCCGCAGTTGTTTCCTTTTCCCACCAGTCCACCCCTTTTCTTCTCGGAGCCGGAGTCCGTAATCGAGTTTCCATCCTACTCGTGCGAAGTCTTTGCTTTCTTTCCTCAATGATTTCAACCGGTGTTTTCTCTTCAAGATATTAGTCGGTTCCCCTTCCAAGTTGTCTTTGTTTTCCCGCCCTCCCACCCTCTTCTTCCCAGAGTCTGAGTCTTTTTCGAGCGTCAATTTCATTCATGTGGAGCTCTTCAGTCTCCCCTCAATCTTTTCAACCGGTGAATTCTCTTTTGTTTGACTTTCTTCATCTCTTTATCTTTTCCGGTGGATTCAATTCTAATTTTTGCTAGTGATTTCATTCTTTTCCTCGGCTCAAGTGTTTTCCCTACTCGTTCGCCTCTCACTAGTTTATCCTTCCGAAGTGCTCAAGACAACTCAGGAGATTCGTCTGTGTTCCAATTAATTCGAGGTTGTCACCTCATTCAAATATTTCAATTGTTCCGGTGCATCATCTATATGTTTAACAATCTTTTCAATGGTGTTTTCTGTTAGTGGGCCCTAACCCACAGGTCTTTTTCCAGGAACTTACCCGACTCTTTTAATTTCCCCGGAGTTATTCTCAATTCTTTTCAAGTGTGATGTAAGAATGGATCCCATCAGTCACATGCCTTCTCCAAGTCTCTTGCAAATTCTTTTCATTGTTGGCTCAACCCCCTTCACTTTTCATTCTCCTGGAGTACCTCAGTATTTTGGTGGTGTTTCTCGTCGTCATTTGAAACCCGAAGAAGAGTTTTCCTCTAAATCTTGCCCGTTCTCCCGAAGATTCGTGGTTCTAGCTTCTTGTTAGTCTCTCGAATTATTCCATTTGTTAGATATTCTTTTCTTACCCATCTGGGGTATTTCAGGAGTTGATTTCTTTTTCATTTCACCGGAGGCCATCATTTCTGCTACCGTTATCCAATTACCCCGGCGCATCTATCAAGTGTTCTTTAATCAGCTTGTTATCTCTTCGTTCTTGTGCATCCAAATCCCCTCGAGCATAATTGTTCTTCTAAGTCTTCCCGGTGATTCATTCTCTTTCGTCAGTCATTTTCGATTCTTACGGTGGTTCGTTCAAGATTCTTTTTCTTTGATTATCATTTAATCCATTCGTTCTTTTTCAATCCTACCGGTGGTTATGAAAACCTTCTCAAGTTTGCGATATGTCCCTTCTCAATTCTTTTTCAAGAAGAATAAGTAGTATGCCAAATCCATTGGTGGTCATTAATTTAATTTGATGAAGGATAAGCATACAATAAATCTTATTCTTATTTCATCCAAGTGAGTAATCCCTTCCTTCGGAGTTTGTTCTCAAGGAATAAATTCTAGTTCCAACTGTTTTCATCTTTTTTTTCCGGAGTTCAAATTTTTCCTCGAATATTTTGCCGGAACCTCCATCAAAATCATCGCAAGGCTCATCTTAGTCGTTCATCCTTCATTCTATCTCATCATCCTTTTGTTACCGGAGTTCTTCATGGTGGTTCTTCATGATTAATTTCATTCTTCAAGAGTTCATCAAGATTCTTGTTGGTGGAGATCAAGTATCTTTTCTTCTCGCATCTTGCAGTGTAATTAATTCTCCGTATTCTTTTGAAGTGGAGTTTTTCATTTCTTCGTTCTTCTAAGCTATCCAATCATTTCCATTTGTGTCCGGTTATCACCTCATAATCTTGAGATGTTACCTATAAGACCACAACAAGCCTATTCTTTTCGTTGTTGATTTTCTCAACAACTCCGTTCAACCTTTCTTTCTAAGTTCATTTCATTCCATCCTCTCAAGCTCGTGTTCTATTCCTTCCATTTTTAGTCGGAGTGCTGCCTAAATCCTTTCAGTCTTAATCGTTTCTTATCTCGTTCTAACCGGAGTGGTTTCATAGTCTATCTGATTCCGTGAGCTTTTGATTCTCGTCATCCTCGTCGTTCCTCTCCTCTTCTCGAGTGCTCTTGATTCTTTGATTCTTCTATTGAGTTCTTGTTTCACCTCATCTCTTTTCCCTTCCGTCTCGGTCCTAAGATCTCGGGACGAGATCTCTTGTTAGTGGAGGAGTGTTGTAACGCCCCGGATTCGATGCGCCAGGTGTCTGCCAGTTATTCGCCATCATTGCCATGTCATTTTCTTGCGTGTTGCATTTTATCATGTCATCATGTGCATTGCATTGCATATGTGTTCGTCTCATGCATCCAAGCATTTTCCCCGTTGTCCGTTTTGCAATCTGGCACTCCTATGTCCTCTGGCGTTCCCCTTTTGTCTCTCATTGTGAGCGGGTGTTAAACTTTCTCGGAATGGCCCGAGGTTTGCCAAGCGGCCTTGGTATAGCACCGGTAGACCGCCTGTCAAGTTTCGTGCCATTTGGAGTCCGTTTGATAATCCAACGGTTAACCGCGTAGCCCGAAGCCCCTTTTGTCTTGCAGCCCAACACCCCTCCAAACTGGCCCAAAAACTCATCCAAACCCCCTCCATGCTCTCCGCCGTTCGATCACGATTGTGTGGCCGAAAACCGCTACTCATTTGTACTCTCGTAGCTCCCTCTACCTATATATTGCCCTCTCCCCTGAAATTTCGCTGTCCAAACCCCCTAACCCTAGCCAAACCCCTCCCTGCCGCCGCCGGACACATTCGGACCAGGCCGGACATGTCCGCCCGCGCCCGCAGCCAATCCGCCGCCACCGCCTGTCCCTGGCCGCCGCCCCGCCGCAGCGGCCCGACAAGCCCGCAGCGGGCCCCACCCAGGCCCATCCGGCGCCACCGCCCGCGCCCGCCGGGAGCCGCCTCCGCCCGTCCCGCCGCCCGCGCCATCCCCGACCCCCGCCGCCGCCGCGCCTCCGGTGAGCGCCCCCGCGCGCCGCCGTTCCCGGCCCCCGCGGCCAA